>NC_060274.1:52371755-52713726 GCF_021613505.1 Equus quagga
ACAACGTTGACCCCATACACACACCTCCACAACGTTGACCCCATACATACATACACCTCCACAACGTTGATCCCATACATACACCTCCACAACGTTGACCCCATATCTCTATGTGGGCAAAATAGAACCTTGAACTTTAAATTCATGTCTTCTTCCTATCTGCTAAGAATAAATAAACTTCTGTCTAATTTAATAATTTTCTTTCCATTCTTTGTCTATCTATTCTTCTTAATTTAAAATTGTTTCTAAAGGTTTAAAATTCATTACAGTTTTCTTTTCCATGTTATTAGCAATTTCTTATAGAACTATTCATGCCCAACTTTATGTAGATACGTCAATTTTAAATTTGTTTATAGTCAAAATGTGAGAAGTAACTCAGTCAAAAAAAATTGGTCCAAAATATTGCTGTTAAAAGGACACCTGACTATAAGCGACTCACATTACATTACATATTCCATCTTGTTCCCATCTTCAACCCCCACCCCTCTGCTCAATAACTAATCTGAGATTGTTGATAAGGGTCTTTTCACTAAAATGTAAACATATTGACTCATAAGTTTAAGTAAAGTACAAAGTAGCCTATGATTAACTCCTTGGAAAACAAGCATGTTTCATATGGGACTGATATGAAAGAAGAAAGTGGGACTGGTATGAATAATTTCTACTCATTGATAGTTGTTAACATTTATACTAAAATAATTTATTTATAAACTTTAAGATTAAAAGAGAAGTGAAATTAAACAGCTGAAACTTTGAAAAAACACCACGTGAATTGCTTCTCTATACACTTGAATTCTAGAATCACATGAACATCAATGTCCATCACATTTATATATAATTATATTGTTTATGTATTCAGTCAACAAACATTCTTGAAGCAACTCTATGGGTAAGGCTTTCTGCTAAGTGCAGGGACACCAAGATGAATAAACCAAAGCTCTGGTCTGAGAGTTGTTCAGCCTTATGGAGGAGACAGGTGTAGAAGTAGGTAAATTTAAATCAAAAAACAATGATAAGAAAACACAAATTATGGCATAAATAGGCACAGATTCTGTGAGTGGTAGAAGTATGTAGGAGAAGGAGACAAAATAGAGAAGAGGGTGTACTAAGTTCAGGGCATACGTAGTTTGATGCATCAGTGGGATCTCCAGGCAAAATATTGTGCCAGCCTTCTGCCTTTGTGCCCTCAGATGCATTCTCAGTCTTTCTCCAGCCCTCTTCTCAGAGTAGCTGCTCCCTAGGCTGTTCCCCAGTCTCTCTTGTCAGTTGTTTTCCAGCTGGATTTCATCAGGCAATGGCAGAGACTGGCAAATGGGAGTAAGAGAGAAAGTGGGATATTTCTCCCCATCCTTGTTTATCTTGAGATACATTTCTGGCATTTGCTGTGCTTCGTCCTTGTCTCTCGCTCCCAAAAAGACAGGCTCATCCTGGTTTGAGCTCTCAATGGCCTCCAACCTACAGGGACACTGGCTTCCTTCTGCTACTTCACTGTCTCTTGCTCAGTTTCCAAGCCTCTTTCATGAGCATATAATAATTTCCAGCCATAAGTTTCCTCTATTTTAAATACTCAGGGTGATTTCTATTTTCTTGGTTGGACACAAATGCCTGATGAACATGCACTATCTGAGTCTGAATTCCAGGGAGTTTGGCTGGTAGATTTGGGACTAATCAACATATAAGCCAGAGTTGAATGTATGCAGAGAGATGGTGGAGAAAGAGATAGGTGGATTTTTAACCCGGAGGAACATGGCAACAGGTAGGGGAAGAACAGTTTTTGAACGAAGTCCAAATAAAAACTAGTAGAACCATAAAAATGTGATATCCACTTAAGTCCATGAAGCAACTTAGGCACCACTTAGATCTAGCAATTGTCAGATGAGGTTTCTGAAGATAGGGAGCAGGACATCAGTTAGGTAACAGGACCAGATTTGAACCCAAACCAGGGTTTCCTATTTCCCCATATAACGTCCTTGTGATGCCATGCCATTAACCATTCTTGTTAATAGCATGTAATTTGGCACCATTTTCCTGGATTCAAGTCACTTGCTCTTATCTTCTATGATGCTTGCATTCAGTTTCTCTTTATATAAGACCAGCATATGGTATTATTCATCTTTAGAGGCAATTTTAAGAATTAAGTGACCCACAGCTAACACCACACTCAATAGTGAAAGGTTGAAAACTTTTCCTCTAAGATCAGGAATAAGACAAGGGTGTTCACTCTCACCCCTCCTATTCAACATAGAATAGAATGGCTAGAGCAATCAGGCAAGAAAAAGAAATAAAAGGTATCAGAATTGGAAAGGAGGAAGTAAAACTGTCTCTATTTGCAGATAACATAATTTTTTATACAGAAAATCCTAAAGACTCAACCAAAAAAACCGTTACATCTAATCAATGAATTCAGTAAAGTTGCAGCATACAAAATTAACATTCAAAAATCAGTGGAATTTCTATACACTAACAACAAATTTTCTGAAAAAGAAATAAAGAAATTCATTCCATCTGCAATAGCATCAAATAAATAATTCAGAAATAAATTTAACTAAGGAGGTGAAAGATCTCTATTCTGACAACTACAAGATAGCGATGAAAGAAATCTAAGAAGATACAAATAAATGGAAGAATGTTAGAATGGCTATCATCAAAAACACCAGAGAAGACAATTGTGGACATGGATGTGGAGAAAAGGGAGAACTTGTGTCCTGTTGGTGGGACGGTATATTGGTACAGCCACTATGGAAAATAGTATACAGGATCCTCAAAAAATTAAAAGTAGAACTATCATATGATCCAACAATTCCACTTCTGGGAATATATCCAAAGGAAACAAAAACAGTAACTTGAAAAGATATCTGCACCCCCATGTTCACAGCAGCATTATTTACAATACCCATGACATGGAAGCAACTGAAGTGTCCACCAATGAGTGAATGGATAAATAAATTGTGGTATATATATGATAGAGTATTATTCAGCCATAAAAAATGAGGGAATCCTACAATTTGCGACAACATGGATAAACCTTGAAGGCATTATCCTGAGTGAAATAAGTGAGACAGAGAAAGACAAATACTGTATGATCTCCCTTATATGTGGAATCTACAAACAACAACAACAACAACAACGAAAACCAAACTCCTAGAAAAAGAGATCAGACTTGGGGTCACCAGAGGCAAAGGGTGGGGAGAGGGGGAATTGGAGGAAGGTGGTCAAAAGGTACAAACTTCCAGTTATAAGGTAAATAAGTACTAGGGATGTAATGTACAACATGATGACTATAGCTAACACTGCTGTATCATATATAGGAAAGTAGTTGAGAGTAAATCCTAAGAGTTCTCATGAAAAGGAAAATTTTTTTTCATTTTTTTCTTTCTTTTTTTTTTATTGTATGTATCTATATGAGAAGATGAATGTTAGCTGAACCTATTGTGGTAATTGTTTCACAGTACATGTAAATCAAACAGTGACATATGTCAATTATTTCTCAATAAAACGGGAAAAAAAGAATTAAATGAGATAATATATGAACAGTACTTAGAAGAGTGTAGTCATTAGGATAGTTAAAATGGTTGGCAGGTTAGTACAGTTCATGAAGCGTAACAGTGCTATCAGATCTTATCACAATATTATGAAAGAGAAGCTACTCATTGTGTATCTTACAGATGCTAATTATGTGTTTGCTGAAGTTAAGGATTATTTTTGGCATTTTTGTAATACATTTACCATTCGTTTAATAATACAAAATTTAATTTCAAATTAGATTTTCACCTTAGAAGTTAGTTCAGTCATTATGTTTTTTATAAAATGATTTTTACACCATTGGCTTCTTCCTAGCTCCACATATTTAAGAATTTCCATTGTGTTAAGTTAAGTTTCATGATTTAATTTCTGTATGCATGGTATTTTAAATGAAATTTTTTTTTTTAATTTCAAGAAGGTATTTTTTTCCCTGAGAAAGTCTTCCGAGTCTCTTTCCTGTCATCCTTCTCATTCTTCTTGTTCTTTAAAATTTTTAGCATCCCAAAGTACTTAAATGTTAAATATGAATGAGGAAATTGAGAATTGTTAAATGAGGTCCCAAAGTTATTCTAATTTAATAGATAACATAGATAATGATGACTTACTTCCTAGTGCTTTTACCATTGATATTTAGAAATTAATTTCATGTTAAAAGAAAACAAATCAAACACTTAGAGTGTAGCATATAGATTCAACCAAATCCAGTGCTGTGAATTTTAACTTACCTTCAGTGTCTGCCAGTCCCACTCCTACTCCTGGCTGTTTCACAGGCTCTTGTCCATTCTGCCCCATTTTCCCTCTGTTATAAACAAAATAAAAGGTTATGTATTCAATAATGATCTCCTAAATGCAAATGAGGAGGCTGAGTTCACAGAAATAGAATGACATTACATATTCAGATCTGCCATAAATTACTTGAATGCCAAATATAAACACAGTAAATTTCTGTATATCATGTTAATTTTAAAATGGGAACTTTATTTTTGCTACTTAGTCCAAACATAATACCTCAAAATTCAGTGTCTTATCTGTTGATTCATTTATCAAAGATCAGACCATCATGAAATTTTCAGATTTTGTTTTAGAATTAGAGGGTTTTTTTTCCATTTTTAGCTCAAGAAGTGAGAAGGGTTTTTATATCTTCAGATTTCATTACGATGAGTTGTTATAGATCCTTTAATGAGGAGGAAAATTTTGAATTAAATAACATAAAAATAATATTGTAATAATACAGAGTTTTATTTCACTTAGTGACCTTCTTTCTGATCCTTCCTGCGTTTTCAGCTGTGTGTATCATATTGGCTTTTGAAGTTAGACTAGTTGATCTCTGCTTCTGGCTTTGCTATTTCGTGCTATATCTAAGGCAAATCTACTTAATGTGGTGAAGACTATTTCTTCCTTTGTACTGTAAAGATAGTAATATTAACTACTTTTTGGTTATGAAATAATCACATGGAAAGTGTATATAAAGTGCTTACCGGTGCCTGAAGCATCTTAAGGTTCGATAAATATAAAGTATTAATAGATAGTTATGCACATAATGGCATTAAAATTCAGACAAAGTCTGCCACTCGCTTTTAATTTCAGCCTCAAACTTTCTGAAAGGCCAAATAGATGAAGAATTCATGATACTTTGAGCACTATGCGTTCAGAATACTGAGAACATAACAGCCAAAAGACTATAGGCCACTTTTTATTTCTTCAGTCAGAGGAAAAGCTACGTGGCACACAAAAGATTTCAGCATTGCTATTATATGTATTTATCCAAGATGTTCTAAAAAGATGGAATAAAAGCCCTTAAGTGTTAAAGAGGGTGCATGAACAAAAGAACGTTTTGATATTATACTTTCTAGGCAATAATTTTAACATAGCAGGACTTACTAATAATTATTTCTTACTTTCACAAAAATATTTGGTTTGCTGAACCCACTGAAAATGTAACTATACTTATTTCTTAAGAATTCAATTATCTTACTTGAAAACTGCTTTAAAGATCCTCTTACCATTCTATTGAAATGGTTCTGCATTTAATGAAAGAGGAACAGATGTAAATTCAGAAATTATTTTATCTTGAAAGCCGTCACATTGTTCCATTATGACAATTCTAGGTCAAAGGTTTAAACACAAATTTTTATTAAGTGGCTATGTGAAGGAACAAGTATATGCAAAAATGTTAGAAATATATATATACACACAAATACACATATACGTACACATAGTCTGTGTCTGAATATATACAAAAAAAGTCTTTATTAAGCAATGCACAAAACTTCAATTTGTAAAACTGCTTCAGTGAGAGTCAAGACAAGTAGCTGTCTTGATATGCCTTGATATGTCTTGATATGTCTTGATATGTTACTGAGAAACTCAATTGACAATGAGGATCATCTTAGTAGTGCTAACCTAGCAAATGAAAGTGCTGAAAAATTACTATCCTATACTATGACAAACTTTAACAAAGTCATTATTTTCAGTAATTGTAACGAAAATAAATTTTCAATAATTTTCATTTGATCTTGAGTCCCAGATTTTGAATTTTAATGGTGATATTCAGCTGCAGCCTTTGCTTCTATGAAAACTGACTTTAACCTTCGGTACTTAGCCAAAATGTATATTAGATGCATTTCAAAGATTATACAGAAAAATTTGCAGCATTGTGAATCTAAATGAAGTACAAAGGAAACGTAACTGTGGGTCGTGCGAAGGATGCAATTTTTCAGGATTCCTAATAAATAAATAATTGTTAGCTCAAAAACATTCTGACTATACACTTTATAATCTATATTTGTTAATCAATCACCAAATAGTTATTGAACACTTATGCTAGCCCAAGCAATAATTGTGTTAGACACCATGGGTCATGTAACAGAACTACCAAATACTGCTTCTTACACATATCCTGTAATACTAGAAAAGGGAATTTTCTCTGTGCTCATATGGCAAAACAATAGCCTCCTAGGCAGTTTTGAAAGGCTTTGATTTACAAGAGAAGCAGGAAAATAGGAAAAAACAAAATTGGAACGTTGTGTGTATGTAAAAAAACACATAATCTACTTCTACTTCAGACATTCAAATACATTATATTAAGTTATAACTTTTTCATCAGTATTAAATGATGTGTTTTGAAAGGTATAGATAAATTGGAAGGGTATTAAGCGATGTGTGGTGCCAAGCTTTTACAAATTCATGTGATATTTACAGTTTAGAGATAGGAATACAATGAATTTGCTGAAATTCCTTTCAGTCAAACTGGATCATCAGAGGCTAAGGAATAAGGAGATCAGACTCCTTTTACAAATAATTTCCAATTAGAAAAAACCGACTGAATACAGATAACTCCATTGAATCCATAGCCTAAGTCTCAAAAAAAAAAAAAAAAAGAAAAATAGATGGACAAGTGATCCAATAATTAATCAATTTAAGCAGGAAAAATGTCAATTGAAAAATCACAAAATAAACATATTTTTCACTGTACAAATCCATTTTCCTCATTATTTTGCTTTTGTAAACTAAGCCATTATCTAAATATAAGAACTATTCTGGGGATCAAAAGGAAAGAGTTATAAAAACCTGACATCAAAACGAGAAATAGCTCCAGTCCCAGAAAAGGCTTCACTCAATAATGGAGAAAATGAAAAAGACCCTTTAACAAGGGCCCAGATCAGGGGTCTGCAAAGTCTTTCTGTAAAGGACCGGATAGTACATGATTTGAGTGGTCTATGTTGCAACTCCTCAAGTCTGCCCCTACAGGGCAGAAGCAGCATTAGGCAACACATAAGCGAATGGGTGTGGCTGTGTTCCAACAGAACTTAATTTATGAGCCCTGAAATTTCAATTTCATATAATTTTCACTTATCACAAAATGCCATTCTTGTTTTTTCTTTTTGAACACTTAAAAATGCAGAAGCCATTTTTAGCATCCAGACCTTGAAAAACCAGACAGCAGGCTGCATCCTGGAGCTGGGTGGCCCAATGATGGTTTGAAAACCCAGAAAACTAGTTCTGGAGAGAAGGGAAGATGGGGAAGTTTAGATTTTGATATTGGAGCAGACATAACCTCATATTTATCTTGGATGCTGCTAAATTTTGCCCCTAGTATGACTAAACCCATTCTAACACATTCTAAACACAATCCGCTTTAGTTTTGTATTTTCTTTGCAGTATGATTTTCTCGAGGCTTAACATATTACAAATGACTTTATTCCAAAAGTATCCACTCAGGGACCTATGTACTACTTAATATATGTTCTAGAAAATATGGAAACACTTCAAAATCTTCAACTTTAAAGATTGGCACCTGAGCTAACAACTGTTGCCAATCTTCTTCTTTTTTTTTTAATTGCTTTTTCTCCCCAAATCCCCCCAGTGCATAGTTGTATATCTTAGCTGTAGGTCCTTCTAGTCGTGGCTTGTGGGAGCCGCCTCAACATGACTTGATGAGGGAAGCTGCGTTGGCGCCCAGGATCAGAGCCGGGAAATCCTGGGCGGCCAAAGCAGAGCACTCGAACTCAACCACTTGGCCACGGCCCCAAAATCTTCAATTTTAATTGTACTGTGATTTATAGTTGAAAAGGCTACATGAATAGCCCAATGTGTTATCTATTTCAAATATGATATATAAGTTCTTTAAATATCTTTAAATCTCTCGTGATTCAAGGCAAATTAATCTATACTTATCTCAAATACCAATGTTTTTGTTTGATCGTTATGTGATGAAATCATGAATTTACTCCTGCTGCTGAACTTGATTCAGGCATGCATGGCTAAGTTATTATTTTTAGCTGTTTTTCTATTAAATACAGATTGCACTGATTAAGTAGTTCCGGTAGTGACTAGCATTCATCCTTAGAATTAGCTCTATTAATCCCATCTCTCCTGTCAATTTTTTATGTAGGCATGAACAGTTGAAGTGCTTCAGGGACAATGACTCAGAATTGGATAATTATCTGGTTATCTCTTGTTAAATGTCAAGAAAAGCGTACTCATGATACTGTTAACTTTGTAGTGAAGAAAAAAAAAAGAACCACTTACATCCTTGGAATAGGAAATAGATTAGCCTCCCCTGCAGCGCTGCTGCTTCCTTCGCTGTCCACGCTATACCCGCTGCCAAAGCTGCTGCCCGAGGAGCCGGTGGACACGGAGCTTTCTGCAGGCCGCTGATTGGTAGGCTTTGCTGCATGGTGTGGGAAGAGTCAACACCACAGTCAATCAGTCAGACTCCCGTCGATCTCCAAATGCATAATTATAAGTTTTCTTCGTTTACATGTATAAAGAAACAGCTCCAGCAAGAACTCCACATTTCTTAACCTGCCTTTCATTTTCTTTTCCTTAACCAATATTGCGCAGTGGCAACACTAAAGTACTTGATTGTTTTTTCCTACTTGATTGTTTTTATTGGACATAAAGTAAAAAACAATCACTTCCAGGGATAAACCAGCTGATTTTTAAACTGAGTTAAATAGTAGGTAACTATTCTATTATTATTATTATTTGTGGTTTATTTCTACATTATTGCAATCATGATATGGCAGACATATAAGAATTTTGGAAAAAGGAGTTTAGAAAGACTTGCATAGATAGAAATAGCAGGATAAGGGAAAATTCCTAAATTATTTTCCATGTTAATTACCAATAATTTGGTTTTCTCCTGAGAAGTAAAGATGCAAAATAGATAGATACTTTCAAGCAGAGATTGAAAATGTTATGCTTGTTTGTATGTCGCTCTACCAACTATCTCTAGCAGGTTTTTTAAAATTTGAAGATATTTTTATCCCCTCAGGCATTTCCATAAACTGTATAACTGGAACTTGTTTCAAATATCCCATGAGTTTGATTTTTTGAAACTAAGAATCCATATTCCCAAAGAAAAGTTATAAATTTGTGCTATAAATTATGCAGTAAGTGTATAGTACTCATATTGTTAGAGTTCTAGATTAGAGAAGATTTGGGAGGAAATTTTAATGCAAGAAGAATGAAGAGGAGGCAAGTGTTTCCTCTTATTTTGTGGGGGAAAATTTCTCCATGCAAATTTTTGAATTTGTTATTTGTCCTCTGCCACATGGTCAGAGTTTAAAAAAATGATCTTTGATCATACTAATCTGGTTTTGAATCCCAGCTGATGCTGAAGTAACTCTAAGCAGTCTGAGTTTCCTCGTTTGAAAATAAGGGGGTTGATAACGCCTACCTCCTAAGATGGTGGTTATAAGGTGTGCGATAAAGCAGGAGCCCAGTACCTCACTCTGCTTCATCTAGTGACTTTATTTGCCATACTCCTAAGCTCTTCTTCAGGGCTTGCCTGTCCATGGCTGTTCCCTAGTGGCTTTGAGAGTATCTAGTCCCTGACAATGAATTTGCCTCAATTCTCTTCTAATTCTAAATGTGTTCTATGTTGCAAAACTGCTTGAAGTCTCTCTCTTCCGTAAATATATCTCTGTTCAATCAGGAATTTCTTAAGCAGTTGGGTAGATTCACCCTATTGGGTGAATAGTTGATAAATCATTTAGTGATCCTAAAGTATCGACATTTTTCTTAAGGAAATATACAAAAACACAATGACTCTAAATCTGGTGGAATTTTAACCAATATAATCAAATGAAGTGAAAAATACAAACATTGTGAGGGAAACAATTTGAGGGTAGGAAATTCACCATCAGATTAGCCACGATCAAATCTTGCAAAAGTTTTAGCTTTTCCCCACTTCTTCCATTTCAGGACTAGCAGATTCTCTAAAGCCACTAGGAATTTTCATAATATCCATTCCAGTGACAGTACGATCCCTTTCCCAGAACAGGGAAATAAGGAAAGAAATGTTTAGTAAGTAGCCAATTATATATCAAGTGTCTATAAATTGGGAATAGTTATTTAGAAAAAAGCCTGAATCCTCTTAAATAACCAGTCACCAATGAATTACTAGTAACCCAAAGGACTAGATTTACAGCAGCAGAATGATAGTCATAATATTTGTCTAATATTTTCTTTGATTTATGTGGAAGAAACTCAGATGGTATATTTAGTGTTAAAGAAAAGACTTTTTAAAAGAATGAGTTAAAATATGTAAAGGTAATATGACTATGATATAAAATTATGAACATTTATAAAGTAGATTAAACTTTATAATCAATCACATAATGAGTCAGATTAGTCAATTGATTGTAGACAAAGGAAAGCTGTCATACTTTTTGATTGACATTATACAATCCAACCAACTAGACTAATATTTTTAAATATGATATTGAATGGAAAACCTTAATTTCATCAACTGGAAGATTTCAATGTACTGTTTTCAAAGACAGACCTTAACTAACAGACAATTTTTAAATCAATTTATCCTTACTAAATTAAAACTTTTCATACAAAAGCAATCTCACAATGTATCAAAATAGCTACATTATAGTGATGATGTCTTATTTACTTTTCAAAATATTCAATCTTTTCTTTTGTGAATTTTGATTTTACTTGATGTAGTTTCTAGTTCTGTTCTTCTGGGAAATTTGAGAAATGTGTACAGAATGTGAAACAATGTAATAAGAAAGGAACAAGGCTGGAAATGAATTTAAGGAAAGACAGTTTTTTCATCTTGTCTAGGTGAATAGAAATCTCATTTGGAAAGCCTGCACAAGTGTTGTCAATACTTTAAATGCAAACAAATAATATTTTATAAGAAATATCAAAAGAAAGAAAACCAAACCTAGGGAACATATACATATATTGGAATAAATCTAAGTTTACCTAACATCTTTGCAAAACAAAATTACATGTAAGGTTGATTCTAAAGAAATTTTGAGTAGTTAGACACTGGGTGAATAATTCAAATGAATCTAGATATTTAGCTTTATGTTAATAAATAATATGTTTATGTTAATAAAACATCTGGTGCTCGACTGAAGTTTTATTCTTAACCTGGCACGTAAGTGTAGGATAGAGATAGACAGCCTGACATTTGTTTAGTTTCTGAAAATGAATTCAATTAAAATGTTCATAATCTTTCCCTTTTTACAGGGCTATATCTATATAACATAAAATGTGTTTAAAAATACAGAAATGCAGAGGTTTTCATAAGCTGGTACTAAGAATTAAAATATTTTAATAGTTCTTTTTCAGATACTTGAAATATGTGTATTTATTAATTTCTTTGACTTGAAGCAGCCTCCAAAAAAGAAAGCATCAGTTCTATTAAATTGAGCTAAATCTGTATTATTGCAAACTTTTAAATGAATGAATTGCTTTCAGGACTTAATATTGGAGTTTGGAGCTTTTATAATTTCAAGTCATCTCATGATTTCAGTCAAATTCTTTAATTTGCCTCTCTAAGTCATTTATCATCCGCTCCCTTCCAAATGTATCTTCTATCATTCTCCTTCCAATGCTTTCCATTGAAGCCCGCTAACACCACCCACTCTGGCTCCCTTTGGTTTCACTTTCTTTCTCCTGAGCTTTAACTGAGCCCGTTCTTTCCAACTTTGTGAAGTCTTCCTCTGCCCCGTCCCTTTCTCATATCTAAATTATACTTATCAGTAAAGGCCCAGATCAGATAGCACCTGCTTCATACCTTTTCCTCATCTTCCCAATCAGAAGCAAACTCTCCTCTGTCTGGACTCTCATGACACATGATCTGTATGTCTTTTATGGCAATTATCACTTTCTACCTTTGATTGTAGTTGTTACATGCATGTCATTGTTGGAAGCAAAGCCTGTGTTTCCTCCATAATAGCCTTCTTAAAAGCTTATCCAGGGACTGTGCTGAAGCTATATTTAATGAATTAATAATAATAATGATAATATATTCATAATTTTTCCCTTAATGAAACAACTAAAATATCTGAGTGATTTAGTAGATATTTCACTTTTTATCCAGCTGTGTGTTTTACACAAATCATAAATCTCTTATCAAAAACACCATTTGATGTGAGGTTTTTTTTCCCGTGTTTTTGTCAAAGAAACTTTGGGTAGTCCATTTTTTTTTTGGTAGCTTTTAAAATCAGAGACTCAACTTTAATCTGTCATACTGTATAGAAAAATGCAATCGCTTAACTAGATGTTGTGTTATTCCAATCCCCCCAATTTGATTGAAAGAAATATTTAATGACAATACACTAAACATGGGAAAGCATACCTTTGTGAATTTAAAAAAAAAAAAGTTTGTTACAGACCGTGAATATGATACATGTATTTTTTAAATTGGAGTGACAAAATAATATGTATAGTAGCGATATCCCATGGGAGCCACTGGAGGGTGTTATTACAGACACTAGGACTTGTGCTGATTCCACCTCTTAGTATAGACAGCTGGTGAACTATGGTTTATATTTAAGTGTAATTTCTTTCTGTCTTTCTATGTTCTTGAAGGAAATAATATTTCTCCACATTTTTGGAGCCATTTTTTAATGAGTCGGATTTTTAGGTGTGTCTACTTTTTTTTTTGAATTCCTATTTGTACTATGAAGTACCGACTAGAAGAAAGAATGTATCATATAAATATATAATGGAATAAGCCCACTCCTATAGGGAGGGTCTTTGTATCTTAGAGGAATAAATCCTAGCATGTTGAATCATTTATTGAGGGGATATTTCAAGTAAACAAATTCTATCTTCTGTGAGGCAATTCAGTCTGTTTTAAATTATTCTTTGACCTCTTCATTTTCTTCAGCTGCTGGATGGTTAGACATCATTTTGTTTTATTATTCCACCGTGGCTGACCTTAATTAAACCTGGCAGTGTCTCTTTGACTGCAGATCTGCCTTCAGTTAGTTTGCTCCCTTCTACTATACTTAAAAATGTGGAACTATCACTGTACTGCCATGCTATGGCAGCTCTGTGCTCAAAGTCTCAGATCAGAATTGTAAACTTGACTTTGTAATTGTGGAATCCTGGAAATTGAAAGCTGGCAAGGACTCTAAAGATAACCTGTTCCAGAAACATCATTTTGCCTATAGAAAAACTAAGCTCTGGAAAGATTAAGTGACTTATTCCAGGTCACACACTGAGTAATGAGAGAAAGAATCAAAACTGAAAAGTGCTAATTCACTTTCTACCACATCCAATTGTATCAAATTAAGGTTGTGAGGTCTCTGCCTACCTTAGAATTCAGTGCTTGTAACGTATACAGCTTTGCTGCCTGTGATGTTATATCATTGGTTTTAGATCCTTGCTCCAGCTCAAAGCTATTTCCATAGATTTCAGGAGTAATTGATTATGCAGGTAGCCTGTAATTTCCCAAATTACTTGCTTGATACAGTATTAACATTATCTTCATAGATACGATCTATTGGATTTTAAGATCAATGTTTGAAATTAAGAGAAATCAATAGTTCTTTTGTTTATTCCAATAGGTTAATGATGGAAATGAAATAACTACCTGGCTGTTTTAGAAGTTATGTGTTTATAGTATATATTTTCTTTTTCTTTAGCTGGATTTAACTTTAATTTAGCTGATATTTACTGTAGTAATCTTTTCTACTTAGTCTTTTCTGCTTATCTTTCACACTTTCCATTATCTATCTGTTACAATTGCTATTGTTTTTGTTATTGTTATTTTTACTAAAGAGATGTTGCAGTTTTATCTTATTTGTTGATCTGATTTGAATGTGGATCTGAAAACATAGGTTTTAAGTTCCATTGTTACCAGCATTATCTGGTAGGTTTTCCCTTAAATCACGTCCTATCACATTTTTATATGTTTCCCATTGCAGTCCAGGGGTATTAATTAAAGAAGATATGTTGCATCTTACAAGAACTTTAGAAATTTAATATTTTTTTCTGAATTCAAGTCAGTATATTCATTATTCAAGTTGGAAAAATTTAAAAGAAACAGGACACTAGAAAAATGGCATAGATAGCTTCAATACATTTACTCATAGCAGTGTTCACATATCCCTAAATTACAAGTTTTCGTAAATAAAAGTATTGAAAATAGACAACTCTGATTTCTATATCAGTCATTTGTAAACCCTTGTGTGGGGCAGTGGAAGGAAGGATGTCATTTAAATATTTTTTAAATGACAAATTATTGGTGATTATACTACCTCCCTCCCAGGGTGGTTGAGGATGAAATAAACACTGGGCTTGGCCAATCAAGGAAAAAGAGCACATATACATACATACATCTCTCTCTCTCTCTGTATATATAGATATAGATGTATATAGATATATATCTCAAAGAATAACATACCATGAGAAATGGAATATTGTAGTATCTTTTTTCCTATAAAAATCAAAATATGTCGCTTAAGATATTCTGTATTCACAGTGTGGTTCTTTCAGAGAGGAAGATGGAGATGTGATGCTTCTATTTGCTATCTCCCAGGAAAGGAAGTAAATCATGGTCACACACTTCCCTCTCCATACACATTGGCCTATGACTGAATTTTTCAAGACATTTTAATAAGCAATTCAATCTTTTTTAATCTAATGCTATCAGTAATTTGTAGGTGTTTTCCATACTTATTAATCATTCACTCTCTAGCTTTATAGATTATAGGATCAACGATCACTTCCAGGAATAGCAGTAATAGTATATGACTTCAATATAACTGGTATTTGGAAATAAGAGTAAAGTTAGCTTAACAACATGGTAGAGAGGATTTTTTCTTACATTAATATAATATCTGATAGCTCAGTATACTATAGTCCTTGCATTTGCACTCTAATGTTGCCTTCTATGTGCGTCTTCCTTTGTAAAGCTGTTTTTGGTTCAGAACCGGTTTTGGAAGAAACCACTTAAATTGAGTTTAAGTGGGGACAAACATTTCTTAGTAAATAATGGAAAAAAGTTTTATTAAGACATTATCATAAATTAATGTTAATAAAGTAAATTCACTTTATCTTTAATAAATTTAGGTTATAATTCTAGCTATGTCCGAATAAATAGGATGAACAAAGAATTCACCAAACATCAAGTTTTGGTTTTGTGCTAAAAAATGCTAAAATTATTATAACACAATAAAAATCTTTATCTTTAAAAGATTAATAGTCAGGAGAATTATGTTTGAAAGAAAAAGCATTCAAGATCTACATCAATTTTTCAAGGGTAACAAGTTTTCAATATTCCTTTCATTCTCCTTTGAAACAGAATTATTCTCTCTCTTGAAGTTTGCTTGCAAAACATGCAAGATTGTTTAAGTAGAAGGTAATTATAAAAATAGTTTTAAAAAATGTTCTTACGTAATCCTGAAGCCGATAACCTAAATCATAAATACTTAGATAATAAAGATGTTGTCCTTAAATAGAATCCAAATAGTTTGAAATCCTGCCCAAAGGAAACACATTTCCATTGTAAATAAATACAAGTTAATAATAGCATACTGATCTATATGGCTAATGATACAACAAACACTGAGTGTTATTTTCATATCATTTAAATGTAGTCAATGGCCACCAAGTAAAGAGGAGTTTGAACAATTATTGGATAAATGCATGTCCAGTCCCATGGGACCTAACCTCTCTAGTTAATTTCATTAACATTTCTACCCTCTCCAAATAGATCATTTTCAAATACTTTCTCTCCTCCTGTGGTTCATTATATCCGAGTGGACAGTAAAGGTTATGAGAGAGAACCAGAGCCAGAACAAATAAAAAAAAAAATCAATTCTATTTCTAGATATTTCTAAACATGACGATGCTTGGTTGCATATAAACTTAAGTCAATGACTAATTGCATTTTTTCTTTGTCAATTTCATTTGCAGGTAGACAAAACTCACGATTTTCTCATTCTTCATAATTCTTCCCATATATCTTTAATTGGTTATTCAATAAGTATCACCAGGATGGGAGATTCATAGGGACATTGATTCTCATCTATTTTGTTCACTGCAGTATCACTAACACTTTGAAGAGGTGTGGAACATAATATTCATTCCAAATATAAATATATGTATGGATGTGAATAAATGATGAGAAACTTATACAGGTAATCCAGATGATATTTTTTATAAATGATAAATACATATTTTCAGAATTCCCTTTTTAGCTTTAATGTAAAATGCGCTAAATCATATACTCGAAAATTAAGGATCAAGTGTTAGGTTAAGAGGCAAGAAATTTAATCTTTCCTTGAATTTGAATCAAACTGATGATCTTCAGTTTTTCTACCAGTTATTTATGCCAACACAATTACTTTGCAGTTTAAAGGACTAGTAATATATATAATACAATGGAAGATAAAAGGAAAAAATAATTTATAAGCAATTATTTTTCCAATAAATTTTATCTTCAAGAGAAGGCCAGAAATCAAATTTATTCTACCTTTATAATACTCCCTCTCACTCTACCTTAGGCTGGGAACGTCTTGATTAAAGCTGGTAGGCATCCTATCAGTCAAATTTTGAAAGTAATAAGTAATGAATATGGACATATAATCATAATTTAATCTAAATCACGCCCAATAAAATATTTTAAATAAGAATATAAATTGAAAAATTGTCATTTATCAATCTTAATAATTACAAATTAACATTAAGTGAGACAGGAAAGAAGGGCTTCTGAAATGCAATATAAGAGATGTAGGCATAGAAAATCTAGAGGCAAACATGATAATTATATTTTGGAAGAAATCTCTAATTATCCAATGTCTTCAACCATTGGAAAAACTATGATTGTGCGTAGGTCTAGATCAGTGGCTTTTAAACATTTTGGTCTCTAGACCCCTTTTACATTCTTAAAAATTGTTGAATTCCTCAAAGAACTTTGTTTCATGTGAGTTAATCTATCAATATTTATCATGTTAAAAATTAAGAAAAATTTAAAATAAACAATCGACAAGCACATATTCCATTAGCCATCAGAGCAATCATGTCATGACACCTCATGTAAACACAAGAAAGCTCCACCATACACTTGAGAAAGAATGAGAATTTTAAAAAAGCAAATAATATCTTAATATTTTTAAAAATTTTCTGACCTTGTAGACCCTGAAAGAGTTCTGGGACCTCCAGGGGTCAATACACACTTTGAGAATTACTACTCTAGAGTTATAGCAATAGAAATGAGGTATTAACTGTGAAACTGAGAAGAAACCAATTAGCACCAACTTTTTTTGACAATCATCTTAAACCAGTAGATGCGTAACAATCATTCTATGGTCCCTCTTAGTTTTTATACTAAGCAAAAATCAAGTTCTTAGCCTTATTTGAAAGGATTTGTTATTATTGATATTATCCTTTGTAACCTCTTTAAGCTTCTTCAGAACTTGTTCCACCCAGAACTTCACAACTCTATAATGCCTGAATTCAAAATTATATCTATCATAAAAATTTGCTTGTCTCTTCAAATTTTGTTTTTGAATTTTTTTTTTTTAAGCATCAGTGCGTGGTTGTGTATCCTAGTTGTTAATTTTTTTTAGCTCTCTATGTGAGTGGCTGCCACACTGACAGACAGGTAGTGTGGCTCCAACACCAGGAAGCAAACCCAGGCTGCAGAGGTGAGAGTACCAAATCTTAACCACTAGATCACCAGGCTGGCTTGTCTGTTCTATTTTTGCTTAAAAAACCCTACTTTATGGTACACAGAAACCTGGAATAAATAATATTTGGCAGGCATAAAATAATGCAAATTCTTCCTAAAAGGGGTTTTCTCTGAATAAAGTTTTAAAAATTTTCATGCACATTAATAGTTGGATGGAATCAAAATAGTGATTCAATAGTTATTTTATGAAATGTCATTAGCAATGAGAACGCTTTACAGCAAACTAAAACTAAAAGTATGTAATAGGTTCATATAGAAACTTGAATTATGTAGTATAAAAAAATCCATTTTCTATATCTCTCTATATAGATTTCAAGTTCATTTTATACAGTCAGATAAAAATATAATGTGACCCAAAGAACTTAACGTGGTTTTGAGTTTGAAATTTCTTAATTAGGAAAAGTAGATTTTGCTTCTGTGTTCTTTTAAGAACAAGTACAGCAGAGATTTTATTCCACTTTCATAATATGTTTAAAAAACAGGGATCTCCTTTTATCAAGGATTTCTTTCTTAAAAATTTATCTGTTCTTGTTCAATTTTTAATATTATTTTGATTAGTTTCTATTCAAATTATCAGTTAATTAGTTTTTATCTTTCAATATCTTAAAACATCTTGAGCTATAAAACTATGATTATATCTACATTATTCCTATTTATACATCTAAAAAACTCAATACCTCAATCAAACTTTTTTATTTCTGATGTTTTCATTTAACATCCATAAGCTTTTTTTTGGCTCCTCAATGATTAATTATATATTTACACATTCAACACAGTAATAAAATAAAAAGGAAAAAGGATAGTTTTCACAGTCTAGTTCAGAAGACAAGAAGATTCCTTTCACCCTATTCCATACCCATATATCCTCCCTCACCGCCCTCCCCCCTCCAATTATTTTGCACAGTGGAGAATGGGTGACATATCACGGTTTTACATAATGTAATACATGCAGATGAAAAGTGGGAAAAAAATCAAGTAATTCATGGATAGCTAGAGATCTGGATTTAGGCAATACTGTTGAGCAGCTAGATAGCCCCTCTCCTTAGGTGGCATTTCCCCTGTTCCATGAGCCCTCCTACACAGGTGATGACATTCCCAGCCCCATGCTCATATTGTACTCTCCTCGGTCCAGGGTCCCACCCTGCATCCCAATGGCCTTCTCATGTTCCAAGCTTCTCATTTCTTTCCTCCATCAGCATTTACTTGCCTGTCTCATTTCCTCAGGCTACTGCTCCCTGGTGGTATTTTGATATATTAACTTTTTGAAAATAATTTGCTCAAAGTAAAATAATTTGCATTTTAAAAATTAAGTTTAACTTTGTAGAGACATGTCATAAATAGTACTTAAGGGACTTTGGGCATGTTAAAAATTAGGCCATTTTCTTCTTCTCAGATCGTGTATTAATAGTCCCATCCAATTATGTAGACCTATAGCTAAGTCATTTGACTAAGGCACAGCAATATTGAAGCCAAGTTTGATACTTAAATAGGCCAGTTGGTGTTGCTATTCGTGTCAGATGAAATGAACATGTAAGTCTCCAGTGTGAACCAGACATAATTTATGTGGATGGCTTGGTGCAGACCCGTGGTTACTACTGGAAAAGAACAAAAGTATCCGTTGCTTGTGGTCAGCGGATTCACCTTTGTGAATGAAGTTCCAAAAACAAGAGACAGTGTCATTTGGTCAGAGCTATACATTTATTGTCTGTGACTCTGCATGTATAGCAGAGATGTTTCTGGCTATTAATGTTACGTGACTACAAAAAGATTTGAAAATGCATAATCAATCATTCTAAGAAAATATGGAAACTCTTAAAAAACAAAACTTTAGAACATTTTGATTTTCACAGACAACAAAGAAAGAAAACACTCATCCCCAGAGAAACAGGGCTACAACTTTGAAAGCTTAAATTATCCAATTTGATCTCTCAGATTTTGTTGGATGTTTGCTGTGTTCACATCATTACAGTTTCCATTTTCTTTTTATTTTAAACTACCCAGTTTTTTTTTTCCCAAGGTTTTCAGTTTTTTGGGCACACATTGAAATAAAGAATGTAAAATCTGTTTTTATTAACCTCTTACATACTTTACAGAATACTTCACCTCCAAATGAACTCATTCTAATTTCTCTTATGAGTTCTTCTTTACTTCCCCTTTGTACCCTTTCCTTTCCAGAAACTGAGAATGCTAAGTTCTGTCTGACCAAAAGTGACCATCAACTTTTAGTCAGAAGAGAAAGGGACACTGATTAGCTACCGTCTTTGTAACCAACAATTCTCTCCTCTCCCAATGCCCACCCTGCTTCCCAACCCGGCCACCACGTGCCCAAGAGAGCAGCTCCCACAAAATGATGGCTTAGCAAGAGTTCACCACAGCAACCCGCGGATAGGAAACTCTTCTTTGACAGGTGCCGTAAATGAGCCTTATTGAAAGTGAAGTTTCCAGCAGCGGTCTATGCAAGTAGCTTCAGGCTTTTCTTCTACAATTCAGCCCCACCAAAGAACTGTCAATCACAATTCCCTGATACAACTTATTCAATGATTCATCTTCTTACCTAACCTCTCCAACCTGGCCCAATGGCTCTTATTTTATTGCCCAAGGTGAAGGGATATTTCTACCCATCCTGTATTAGTGTTTCTAAAACTAAAGCTCACCTAAAATCTTAGTATCAAACTAAAATAGCTCAGCTGTTTTCAACTCACACTTAAAATGTAATATTTTAGATGTCAATTAAACTAATCTTCAAAGTTTTAAGAATGCTTCAATTTGTTTTGGTTTTGGTATGGTTAAAAAAAAACAACTATTTTTTAAATTCCCTTCCCTGGTTGGTGTCAGCTTCTGAAATGGCAGGGGCTGTATTCAACCAAACAAACTGGCTTGGAAAAAACCATTTCCAAGAATTTCTAAATTCAGAGAAAGTTATTTAAGCATCAGGTTGATATAGCACAATCTGTCTAGTCTTTCCCTTCAGCTTTCCTAGCATGTAAGCAATCCCAGCAGGGAGAGAAAAAGTTCCTTCTGGCTCACTCCATAATTCTTGCTTGACCCATATTTTATGCTACTTCAAGCAGAAATATGCTGAGCAACTCATAAAAAAATATTTGAAAAGCTCCTTGAGGACAGTTTTCTCACCCTTGATAGAGATGACTACAGATGTCCACACGGCCTCCTCTACAGACCCTGCTTCCTGCCACAATGGGCTTGTGCACTAAGAGGGTTTTATTTTCTCGGTTTTTGGCAGCTTAAATATCAGCTTTTAGAAAAGAGGATCCTGAAGATGGAGCAAGTCTAAATTGTATTATGCCATCATTTCTAGCCACCTCTCGTCACTTCTAAGAACTTGAATGATAAATAAGTAAATGACAATGGTTTTTATTGAAATTAGGAGAGTTTGATTTCAAAGGAGCTGATGTTTAAAAAACAAAGGCCTAGGAATAACAAGACAAGGGTGATATTGCTGGTCCTGAACATTCCCAGCTGTGAATTCTTCTATCAGTCATCTGAGCCCTCTGATTCTCTGATTGCTCACTCAGAAAACAATGATAAGAATATCTGCAATGAATACCTCATCCACTAGGTGTGATAACATGAGAAAATGGATGACAAAACACGGGGCATTATTTTCATAATGCAGATGGGATTATATGAACTTCACTGTGAGGTTTGAAATGGGAGATGTTTATCCAAACACTTAATAATAATACTTATTTCTGCAGTTAGTGAACAGGAACTTGCTGGCTTTTTATATGTTTATATCTCTTACCAGTTTTTCTCTATAAGCTTCAAACTAATTATATGGCGTTGTATATAAATTTGATCCTATAGCATCTTGGCAAATTCATGGTTGACTTATATTCATGGTACATTTATAGTAGCAGGGAAATAATATATTTATATTTTAGAAAACGAGGCATGTTATTTATCATCTATTAAACAAAATCAAACAAGAAAGTATGCTATGTTATCTTGATTTCCTTTTGATTATAATTTCAATAATGACTTCAAGATTCAATCATAGCACTTTAAATGTGTGAGAATACCCAGTAGAGCATTATTCAAAGAAAGGGGATTAAAAACATTTTGCTACAAATTTTAAGAACCATATCTTAAAAAAATCAGGCAAATATTATTTAGTACTTAACTCATGATAATTAAAGATAGAGTGTTAAATAAGGGAAGCATTTGATTACTGTGACATTTATAATAATGGAATATTTGAAGCCAGAAAATGAATAACATTAAGAAATCAACTGAACTTATTTGATGGGAGAAAAGTGAGAGGTGGAATTTTAAGTACTTTTGGAAAGTACAACAAGTAAGGCTAACTAGAAAAGGAAATCATGCTTTGGTGCTAATCTGTAAACAGGGCTGCGTAAATGCATATTCAGAATTACCCTAACATTTAAGCTAATAGTTCCCTTAATTACCTGGCTAATTCAAGAAACATCACAGTAGTTTGCCCTCTGTACTGCCAAATACACCTTCCACTGTCCCTAAATATCTGATTAGTTAGGACAAGGGCATATTAAATTTTTTAATTTTCTGAGAATAAAGAGAAATGCAATAGGAAAGTGCAAGGCTTGAGTTTAATTCTGTGGCAAGTCTAGAATCATAAAAGCAAGTATTTTAGGGCTGGAAGGTACTTAAGGGGGCAAACACTACTATTCCATTTAAAAAAAAACCTTTATTTTATATACGTTTTTGAATTAAATTGAAGATAATTTTATAATCACCCTGGTTTGATTCTTGTCACTGGTAGTGGCACTCTTCCTTGGGGAAAACTCCACAAATATTGGGGTCAAATTAGGGACAGATATAAATTCGCTTTCCTTTCTGAACATAGCTATGGAATCAAGTTTAGAAGCACCTCCAGAGCAAGGGCTCATAGGATTTGTCTTTCTGTATCCAGGAACCTGAGAAGATTGTGAAGTAGATCAGATGTGGAAGAAAGAAAGAGTGGAAGCATTGCCTAGAGTAGCCCAACCCCATTATTTATTTATATGTTTAGACAAGCTCTGGTGCTTTTATGTGGTAATAATTTTCCATCTACCTTATAATGTTTCTGACATGGAATTTTGTTCTGCTCCCAAATGTTCTATGATTACAGCTCTCGCTAGCAATGGAGCTGTAACTATAAATACTCTATTGCAAGGAATCAAATGAGAAAGCAAAAACTGACACACTCATTTTAAGCTGCATTATATAACAATGGCTCAGAACCCAGTAGTTTATGAATGAAATAAAGATACTTTATTTATTACACAGGCACTTGGATATTCACATGCCCAACACGTCTGATACACTTAACAACTACGGAAACATGGGTGGAAAATGTCTGTTTGTAGGATCAAGAGAGAACTTGCACCATGTAAAGGTGAATGAGCGCAATAACAATTTTTCCTTTACTTTCCTCTAAATTTCCAAAATCCACTGAATTTTTAAAAAGTTACACTTGAAATAATATGCAACAAAAACTGATCTACATTCCAACTGGTATGCTAAGTCGAATTGTGAGCAAACTTTTATCACAATGCAACAGATTTATAGTCATGCTTAAACAGATTAGGTTAGTAGCATGCATTCCATTCTGCAATATGAATATTGTTAATCTATTTCCCAACAAAAGTTAAAAGATGCCCAGTCCATAGAAAAATACAAATCACTGTAGTCAATATATTTTGGGACTGATCTTGGGACTTACATGGTGATGATGAAGTCCTGAAAATGCCATGCCCACAAAAGCACATTAAGAAGTGGATAAACACATTTTATCAGACAATCTCTAAAAATTAAAAGATGAGGGCTTTAAATTTGGAAGATGTTCTTGCTGTGTGCTTTGAATAGTGCCTTTCTGCTCACCTCCTTCTGGCTTGACTGGTCCATCAGACATCACTTTCCTGAGGGCTAGCTGGCTTTGGTCTTGGTTGCCAGTGGCTGGTGGAGGCAGATTATCAGACTGAGTTCTTTGAATGGGGAGGACTCCTGCTATGCTGTGTCTGTGCTGCTTCCTGGCATGATTAGACTGACCGCTTTTATGTGCTGCTGTGGCAGTGTGGGTGAGATGGAAACCCAGAGTGTGTATCCTCAGATGGAACCAGCTTAAATGTTATGCATGCAAACAGAAGTGTTCTTTTGCTCTATTTAAATAAGTTGTGTTTTCGAATGCCAAAATCACACCACATGCACAGCACTGAAAGGGGGTAAAACTGGCTGTTTCTTTGGAAACGATGATCTTGGGAGATAAGGAGAACATTAATCTATCGCCATTGTCTGGCTAATGCCTCTTGGAAGTAACAGTGCACCTATATTTGTGAAATCTCTGCACTTTCATATAATTTTATTATTTGACTAAATTTTTACAAATTAAATGTAAATACAGCAGTTATGATGGGTAAATTATGTTTTAATTAATTTACAGCTACTAGATATTGTACTTCTTGACTTTCAAAAGATTCCCTATGGTTAGAAAAGAACCCTATAAATTCTCTGTTATCATATACAAAGAGTAATCCAACAGAGTGTAATCCAGACTTACTGAGGTTGCATTGCCTCATCGCACATGCTTATATATATTAATATTATGTACTTTTTGAGAATATAACAAACATGATTTTCTTCACAGATTTTTTTCAAAAGACTAGAAAGTTTCCCACATGGAAAGCTAGAACATTCCACATGCATAATTTATTAGTGTTTTAAAGCGTTGGCTTGAAATAGTTTTTCCCCCTAGGTTCTGGAACTTGACTGTTGGTCGCATTACTCTCTTGCCTAAAATTTTTGAGTGTTTTCAGATGTGAGACTCTCATTGCTAAGCTGCTTTAAGTGCTTGTGTGTGTGTGTTTTTGGTGTAATGCCTGGAAAATTGGCAGCCACTTGTGATTATAATTCCTGTACTCTAAAGGACATTTAAGCACATACAAAAAGGACACACAACATTGCTTTGCCTGCAAACATCACAGACATAGCTACCAAATACTATGAGTCAGGTTGGATGGATGGTGGAGACAAAGGAGAAACAGCCAGTTTTATTGCGATCTATGTAACTTAAAAAAAAAAAATCTAAATAAGAAAGAGCATGTTTATGTATTGAGACTGTTCTTACACAGACAGAGGGACAGAGTGAGCAGGGTATGCCAAAAACAGAAAGCAAACAGGGAAGGACAGCAGGAAAGAAAGGCAACAGATGAACATTAAGCTGCCATGCTGAGGAATTTATTTGCGTCTTTTACTTGGTTGAAGGCGGAGTTGTTGCACGGCGGCTTCAGCAGCGGCTATGGCAGCTCCTGCATCTTCCAGGTGGGTCTGGGTGACACTGGTTTTGCTTTGACTGCGAGATGGTCCATGAGAGCGGAGATGGCCTTCAGAGGAGGATTTCGAGCTACCAGGACTACTATGGGATTTCTCAATGGTGGGAACCTGCATGTCTGGTTACAAAAGGATAAAACATGAGTCAAAGTTGCCCCAGCAGTCTTCTCATCAAGCTTGGTCTCACATAATTGGAAACTGCCTAAGATTTATGTTAATTCTGTTTCTTTTTTGACTCATTTGTGCAACTGCTCACTGCACAGTAATGTGATTAAACATTCGGGGAACAATTTTTGGAGGAAAGGCAAAAGGATGATAATCTTGAGAAGAGATAAGTTTGAGAAGAGGAATACATTCTAACTACCCTCAAGTAAATGCATATATTAACTTATAGTCTCACCAAGCAACTATGCTAATTACAGTAGGGACCAGGTAAGAGACAGCAGGCTTACACTGCTGCAGGAGAGATTTTAAGTAAAAATGGAGTGAATTCCTGGATGAAAGGGTCTGAGTCTCTAGGACATATTAAAAGTGGAGATTGTAGAATCTCTGTCTGAGGCGATTTTAGAGAATGTAGATACAGATCACACATTTACGATAGTAGTCGCAGAGAGAGAGGTCTTTATACTAACAATATTCCAGAATGTTAATCAGAGCAGAGTTGATCTGGCTAAGTTGAACCCATAAATGATCTATAAAACTCATTCATAAGTAAGTACTCTGTAGCGCTCATTATAGTCAGTGGTTTATCATATCGACTCAGTGGCCTACTGGACATGACCTCAGTTTTCTACCTCCTAGAACACTTGTGGTTACGATGCCTTCCCTTTCTAATGTGCAAAGAACCACTTTTTAATTTGATGTACTTTCTGAGAAGAGGAGAGAAGGAAGCAATATTCAGGTTCAATATAAAAATTTGTATGTAATAATTATAAATAGTTCAGTATATCTAGGTAAGATACTATGTGGTTATCTCTTAACAGGCAGTAACCGAGTTTATAATGAAGACTAATGTTGTGTTGTAGGATAATTGGTAATGAACCTGCCAAAGGAAAAGCTCATTCAAATGGGAATGCTGCACATATTGGCAAACCCAATGTATGACACTGCTATTTAAAAAAAATCCATAGAATTGGCTTGACTCCAAGATTTAGGAAAGATTTCAGTATACCAATTGTTTTGATGACATGGGGAAAATGTTTTCGATATGCTAAGTAAAAAGAAAGATGCAAAATTATATATGTTCATTACATATATATTACATATTATTACATATATATCAGTAAGAATATACCTATGAAAAATAGGGTATTTTAGAAGAAATATGCATAAATAGTAAAGGTGATTATGTCTAGTCAATGAACTGGTGAGGATTTTTATATGTTATTTATGAAATACCCCAATTCATATTATAAAATCATATCATCATGGATTTTGAGAGCTGGAAAAGACCCAATAGCTCATACAGTCCAACCTTCTCCATTTTACAGGTTGAAAATGGAGAGTCAGAAAGATGAAGATCACAAAGTCATAAAGTTAATTATGGGGTGATCTGACACTAAAGCCCATTTCTCCTGATTCCATATCCATTATTCTTTGCATGATACTATATTAAGTATTTTCCACCAGAATGTAACCCTTCAAAATATATTAAACATAAAGGCATTCATATTCAAGAAAACACCAAGTGAACAAACAGACAAAAGCTTTTTCTACTTGAAGCATCTCCTACCCTTGGATGGGTCAGGGAAGATGCCATGGCTTCTGCTTTTGATGACAGATGGCTTTGGGGACTGCTGGCTGCTTGGACTGGAATGGGACTTGCCATGATCAATACTTTCAGTCTGTTCTTTGAGAGGATACCACCTAGGAGTGTTATCAAGGTGAGATGTGCTCGATAAATCAATCAATACCTGAAAAAAAGGGCAATAATCCCATGAAATTTGTGGATTAAGCTATAATTCATTCACTTCTTTTTTCTATGATCTGAAATTTATTCAAGAATATAAGCCAAAGGATATAGCATAACCTTTGAGGTTGATGAGGCCATCGTCCTCATTTTTCTTTACTCATGATATTGGGTACAATGTCTTGTGCAAACTGGATGCTTAAAAAATGTTTGGTTACAGGCCGGCCCTGTGGCTGAGTGGCTAAGTTTGTGTGCTCAGCTTTGGCAGCCCAGGGTTTGCCAGTTTGGATCCTGGGCACAGACCTACACACAGCTCATCAAGCCATGCTGTGGTGGCATCCCACATAGAAGAACTAGAATGACCTACAACTAGGATATACAACTATGTACTGGGGCTTTGGGGAGAAAAAAAAAAAGAACAAGATTGACAACAGATTTAGCTCAGGTCAATCTTCCTCATCAAAAAGCCAAAAAAAAAAAAAAGGTTTGCTTAAATTGAACTGTATAAAATCTTTGACTATTAATTAAATAATATTGAGATGATATAAAAAGGTAGCATTACAAGTCAATCTCTTTATAAAATAAGGCTTTCTTTTGTTAAATGGACATACTCTAGTCCTAAACGACTAGCATTTTTGAATATTGTTTGATTTTAGTTACAAGAAGGACAAACAAAAAAAATGGTAATTTGCAATTACTAAGTTACTTCCTGTATTTTAAAATATACTTTAGTTCACATTTGAAATAGGGATATGTCTAACAGTTGATGATAAGAAAGCACTGTGTCATGGTTTCATTGGCAGGATTTTTCTTTCTTTGTAGTTCATAAATGACGGTGCACTTTACAGTTGCTGGAGTCTTAGATTTGATGAGATGTAAAAATATGAAAAGCAAGCACAATGGATAGATGCTCTAGGTTCATGCAAACATAGGAAGACAATAAATTAAGAGGACTTCAATAAGTCAGTTTTTTGAAATGGGACATCAAATCAGATATAACACTACATTCTAAAGTAGTCCTGCCTAAGCCGTCCAAGTGGTTGTATCAGGATGGAGCCTGCTGGTGAAAGTCAAATGGCTTAGTTTTAATGGGAAAGTAAAGAGTCTCAGAACCAAACAAGGCCTCATGTCACCTAGACTACACTACTTTTTCTACTGTCTCTACTAAAAGGATATCATATTTTCTAGGGGTTAGATTTGGGGGAGGATGACTTATGTTATAACATTAATTCATACCCTCTGCTCTAAGCAAAGATTGCTAACAAATATATATATATTTTTGGAATATGATAGATGAAAAAAGTCACAGGATCTGACCACTCTACCAGATTTCATGATTAGGTTAGATTTCCTTTGAATTTATGTAAAATCGTTTTCTCCTACTTCTAGTTTTGCTTCCTAACATATTTTGAGACATTTTTCAAGGGATACTTAAAAGACATAAGAATGTCAAATATCACGTCAAGTCATATGCAGTGAGGAATAGCAATTAAATAACCTACAAATGCATTTAAAAAAATCCAGCTCATTTTGTAATATAATAAACTTATCTCAAATCTTTAACATGATTATTTGGACTCGGGGCTGGCCCGGTGGCGCAGTGGTTATGTGCGCATGTTTCGCTTCAGTGACCCAGGGTTCACCGGTTCGAATCCTGGGTGCGGACATGGCACCGCTTAGCACACCATGCTGTCGTAGGCGTCCCACATATAAAGTAGAGGAAGATGGGCAGAATGTTAGCTCAGGGCCAGTCTTCCTCAGCAAAAAGAGGAGGACTGGCAGATGTTAGTTCAGGGCTAGTCTTCCTCAAAAAAAAAAAAAATTTGGACTCACAGCACAATTATATAAATTTCTATGAAAACAATTAGTATTTCATCTCACAAAGTAATTATAGAGTAGATCAAGTGGTAAAATAAAAACTATTTCTTGAGTTGCTATTCATCTATTCAAAAAGTAAATCAGAAAATAAGTTATATCCACCAAAGGATTTTATCCAGGAATGGTTACCTTATAAACTTAAGAAATATGTTTTGCATCAAGCTTTAATTGGTGGTTTACAATGAAAGTAAATAAAGAAAAGGAAATCAGAGGCTCACCTCACCAAGAAAGTCATTGGAAGAAAATCTATCATAATCCCAGACTGTCACCTCCAGTGTTTTCTTCTTGAGCTACAGTTCAAATAAAAATGTCATTAACCCCATTTTTCATCAAAAATTTTCATTACATTCATATAAGAGACTCACATATTTTCATTTACTTGAACTCTTTCCATTTATGTAAAAATACTTTAAATTTTATGTGAAACCATGTGGATTTATAATAAATATTATGGAAAATGCCATTTTGCAGTTCAACCCAGTGTTTGATTATGATACTTCATTATTTTGTAAATAAATGATGACTTTTACTTATTACCTGTTATTCTAGCCCTGCCCATTTCTAAACACAGAAAGCAGAATACATACATACTCTTTAAGTACAAAGAATTAATAGGTTGCAAAACTGTCTAGGTTATTTAGATAAAGTATTTTGATTATAGTTTTTGTTTCAGCAAGTTGCAAAATAGCATTGTAGCATTGTCTGATTTCTGCAGGTGAATGTAACTTAAATTCAAGAACCTGGATTACAGCTTCAATTTCATAGACAAACTAGAAATCTTCCAGAGGACAAATTATAAGTCTCATTTTGAAAGACAACTCATTTGTAAATTATTTCATATGGATGTCTTCTTCCTATTCTATTTGTATTGTTTTCTCTCTGAATTCAGCCTTATAAAAGATTATTTTCTGTTATTTGTGAAAAGTTATGACATGAAGATTTTCAGAAACACTTTGATATAACTTTGCCTAGAGTCATTTATTTGTGGTGATAGTCCTCTACACTAGTCATCTTTATGCTTTCTTCTGTACAATTTAGTCCCACAATGCCAGATTCTTAGGAGGCCTCAATTCAGAGAAGAGGTGATGCCTGACAATGTTGCCTGGTGGGGTAACACATTTCTGTGCATTGAATCTTTTTTTCCTTTGTGTTTTTTATGAAAAGCAAAATATAACAGGTTGGAAAATATTTTCCCTCAAAATATGATAATATGGCCCAGTCTATTGAAATATTTAATTTTGAAATGATCAATTGAAAATGTGCCACTAGTCTTATTTATTTATTTGTTTATTTTTTGGCGGTTTTGTCAAAATGCACACATTTCACTGTATCTTTGAACTGCACCCATTTCCTTTCACTGTCTACATTTCTTATGTGTATTTTACTCAGTTCTTTTTGTTTGTACGGCAAAATTTTGACATGAATCACAATCTTTCAATAATTTTGTCATCACCATTATATTAGCCTAAATCAGTCACATAGAGAATAATTGTTGCATACCTGTTCCATGGAGATACTTTTATAAATTACTGTTTGATTCCACTCAGGATTAAGACTTTTCTGAACATATTTAGTCCTTCTTTTAGACTCAGCACTGAATTGGAAGAAAAGAAAGAGTTATCTTGATTATTCACTTTAACTGATGACTTCATAGTCAACCTGAAGGGCACGCAGACTTTTACAGATATTTTGTTTTGAATTACTATATAATCATCTCATCATCCTCATGTCTTAAACCTTATTTTAAGTTGAATGCACAATAACAATTTAAAAATACGTTGGATGCCTTTAGTTTTATTTGCTTGAAGTTAGTTTTTTAAGGAAAAGCTTTTAGGTGTTCTAACTATACTGTAATTTTAGAAATCTTACTCTCTCCTGAATGCAGGAGATAATTACATGAACTATATGGTAACAGCAATATCTTCTTTTCCAATAAATAATAATTTGGTATTTAACTTTCCAATAGTTTTGCAACTAATCATGTCAGCAAAGCCAAATGGTCTTTCAGTTCATTTTTTCCCATAAAAAACTATAATAATTCTTCGACTGAGGAAAGGATGAAAAACTTCTGTTGCTATAGCTGACATTCCATTAACATTTGTTACTTTATACTTAAAGTATATTCTGACACTCTTAGTAAAGTAGAATATTTAATCTAGTTATAAAACAATTTAACTTAAATATAAATTATTGGTTTATGTCAATAGCTTATGTTACAAATGATAAACCAAATCAAAACTTTTCCTCATTCATTATAACTTGGGGCATTTGAGTTTATCCTTGACTTTTCCACTCACTCTGAGCAACATTTAGAAGCTTATTTCCTACATATTTAAACACAATTTATTTCCAAAATCTATTCTAATTAAGTCTGACAGGACATCTATAGCTGGCATCAACCAGCTGATGGGATTGGAATTACGCTATCTGATATTAGCCAATGGTGCCCAAACAAACAAGGCCTTTCTCTAACCCTCACTGCCTTTTTCTGAATTTCCTGCCTAGACCAGAGTCCTGAAAACCAACCTACTTGTCTGGAGTCCTTTCATGTGCCTTGACTTCACAAGCTGCCTTTCCCTAAAGGGACTGGATCCTGACTCTGGATCTGTAGTTTTATTCCCAACTATGGGCAAACTAATTCTTGCTACAGTCCTGGTCTCATGTATTGCCATACCCTGGAATGCCTACTATTGTTCCCCAGGCACTAATTTACTTATCCATTCTAGACAAAGATATTGAGAATCCAGCTCCAGTTCACCTCACTTTTAGAGGTGAATCTATAGCCAAGTATCTTTCTTCTCTCTCTAGCTGTATTCCTTTTCTTACCAGCCATATGCAAGGGCAGTAACTCCCAACATTGACTGTATGTTAGGATCACCTTGGATCTGAGTTCCAAGGGTGAGAGGTGGGGCAGCCAGCATGGTACCCACATATCCTCGCCCTTCACCTCCAAGGAGAGTCTGATTTAATAGGTCTGGGGTGAGGCTTGGACATCAGAATTTTTTAAATCTCCCAGGTAAATCTAATACATAGCCAAGATTGAGAACCACTGAGTACATCTTCTAACACCTCACATTTCAGCCATTGTGAACTGAATCCAGTTTAGGAAATAAAGCTGCACTCTTCTCCCTTCTAACCAACCTATTTGAATGTACGAAATTAAGAGCAAGATTTCTCAATTCCATCATTTAAGATAAACTGCAAATAATTCTGGGGAAATGTATATGCAATCATTTAAAGAAATAGGAACTCTCATAGACTGTGGACAGAAAGTATAAATTTGTACGGAGAGTTTTAGATAAATTTGTCTATTTATACTGAAGTTCAAGTTTATGTACCCAAACACCCAAAAAATTCCACTTCAACTATAGAGAAATTCTCCCACCTGTACATAAGAAATTTGTTCAAGAACATTCATTTATTTGTTTCTAGTAGCATATTAATAAGATAATAAATAAATACATATGATATGTTCATTCAATGAAATTTAAGCAGCAGTTAAAATGAATGAAATATACCTCCATATATCAAGATAGATAAATCTTAAAAGAAATCGTGAGCAAAAAATTTGTAGAAAGATAACTATAGTAAGTTATGATATAAAGTTAAAATCATGTGAAATAATACTGTAAATTATTTATGCATAATGTATATATGTACAACAAACATATGTATTAATATCATAAAACAGCTTGGAAATTATAGATAAAATTCTGTTTAGTAGTTATCTCATTTGGACAGGGGAATGGTTTCAGAGGGCTTCAGTGGTACCTGTAAAATGTTTTTTATTTAAAAAAGTCTGGGGGCCGGCCCAGTGGCACAGCGGTTAAGTACGCACGTTCCGTTTTGGCAGCCTAGGGTTCGCTGGTTTGGATCCCGGGTGCGGACATGGCACCGCTTGTCAGGCCATGCTGTGGTAGGCGTCCCACACATAAAGTAGAGGAAGATTGGCACGGATGTTAGCTCAGGGCCAGTCTTCCTCAGAAAAAAGAGGATGATTGGCAGATGTTACCTCAGGGATAATCTTCCCCGGGGGAAAAAAAAGTCTGAAGCCAGTAGAGCAAAATGTTAAGATTTGATAAACTGGATGGCAAGAACACAAGTATTTGTTAGAGTATTTTCTATAATTTCCAGTAAGTTTGAAATATTTTGTAACAAAAATTCAAAATTATTTTGGTAAAGTTTATCCATTTATATTTTATGCTTTTGATTTTTTTAAATGACATAGGAAGAATGAATGTGACTAGTTTTAAGTTAATAGAAAACTTTGGTTGCTACTTTAGAATTCATGGCTATTACTCTAGGCAGGTATACTTAGAAGAAAAACATATTGTAGTATGAGTTTTAAAGTTTCTATTTGTTTTGGACCTAGTTATCAAGGTGGTAAGATCATGGGAAAAAGATAAAGATTCATAATATAATGGACAGTAGTAAAATTGTCATTTTTTTCAAATTCTGTAAAATTGAATGCATAAAGTTTTTTAAACAAGATTGAAGATGGAAATTAGTGTCAAATGCAAACTCATGCACTTTTACTAAAATTCTACATACGTCAATATGTATTAAAATAGTCTGCACTATTAAAGTGTCTTTGAAAGGATTTATTAGTCACCATCTTTTCTTAATCTATAAATACAAATAATTGTTATAATTTTTCACATGTATATTTTAGTCATTTTTTTAATTAACACATCTAGCAAAATTATTGAATACCAACTTTGTACCAGGAACTATGCTTTATCAAAACGTACAGCTGCAAAACTCTTATTTAATTGTTTTGACATACCATTATATATTTGATTTACGCATGAAAAGCACTTTATAATGTAAGCACATTAAAATAATAACAGCTAACATTTATTAAAGGCTTACTTTTTCTCAGGCAGAGTTCTAAGTGCTTTTCATGTGTTGACACATTTAACTTTCATAGCAACCCTACGAGATGGGTATTATTATTCTATTTTATGGATGGAAAAAACTCAAGCACAGAAGAATTAAGGTATGTTGGCCTTATATTAGTTATGCATAGTTACTAACTCATAGGACCAAGATTCAAACACAGAGACACTGATTCCTTGCTCTTAAACATATGCTATGTGACTGAATTGATTAGGCCCGTCATAAAATGTGATTAATGCATCAATTTTCTTAATTGCAGGCTTCATTAGCTGAAATATCTAGTTTGTCTTCTTTATCTTATAAAGTTCTGAACTTCAATTTAAATGTATATATGTTTAATATATATAAGTTATATATTATGTGTGTGTATATATATGCCTATCATCAAAATATTAAGCCAGTTTTAGAGTTGCTTAGGGAAATACTGAAAGGTATATCCCAAGATAGTGTTGTGGAACAGCTAGGGATCATTATTACATATATTTATTTTTGCCCAGATACACGCAGAAATAACGTAAATTAATTGAGAAAAATTTAGATGTTCATTTTAACAGAGTATCTTAATCTTATTAATGAGTTTGATTTTCTAATTCTGTCCAGACTCAAGGTATCCATTGCCTCTAGGATTAATGAAGGTAAACACACCTCACTACTGAGCCTGCCTCCACCAGCCCTAATTGACCCATGTAAATGCCAATGAAATCCTTTGCAGTCTTTTCAAACTTGAATTTCCTGACACGCAGAGATGGCTGCACAAAGTCATTCCTTCAATAACACTTCTTTTATAACTACCACATACTGGCCATCTTGAGCACGATCCCAATGGGCTGTGTTGCCACTTTACACAATTGAAAACTCTCCACAATTCTCATAGCCATGACAAATCTGTGGATTACAAGTTGAAGATGGCCAGGTAAGAAGCAGAATTCTTGAATGTGAGCATAAATTCAGGTTGAGAAAATAGTGGAGCTCATTTTCTTTTTCCTTCCTTGTCTAGGAAACGTACTATATTCCTTCATGGAAAGACTGCAATAACGATATTATATTAGGGCAATTAGGCTATCTCTAATAATCAGAGAAGTTTTTTAGTAAGAGAAAATAAAAAGTCAATTAATCAAGATGCGAAATGGCGCTTACAAAAAAAATCTAAGCCTTCATCCCCTTGAAGTTTTTTCTTTCATTTTTTATTATTGGCCAGTCATTTTTGCATAAATAGCTATGATTTTAAGCCAGGCAGAAAAAAGATACTTAAAATTCAATTATTCTACCCTAAACGAGAAGGAAAAAACAGTTCTCAGAGTTTCTCTTTTTAATTTCAAAAGAAAAATTGAGAAAGATGAACGGAATATGATGGCTTCTTTGTATTTAACTTTCATAGAATTATCTAAAACACTGAAGGTCTTCATTTCTTTTATTTTATTTTGTTTTCCTTTATTGGAAATATACACAATGAGTCCAATAAAGAAATATATATGTGCATATAATTTTTTTCAAAATTACTCCTTTGAAGGTGTTTCCCTTAATTTGTGCAGAGCATATCCCATTTTATAAGCTCTGTTTTTCTGTGCAATAATGTGTTTATGGCCTGTCACTTTATTGTCCTCTGTGCTCCCAAGATCACAGACTATGCCTGTGTTGTCAACTCTAACCCCTACACCTAGCACTGTGCTAAAGAAATGTTTATTGGGTGGATCCTTAAAACATGCTTGTACTCCTTTTTTCCTCTAAAATCTATTGAAATAAAATAAGTTTTGGCCTTCAAATTGTAAATACATACAACACCTGTCCCTGCTTTACATAGGTCCAGGAGGAAATAGTTTGACATGCGAACACGGGTGTTTAGAGAAAGTCCAGCCAAGCATTGGGCTTCCAGGTGTCATGAGAGCTAAAATTAGTTTCAATCATAGCAAAATCTCATTGTGAAAAAATTTGCATTTTGTCCAATAGTGTAATGAGAGAAAACCAGAATAAGATCCTTGAGATATGCTCATTTCCATTTCTTAATCATCCACGGGCAAGTATTGAGTTCAGGGACTCTTCAGGCTCTTTCCTTATCTTTCTTTCACCTCATTTTGGCTGACACACGCCTTTCAAAGCTCATCAGTATATTGATCAAAGTGCGGGAAGAGGAAATGAAAGGAGACAAGAAAACTGGACCAGTGAAATCCATACTCCTTAACAGGACATTTAAAAAAAATTTTTTTTATTTTAAGAATGACAGATGCATTACATTTTATTATTGAAGAAAAGCTGTTTGGTTTTCTATATGCTGTTGTTAAATAATTTGGTATAATTGAGTAGCCCATGCATTCTGTATCTCTTGTTTGCAGAGATAACTGACCATTGGCTACATGAAGTTTATTACACATATTACAGAAATAATAGCAACTGTCATCTATTGAGAGCTTATTATATGCCACACATTGTGCTTATTACTTTTGATACATTACTCCATATGTTTCACAAAAAGCCAGAGGTAGGGGGACTATTATTATTTCAGTTTAGCAGAAGAGGACATTGTTTTAGAAAAACCTCACAACTTCTAAGTGGCAGGGCTGAAATTCAAACCCAAGTTCTTAAGGATGTCATTCATTGGCCTCCTCAGCCTAACTTACAATGTCAGTACCTTGTCATTACAATTCCTTCCACATTGACAGTCCTCAAAGAGATGATAAAAGTGACTTACAGATGAAAGATATGATGAGAAAGGTATTCTAGATCTTCTAAATTATAATCCAACACATCCCAGACTATTTGAATCATTATTTACATTTACAAAACATGCTCTCTTCTAAGTTGAATATAGACACTCATTGTCATTCTGACAATTTTCCTCCTGTTTCTCTGGATGGAAGATAGAAGGTTCTGAATAAAGTGATTGATAATGTCTGTTCTAAAAATGACACTGTCTCTTTGAAACAGAACCAATTTCACATATCAGTCTGAGAGACCCAGATGGTATCCTGAGGGGACAGAACCAGTCATAACAAGTAACCTTTTGCAGTGTCAAATTTCACTGTTTGCCATAATTATGTGGCGGCAAGGAAACAAAAAGTTTCTAAGCACTAGAAAAACTGTGGTGACTAAATCCTATTCTTTGAAATATTTAAATTTTATGCCTCTAAAAATCAGAAACAGCCTCTTTTGGGCAATGGCTTGTCAGGATTAGTAAAGTTGTCAAATTTTAATGTCACAGACAAAAACAAATCCTACCCCATTAATATTCTGGGATGGATTAAAATTCTCATCCCCTCATTGCTACAGATGGTACACAATTCACCTCCCCAACTAAATCATACATTTAATTTATAATGCAATGAGATGTGCAAAAGAATGCTTTTGACTATGTATTGATAGTCTCAGCTGACAGGGTAATGATGCAACAACATTATAGTCTATATCAGAAAACAGTTTCCTACAACTGGCAAACAGAGGAGTTTGCTCTTATGTTGTTGCCAATACAATAGAGCAGGCAGATTATGGCATCCTATATTGCATAGCAATAATTTTATGGGACAGATTGTATAAAGGCATGGAAATGTTTCAATATGTCGTGTAAGTGAGGAAAAAAGACCAGGCAACTATTGTCTTTAGGATGAGATACACACCCAGTACTGACATCCAGAAGATCAGTTAATTCTTTTGAAAAGGGAGTCTAGATTTTTAAATTTGTAATAGGAGACTCAGGAGAACTCAAGCCATGAATACCATATGAGAAGCTAAATGAATTTTAGTGGACAAATTATAAATGAAAACTTTAGTTATATCTAATTTCAGGGTGATATTTCCTTATTCATATTTTTCTATGTTTTTAATATTTTCTACTTTTCTATGTTCTATTGAACATATCTGATAAACCTATTTAGTAATGTTGTGGTCATAACCATTTGCTCTTAGCCTAATTCAATAGATACCAACATGTAGAAAAATAAAAATTATAGCCCAAGTTGAACTGCAGGTGTATGTACACAAAAGGCAAAACTTATAATGCTAGACATTACAGCATAGCTTGACACTGAAAGAGAACCAACTCTACCTTGCATTCTGGACAACCATGACTTGACTGCATTGATTCCAAGAGCAAGAGTGAAGGATACAACAGGAAAACAGGAAAGACAGGAAGAAAAAAGTTAGGAACAGAAAAAGGGAAGAAAATATGAGAATAATAATTAGAGGAGCTATACCATGACATGACATGAGACAGAAAATAATCTTAGAACCAAAGTGAAAATAATACCTCAGAAGTGTAAGAAATCCCAAGGCCTTGGTCACTGTGCTGATTAGGAGTAATTTAATGAAAGGGCTAGGAATTGAATAGGAGCAGCATATTAGCTGCCTTTGGGCCAAATCCCACAGAGCAGGAATGTTCTGTCTGACAAATTGTATGAGGATGGCTTTAGGTGGGAAACTCACCCTTTATTTCACTATGGTTCCCACCCTTCTCTATGGTTTCCCGGAATGGACTAAGATATTCATGTTATCTGCCTGCCCTTTCTGGTTGTTCAAGCTGCAACAGTCTAATTGAACTAGATCCTGTAGTAGATAAAAGATAGGCACCTCATATAGTATAAAAGGTGATACTCCAGGACATTATCAGAGAAGATAGAAAATAAAAAACAGTGCTTTACTTTCATTCATTAGCAGATGTTAATTAGAGATATACCCTTGCCAGTGATTTCCTCTCATCCCATACTACTGTCATCAAAGAACACTGAAGGTCTCAGGACTCAAATCAAAGGCAGAATGAAGTGATCAGTTTGTTGTTGTTATACTCATTTAAAAAATGTAGCCAAATTACAGTTATAACTACTACATAAAGATACAGCTTAATTAATATAAAATAAAAACTCCCCTTGCCTGTGCTATATGGCTAGTTGGTAATCTCTATAAATTAAATTCAATGGATCATGACTAGAGCAACAATATCAGCAATTCTAAGTTTCTAAATAAAATTATGGGGTAAGATGAAATTAAAGGCTGTATACTGAATTTGATATAGCACCTGGGAATTTTCAAATTATTTTCTGAGTATGACCTAATTTTATTCTCCTGACAAACTAAAAATTATGGCTCTGCCTACCTTGGCTCTCTCAATGCTGACAAGGAACCTGAATCTCACAGAATTGGTGATCTGCCTGTGGTGATATAATTAGTAAACAGCAGATTCAAAGGCAATGTGTAACTCTAATTTGGATCCCATTCAAACCAAGCAACTACAGTCATAGAACATGTTTTGTATGATTTCAATGCTTTTAAATTTGCTTAGGTTTGTTTTATAGCCCAGAACATAGTTTATCTTGGTGAATGTTCCATGTGCACTTGAAAAGAATACGTGTTCTGCTATTGATGGGTAGAATCTTCTATAAGTAACAGTTAGGTCATTAAAGCACTAGGAAAATATTATGAGGCAATTGGAGAAATTAGGAATTATTTAAAAAATTTTAAATTATTATAGTTATATGTGGTTTCATGATTATTTTTAAAATGAGCTATCTTTTAGAAATATATAGTAAATATTTGCAGAAAAAAGTTACAATAGTTGAGATCTACTTTAAAATAATCTGTATGGAGGGAGTGTATGAAGGTAAAAATGAAACATGAGTGGCTAGGAAGTGATATTTATTGAAGCTGAGTAATGGGTACATGGTGGGACATTAAACTATTCCTTCTGCTTATGTACGATAATCGAAAGTTTCCAAGTAAAAAGTAATATTCAAATGTCAGTCCTTAAGTGAAAAATGAACAAAAATAAAAGTAGTCTTCAAATTACCCCAATTCATTTCATTATACCTCCAATTGTTGATTACTTATGGTTCCATCATGCTAATTTGGCTAATATAAATTTTCAGATAAGGCATACTGTTATCGCTGTTTTGAAACCATCCTTGAGTACTGATTTATATACCAGAACATTTCAATTTGCATTTATTATGTGAAAATTAAACATCTCCAAGGAGTACTTGCTTTATCTGAACAGTTTACATATCACACAAGAGATTCAAAAGGTATTTTTCATTTATTTACCAAAGTCACCATTTCAAATATTACTCTTGTTTTTCTTATTTTATAATTTTAAAACGTTGATTTGAAAATATGCATATAAATAAGGATACATCAACAGTCACTTAATGAACATTTAACATATTGGGTAATATAAAATAAAACAGTAACTTACGAGACCTTGAACGTTGGCTTTGCAAATAAATTTAGGAATGTAAGCTAATTCTTTAAATCTGCCACAAATAATTCCTTAAGTGATTTCACAGGCAATCTGATTGGTCATAGCAGGAGTGGTTTCCTGAATCGAAACACTGATGTGTTCTCATTGAGGGAGGTTTTACTATAATCAGGGCTCTCCTAGAATGCTTTAAGGCTTAATAATAAATTTTTAATTCCACCTTATTCACTAGTTTTAAGTAAATAAATATGACATGCGGATAAAACTAAGGAAAAGATATTAAACTCTTTGAAATTAGACACTAGAAGACACTATCACTATTTTTTAAACCATGAAATGCAATTCTTGGAAGACATTGCTTCTTTACTTACCCTCGCCCTGGAAGAAGGTACACTTTAACAAAGGGGTCAGAATAACCATTGTTGTCTCGAGGGACAAGGTTTCTTGCTTGGAGAATATGTATTATGAGATTTCCAAGATCATAGTTGATTTGAAGCTTAAAGGAACAGCAAAATATTCCATGAACATTATGTTTTTGTTTTAGAAAACGTGTAATACGTTATCATTCAATATTTTACTATTATTTTTTTTAAATTCTCACAAGAAGCATTAACCTTCATTTTCATTTTATTTGAAACTGAACAGACCAGTTATTGTCTAATTTAATTGGAAGCTCCCAGGCACATGTTAATCACCAGCAAATGCGCTGTTCATTCTTTCCATGGTGAAAGTCCTGGCCTGTCTAAAATTCATTTATAAGGAAAATCATACAGTGCATGCTAGTTGCATTTTTAAACTAAATTTCCACTCTTAGGAAAATAGTAAATGTTGTTAATGTTCATGAATATGATTACCAGGATTTTGAAAATAAATGAACTAATTGATAAATTTATTAGAAAATGTCATTTGCACTTCATCAAATAATTAACAGTGGGTGAAATCATTATTTAAAGATAAAGTTGTCAGTACTGAAATAAAAGAATATTTAAGAATGTGTAGATTTTATCTCTTCCTATATTATATTATCTGATGTTAAAATCATAGCTTTTCTTTCTGTGCCTGGTTTTCTAAGAGAGAGAGATTAGGATAATGAAATCCCGCTCTTTAATCTTAGAAGCTGAAGAGGAAAGAAGAGGCATTGCCTCATAGATATTTAACGGCCATTGCACAATTGTCATTGAATAGGAAAATATTTACAGTTCAAATAAATATTTGAGAAGCCTGCATAATTGAGTTAACTAATTTTTCTCCTGCAAAATTGAAAGATTCTTTTTGTATTATTAGAATAAGCCTTAATTCTGCTTGATGCTGTTTTTGTTTATCAAATAACAGAAAGGAAAGGATCTATATTTCAAAGGGGAAAATTCATAAATAAAAATACTAGCAAATTTTTTATAATTATACAAAACAGATATGCTATATTTATGTTGAAAATGGCATAATTCAGATGAGTCAAATTTCATAAAAATTTGATAATTACAATAATTCCTAACTTTAGCATAATTTTGATCTGCTTATGTTTTCTGGCAGAAGAGGAATCTTCAATCCCTTTTCTCCATACAGAAAAGCCCAGAGTCTCTCTGACCGTCATGAAAGCAATGTGAAACATAAAACAAAGCGTCGCGAAAGAAGAGGAGGGACGGGAAGTTTAGAACTGCAGTAACTGTGGGCTACAATGGGGTATTAAAATGTAGAATTATTCTGCAGTTAATTTCACTGAGACTTAGAACAGCTTCCAAATATTTAAGGAGAAATTTTTCCCTATTTTCTCCTTTCTCTGCCAGTCTAAAAGTCCACTTTTAACTGATGAGGCACCGAAATCATTTCTTATTGAAAAGAAAATTTGCAGGCTACCCTAAGAGAATATTTTTCAAAATGTACTCTGCAGGGCCTTAGAGAATACTTAGAGTTGCTCAGAGGTTACTTCTGAGAGAGAATGAGATGCCCCCAGCATTCTCAACCAGAGCTACTCCAGTAGTGACAGATTTATTGTCTGGGTGTCTACATACATTTTCACTTAGAATAAGGTTTTGCTAAAAGAAAAATAACATGGAAATCATTGTCATAAGAAAATACCCCCTCCCTTCTCCCAAAAATCCTAAGACTCAAGAAGGAATATTGTTAGAGTAAATTTTCACTACAGGATTAAATATTACTACTCAAAGGAAAGGAAAATAAAATAAGAATAAAAAAAACAAAAACAAACCAAAAATAAACACAGCAAATATTGGTCCATGGGCAAGAAGTTTAAAAAAAAATGGGAGAGAGAGAGAAAGAGATACTATGAATCAGAAAAATCCAGCATTTTCTTTGCTGCTTGTGAAATGAAGGAAGATGAGGTCTGGCTTTCAAGAAGTGGGAAATAGCAGTGAGACAGGAAGGTCTAGAATACATAGGTAATCGGGCTCCATCCTTCTGGATCCTTCTTAGTAAGGTGCCCATATTATGCACTTTTTCTCTATTTCCACTCTCATATTCCACTCTTGCTTTAATTAGCGTGTGCCTAGATAACCACTTAACCGATTTCTTTGTCTTTGTGTCTTCCCCTTTATGGTATTTTTTGTAGGCCACTGCTGTATGAATTTTTATTACATATTCCTTTCAGTTAGGCTCTGCCTTTCTCCAAAATATTTACTGATCACCCTATTATGTAGCGGCTAACACCCCTCAGACTGTGTTCAAGGTTCTTTTTAATTCAGTCTCAACTTATCTCTACAGGAACATTTCACTGCAGCCAGAAGTCTTTCATGAAAATTTCCTCTAGAACATGTTGGAGACTTCCCAAAGGACAACAGAGGTTTGAACTAACTTGAGGATAAGCAGAGAGAAAGGAGGAGTGTGTTCCTGGAAGAAGAAATGGTGCAAGGAAATGTTCTGCTGCCGGAGACTAACGACATTAGGAGCTCAGCTGGCTGCAGTGAAATGTTCCTGTAGAGACAAGTCATGAAAATTTCCTCTAGAACTTGTTGGAGACACAGCTAAGACCTACTGTTCTCTTTCCTTTATCTGAAATTTACTATCTTTATTATTTTATATTGCATCGATTCTTTCTAAATGACATTTCTTATCTACCCTAAATTACTTTTTGGTATCATCTAAAGCACTGTTTTTCTAATATTTTTGACTATGACCCATAGTAAGAAATATATGTTATGATACAATACATAAATACAGAAACACACGCACACATAGAACTAAAAAAGATAGTGATTTATACCATTTTTCTTCTGTTTTCCTAGTCAAAATCCTCTAAAGTGACTTTATAAATTAAAAATTGGTTATGAGCCTCAGTATGAAAAATGGTGCTCTAGAAGAACTGTTCAGCAATTATTTAACAATTGTTGATAGGAGGAAGAAAAAAGGATAGCATTAGACTTATGAAACTCTTAAAGAGGAATCCTTAAATTTCCAGGAGAATCTGTCATGTTTGAAACATTTTCAACAGTATAAAGTAACTGAGGGATAAAATGTATTGATACTGCTAAGGTATCAGGCAGACTTCAAAGTATAGAATTCCATAGATATAATTAGATTTCAAAACATATATTTGTATTCAATCACTATTCTATAAAATTGTTTCTTTTGTTACAGGTCTGTATGTGTTATACAACAGGAAAATTTCTAAGAGTGTTTACAGTTTCAATGGACCAGTGAAAAAGACAGCCAAAAAGGATGGTATAATGATGATTTTTAAAACATTTTCATACCTGAATTTCCCCTGTAATTGGATGAGAGACAACCTTTGTTGCATCAGTAGGCTGCAAAAGTAAAAACATATATTACATTAATGGATAAACCCTTTATAGAATTTACCACTTCCACCTCCTTCTGAAACTAAATTCTAATTGGTTAGAATACATTGCCTGGAAAATATATTTCATCCATTTGTCTGCTTTAGAATATGGTGTCTACTTACACTTCTCAATACATGTTTAATTTTATAGATACATAAATCTATTTTTGATTTTGTTAAGCCTGTTCTGAAGCTATACTTTTATCCCTGCAGGAATGTATTTTCAATTACTTAAGAAAACTAGCATGGTTGGTATAAAGTACTCAATTTAAGCATTTACAGGTTTTAAAGATCTATAGAGGATTGCAAAAGATATTGTTTTTATATAACGACTGCTTAGGAGCGCCGATAAAAGTCTACCCTTGTACTACTTTGTAGGTGCTCAGCCTCTCCCTGCTCCCTTCGAGAGTGAAGCACCTAAGCAATCGCTTTCTAATATTTCACACTCCTTAGTTAGAATTCTATCCCATTCTATATAAGTTCTCATTTCCTTCATAAGTCCCTTTTGTCAGTAAAGCCTTAAAAAGAGTTAGGAACGTGATCTGGTAGACTGATTCATATTGCTGAATAAATGACTGACTGTTGACCTGTTACATTTCAATGTATTATTTGTACAAAAGAGAGATGATGTCCCTGACCCCAGAGCTATAACAGAATTTCAGGCAAAGTGGCATTAATATAGGGAGATATTTCCTAAAATGGAGGCCAGCTTGCTCCCCTACAAATAAGGCCCTGTCTCCCTACATGTACATAATATTGGCCTTGTTTTAATAACTGGAAAGAAAAGATCCATAATATTTAGATGGATATCCTTGCTCTGCTACCTGTTCCTTTATATTTTTATCCCAGAAATGAGAGCTATCAAAGGAAGACAGCTATATTCCAGATCTTGTTCTGTGAAATAACTTAGGAATAAAAATAATGTAATCATTGGTAAAGTTATGAGATAGGAGTTAAATTTTTTAAGCTATATATCCTTTATTTGTTCAGCTCATTTATAAGAATGGCCATTTATTAATACTTAAAATGTGCTCTGTTTGCAAAGGACAAACTATTGGGTATTGAACAATTATATTTACTTAATAATTATTTTACTATTTAAATTTCAAGAAAAGCAAACTGAATTTAGAAAAAGAAGTTCCTGAAACCAGATATCCTTGCATCTCAATGAGGAAAGATAAAGAATAATTGAGATAAAAAGTCAAAAAGAAGACAGAAAGAAAAGCAGAGTGAATATTGGAAACATTTTGTTTTCATTTATTTTTGACAGTTGTAGCTCATTTGACATATGATCATGCAAACATAACTAGATTTAACAAAGAGAACAAACTTATGGATCATTTTTTTTTTATTAAGGTTATGATAGTTAACAACCTTGTGAAATTACAGTTGTACATCATTATTAGTCATGTTGTAGGTACACCACTTCACCCCTAGTGCCCTCGCCCTACCCCCCTTTCCCCTGGTAACCACTGATCAGTTCTCTTTCTCCATATGTTAACTACCACCTATGAGTGGAGTCATACAGAGTACGACTTTCTCTGTCTGGCTTATTTCACTCAACATAATACCCACAAGGTCTATCCATGTTGTTGTGAATGGGACGGCTTTGTCCTTTTTTTATGTCTGAGTAGTATTCCATTGTATATATATACCACATCTTCTTTATCCAATCATCAGTTGCTGGGCACTTAGGTTGGTTCCGTGACTTGGCTATTGTGAATAATGCTGCGATGAACATAGGGGTGCATGGGACTTTTGGAATTGCTGATTTCAGGTTCTTAGGATAGATACCCAGTAGTGGGATGGCTGGGTCATAAGGTATTTCTATTCTTGACTTTTTGAGGAATCTCCATACTGTTTTCCATAGTGGCTGCACCAGTTTGCATTCCCACCAACAGTGTATGAGGGTTCCCTTTTCTCCACAGCCTCTCCAACATTTGTCACTCTTGGTTTTGGATATTTTTGCCATTCTAACGGGTGTAAGGTGATATCTTAGTATAGTTTTGATTTGCATTTCCCTGATGATTAGTGATGATGAGCATCTTTTCATGTGTCTATTGGCTATCCGTATATCTTCTTTGGAGAAATGTCTGTTCATGTCCCCTGCCCATTTTGTAATTGGGTTGTTTGATTTTTTATTGTTGGGTTGTGTGAGTTCTTTGTATCTTATGGAGATTAACGCTTTGTCGGATAAATAACTTGTAAATATTTTTTCCCAATTACTGGGCTGTTTTTTTATTTCAATCCTGTTTTCCCTTGCCTTGAAGAAGCTCTTTAGTCTGATGAAGTCCCATTTGTTTATACTATCTATTGTCTCCCTCATGTGAGGGTTTATGGTGTCCGAAAAGATTCTTTTGAAGCTGATGTCAAAGAGTGTCCTCCGGATATTCTCTTCTAGAAGACTGATTGCTTCAGGCCTAATCTTTAGATCTTTGATTATGGATCATTTTTAATTGTTCTGGAGTGTGGCAGTGAACTCATAAGAGCACAGAGGGATATTTTCAATTATAGAAGGAAAAGGAGCAATATCTGTTGGACCCCAGGCAAACTACCAGCTCTAGGTAGTTACATTTCAAGATTAGAGCCAACTACTTTCCTTTCAATGATGTCATATCTTTGTGAGGCTGGTTTTTGATGACTGCAGTGATAAAAAATGTACTGCAAGAAAATCAGTAAGATCAGCGTGGAACGGGAAACAAGAGTGTTAGTGCCCAATCTGATTGCATGCCTTGAGGAGTTGTGCAACACCTAGCAGGTACACATATCCCATTGACACGTAATTTTAGTTGCTGACAATGAAGCAAATACATTTTATGTGTACTATTTTTTCCAGTGGTTACTAAGATGTTCGGACATAAATAGTAATTAAATTGTTTGTACCTAACTACTTAACAAATAAAACTCTTCAGGTATTTCTTTGAGCATAAGTGTGCCATGAAAAAATTACTGAGACATTAAGGGTGCCATGACCAGCAAAGTTTGGGAAACCAAGGACCGATTTCATAAGAACATTTAAAACTAATAAGCACTTTAGTTAAATTATTTATTTACACCAAGACTTGGAAGAAATTATTTAGACCTCAAAGATAAAAATGAAGAAAGTTTGGCTAGAATTTCAGAGACAAAACAACTTGAAGGAGTAAACTAAAAATTTGGAAGACAAAAATTCATATTGGATTAGTTTAAGCAAAATAATTCAAAATAGTCTTATACAATTTAAAAATGTATTTAAATAATTTAGATTCATATTTTACCAGTATTTACTCAGAAGCAATCATTTAGAGTATTATTAATAGATTAATAATTACTTGTGAATAACAATTTATAATGTTTAATAGATGGTGTTCTAAATATCTAAATGAATAATTATGCTAACTATGATTTAAATATTTTAGTTTTAATACATTGTTACATTAATGTTTTGTAATTTAATATTTAATTAGTCTCACACTTAAGGAAAACACAAAGTAGTTAAAACCATAATTCTCTAAATTATCCAAAGAATATATGATATATTTGGACATATTATATTACCTGACTCAGTGATATATAAGCTTCAGACCATCACTTGATGTTTCTATAATCTCTCAATATAAATTTTTTAACATTGTAGGATTTGGAGAACAAATAAAAGAAAGTATTGCCTTTTATGCATACTACATGTTGATGAGTCAAGAAATATATTAAATCTATTTATTCAGTCATTCATTCAGCAAAAATATTTCGAGAAACTCTGTGCTAACTGAATGTTGAAGATAAAACCCTCAAACGATGAATAGGTAGTGGTCCCTTTCTTCAAGAGTGTTAGCATTTAGTGACTATACATTTCAATTAGTAATGTACATACGATATTATACACATGTACATCTGAAAAATAATCAGATTCGGTTATTGTTATTACTACTAATAAGAATTAAGTAATCTCTATACCATCACTGTCCAGTAGAATATGTGAGCCAGACAGGTAATTTTAAATATTCTAGTAGTCACATTAAAAATGTAAAAATTAGGGGCTGGCCTGGTTAAGCAGTTAAGTTTTCATGCTCTGCTTCAGTGGCCTGGGATTCGCCAGTTTGGATCCTGGGCGTGGACCTAAGCACCACTCATCAAGCCATACTGTGTCAGGCGTCCCAGATACAAAGTAGAGGAAGATGAGCATGGATGTTAGCTTAGGGCCAATCTTCCTCAGCAAAAAGAGGAGGATTGGCAGTGGATGTTAGCTCAGGGCTAATATTGCTTCCCCCACCAAAAAAGGTAAAAATTATCTGGTGAGGGGCTGGCCCCGTGGCCGAGTGGTTAAGTTCGTGCGCTCCGCTGCAGGTGGCCCAGTGTTTCGCTGGTTCGAATCCTGGGCGCGGACATGGCACTGCTCATCAAACCACGCTGAGGCAGCGTCCCACATACCACAACTAGAAGAATCCACAACGAAGTATATACAACTATGTACCGGGGGTGTTGGGGAGAAAAAGGAAATAATAAAATCTTAAAAAAAAAAAATTATCTGGTGAAATTAATTTTTTATTTAAAGATTTTTATTTATTTATTTATTTATTTATTTATTTTTATTTTTCCTTCTTCTCCCCAAAGCCCCCCAGTACATAGCTGTATATTTTAGTTTGGGTTCTTCTAGGTGTGGCATGTGGGACGCTGCCTCAGCATGGCTTGATGAGTCGTGTTAGGTCTGCACCCAGGATCTGAACCAGCGAAATCCTGGGCCACCGAAGCACAGCATGTGAACGTAACCACTGGGCTACGGGGCTGGCCCCTCGTGAAATTAATTTTTAATGATATATTTTATTTAACCCAATTTGTTCAAATATTATCATTTCACCATGAAATCAATATAAAAATTGTAATGAGATATTTTACATTCTTTTTTCATACTAGGTCTTCAAATTTCACAGGTAATTCACACATACATCATATCTCAATTAAGACTGCCACATTTCAAGTGCAACTTTATAACTTTTTATTACAGCAAAAATGCTGTGAAAACTACATAAGCCACATTCTTGGCATAGAAAAGAATTATTACGTATCATAAAACCTGTCAATATCATTTACTTGATATATGTACCATAATACCTGTTTCTTCTTCTAATCATTGCCAAAAAAGTTAACACATGATAAAAAAAATCAAATTTGTATATGACAATATTACACAGACTCACAAGTACCCACTGATGTTTTAGTTCACAGTATTTATTTGTTGCTACTGTTCTGTGCAAGCCACTCTACTATGTACTTAGGGGGCAATAGAGAAAATAAGAAATGGCTCTTGGTTCTTAAGGAGCTTGAAGCCCAGTTGGGAGAATAAAACAAGCAAACTGGTAACTACAATCAAGACATCAACCGTCTTAAGAGACACAAAGCAGCTGGCACTTTGGAGGAAGGGATGAAGGAAGGATAAGTTTTGACTTTAGGGAAGGATTAGAATATGGAAAGACTTCAGGGAAGAAGGCTTCCTGTTATTCTTATTTCATCTTTTCTTAAGGATTTTCACTGGCTCTTCATTTTCTGCAGATGGTAGTGTAAAAGCCAGGCATGGCATATAATGTCCTCCAATTTACAACTATCCAGGCTTCTCCTTTATTTCCTATGCTTATATATTTTGTATACCTATGTTCTAGGCATGGAAATTTTTGTTTCTGAAATTTTTTTCATGCTGCACTCTCTGCTTGGAATGTTGGTCCCTTTTTTGCCTCTACCAAAATCAGTTTGTGAGCTAAACACCAGTTTCCTAACCCTACTCTTTTGGGTGCCCTCACTCTATGTCTTAATGACTTCCAACATTATACCTTCATTGAATTTGTTTACATACCATTCTTCATCTTTAATTAGGTCAGCACTAGTCAAACGTCAAGAGGCATCGTACACAATCAGAGAACTTATTAAAACCCAAATTGCTGGCCCCATCCTGGTGTTTCTGGTTCAGAAGGCCAAGAGTGGGGTCAATAATTTGCATTTTTAACCAGTTCCCAGATGATGCTCATGCTGTTGGACTGGAAGCATGCTTTAGAATCACTGGTCTACCTGGTATGCAGGGAAGAAATTTTATCCATCTTTGCATCTTGGGTACCAAGTATGACCCTTGACATTAAGGTGGCATCCAAAAATGTCTGGGAAAGTAGGAATGAGTTGGAAACCCTAATAAGTAGAGTACTTACTAGCAAGGCTACTTGTAAAGATCTGACAACATTATGCTTACTGTGATAATCTCTCAAGGAAAACCTTTGATCAGGCCCTTTTAGAATGAGCAGGATAAGGTCATAGGCAGAGGTGGTGCAGCAGACATTCCAAGTAGCAGGAATATCTTATAAACAGGATAATGACCCAATCAGATCATTGTGCCACAGATTAGATAGTTGGAGGGCAGTTTAAGAAGAAAAAGGAGAGATTGGTGAGTGGAGTTACCAGTAGTGGGTACAATAACGTTGGCAAAAAAATAATGCTTTGCTAAAGGAAATGGCGAGTTCGGAGAAAACAGAAAATTACCAGAGAATTATTAGAAAATTAGAACTCGCAGGATTAAGATTCAGTGACTGATTAGGCAATGTGAGTGAAGAGGAAAGAAGAGGCAATGGTATTCTCTCCTAAGTTTATGCTTAATTTCTTGGGAGGATGGTGATGTCAATTGCTGAAATAATAAATATCAGGATGATAGATTTGTAGAACTATAATGTGCTTGGTTTGGAAACTTTGCTAGCAGACCTGTCACGTATTTAGGTCTCCTAGGTGGAGATGTTGAGAAAGGAACTAGAAATATTAGTTCGTAATTCAAGAGATAGGTCTCAGCCAAAAATAAAATTGGAAATAGTAAGCATACTAATGATGTTTGAAGGCACATAGTGGCTGAGATTAACTAAAAAGAGAGATTAAGAATGAAATAAAAGGAAACTCAGAACCTGCATTTTATAGCTAATATGAGAAACATCTCTAAAATCCAAAATCTTTTAGGTTTGTATTTCAGGTTAAGGACTCTTGGATTTATTTCGTGCCCCACCCTTTATCATAGTACCTAACAAGCAGTGGTTAAACAACTAGTGAATATAGGAAAAATGTAAGAACATGAAAAAAATAAACAATATTACGGGAGATAGTAATTGCCAAATATAAGACGAAATTATCTTCAAATGCTTTCAAATTATATTTATATAACATGAAAACATCTAAAAAACAGAAAACAGTATTAATTATGTTGTATTTTAGTTGACTAATATACAAATTATTTAAAAATAATTATTAAAACAGAGTGTCCATGAGATAATTCTTCAAAATTAACACATACTTGCATGTGGTAAAATATAGCTGTGTAAAAATTTATTGTGAAATTTAGTGTAACTATCCTCGAAATTATTCTTAGTGAAGCTTTGCTATATTTATTTTGGAACAAGTCATTTTATGATGCAGTGATCAAAATCATCCTACCTTTGTTGTTTGCTTCTGAATAAAAGGGATTTTTGGTGACATCTGCTATGTTTTTATACTAAGGAAAACACATTTTGTTTTCTGAAGTCCACTTTACTCATGGATAGCCTATCCCTCCTGTATGTCTCAACATATAAAGAAAAACCTTTATTCACATTAAACAAAAGAATACTTTTTCCAATGTATTTATCAACCATGAGGAGAGTTTCTCTATTAAGAATCAAATCTATGAGAGAAATATTACACATTGTCTCTATTTCATCTGCTCTTATTAGGTTAAAAATTAATTCTATGTTCTCTTTTGATTCCTCAGCAACTTTGAAATAATACTTTTGGAAACACTGGTTTCAAATGAAGATTTGCTTCAAGAAAAATTTATTAGTATGGAATTAGGGATAAAATTCAAAATGGCAAGAATGTTATTGTTTTTCTTTGTTTCTTATTGTCCTAAATTCTCCTTATCTTTGTGTCTCTTTTACTTTTTATTTAAGTTGGAAAATCTAATTTAATATATATCTCATGTTTCCAAAAAGATGCAAAACTAATATTCAATACACAAAAGAGGCTCAGATTTATGCAACAACAGCAAAGAAAAAGAAGCAGGAGATATGAAGCATCAAACAATTTTTCAAGTTCTTCATAATAATAACTACTAAAATATTTTAAGAAATGTAGAAACACATCATCATGGTACATCTTGACCCGTTACATACTTGGAAATGGAAAAATGTTTTTGTTTCAATAGATCATTAGGAAATGAGAAACCACAAAAATAAACCCTTAGAAAATGATACTGTATTTCCTATCTCCTAGACTGAATAAGGAGCTAGAAAATAAGTAACTACAGGTCACATTGAACGCTTCTCACCTTGCTGCTGCCATGTTTCTTTTTGCTCACTGAAGGTGACCCTGGTTGCCCAGGGCTGGGAACGGAACTGGATCCTGCTGATGTAGGACCTGAATGAACGTGAGATCCTTTTTCAACGACGGAAGACAGAACCAGTGGTGACTGTTGTAGTGAAACCTTCTGGAGCTCTGCTGCCAACTGCTTAGGATCAACCCCTGGGGATTTCGCTTTATCCACTATAACAAAATGAAATGGCTTTACATATTTCCCAGCTTAATAGGTACTTAATACAATGGGACTTATTTGAGATCTAGATGACAAAGTCAAAATATTACTTATAAAACAGGCTAAATTTTTTAAAATAAACAAACACAATTGTACCTTTATGTATCTTTATCTAAAGTCTAGAAGGCTCAGAGAAGAGTGAAAGACTGCTGAATTACAGAGGGAAATTGAGGTTCCCATTGCATCTTAGGAAAAATGTTTTTAATGTTTTATATGCAGAACTGTATGTATGAATGATAAAATATTCTATTTTATTCACAGGGACTTAACTTGTATGATTGGCTATTTTTCCCTCTCTAAATCTTACATGTCCCTTTCTCTAAGGGGGAAACTTCAAAGAGTACGTTTACATTTATAGTTGTATGAAAATTCTACAGGCCTTGGTCTGTTCTGTTTGGTGTAGTAACCCAGACTCAGTGCTGGCCTGTAACATAGGAAGTGCTAAATAAATATGTGTTAAACAAAGGAATGAGTGATATTTTTAATCTTATAATTGATCTAAATTTGTAGACTATATTTGTTATCTAACAAAGAGTTAAATATGTTTCATCGTATATTATGAAATTACATGTTGATTTTTATTTATTATAAAAAGGCAATCAAAAGGTTCAGGAATAAGTGTTTCAAACCCAGTTATGATAAAAAGAATCAAGTATTATCTAAGAACTATATAAACCAAAAACAAATGGCTCCTTGGATTACTGTGATGGAATGAATTTAATTTTAAAGAATTAAAAATGTGAACTGACACAGAATGAACTTCATATGAATTTCTTTAATGGGTCTATCATGCAAATATGTTTCCCTAGAATTCTAAAAATGTAGCAACAGTGCTTTTTTTAGCTGAAGAAGATTAGTCCTGAGCTAACATCTGTGTCAGTCTTCCTCCACTTTACATGTGGGTCGCTGCCATAGCATGGCTGAGGAGTGGTGTAGGTCTGCGCCCGGGATCTGCACCTGCAAACCTGGGTCGCCAAAGTGAAGTGTGCCAAACTTAACCACTAGACCAAGGGGTTGGGCCCTACAATGCTTTTGACGTTGTTTTCAAATACATAAGTATGTGAACATCTATGTATCTATGACTTTATTTTTGCCTGTATTGTTGTTTATGTCTATCTTCATCTGCGGCTCCATCTGCCTCTACAACCACCTGTACTTCTTTACCTGCAGTTGAAAGCAGATTGCTTTCACCTACCGGCTTTTGGTGCTTCATGAAGTTCCAGGTGCTGGGGATTTTCAGAATCTGATAGCATATTGAGGTCCCTAAAAATTAAAACAAAAAAATTGAGAAAGAAATTGAGGAAGCCTGAGACAAAAGGCCCGTTTTTTCCAACTACCCTGAATATTTTTTTTCAGTAGGAAAATGATAAGTGGTTAATGATAGAAAGCAATTTCAAAGCATGCTCACCCTTCTAACCAAATATATATTTGCAGTGCTGTTAAAAGTCAGCTGATAAAAATGATCATTTAAGGTGAAATCTTTATGGATTAAATGTAAATTCATTTGAAACACTATACACATCCATGAAATCTAAACGGGTTTAGGCTTTCATCTAAATGAAGCATGTTTCAATAAAACATGAAAGGGGAGAGCTATTGACACAATCAGAAACAAAATTAGCTGAATTCTTTCTATGCTTTAAACTTAGATTCTGAACAAGAAATCTATAAAACTTGTATTCACTTTATTGTCTAATTACAGAAAATTTTGCTGACTGGCAAAGGTTCCACCTTAACACTTTTAAATTAAAAGAGCCATGAATAGCCAAAAAATGGAAACAAAAAGATGGGGAAAAACTCACAGTCTTACACATATCTCTGCTTCCCCACTTTGCTGACTAATGATACTCTGCACTTCTTCATATGTTTTAGAAGTTAAAGGAATTCCATTCCATTCCAATACTTGCATCCCTGAAAAGACAAATTCAATTATAAAATAAAACATGTGTGCTATTTCTAGTCTGGGTCCACAGGGCATAGAAGACATTGCTTTGCATTTAAAAACCAACTCAGCGCACCGTGTCAAAGAACACCAGTTCAAAGTTCTCTGGAGCATTCATACCAAAACTATACGTAACTTGATCGCATCAACTTACCTGAACACACAAAATATATCTAATACAACATGCAAATTGTTGCTTTTGAAAATCTATTAAACATTATCAAACACATGTATTCTGTTCATACTGCTATAAAGAAAACATTATTGAATATATATTCCTTAGACCAATTTTGTGTAGAAAAAAATAATAATTACAACCACCAACATAATTTTTCCATGGGGACAAGCAACTAGAAGAGTGCAAACTTCCATGTTCTATTGAGGAATGGGAGTAGTAGAAAAAAGTCATTAGGATTTTGCTGTGAAGCTCCCCTTAAGAAATTGTTAGAGCTTGAACTTTGCTCAGATAAAACAGATTTCTACTTTGTTTCTTTTTCTTCACTGCATGGAAGACATTCCTGAATGGAAGAAGCAGGAATGTCACAGGGAGGGCAGCTTCATGGGCAGGTGGCCTGCAGTAGCTCAGAAGGTCCCCATGCTTGGTTTAATGCTTTGCTGTTATCTTAAAATTCAAAATAATATTTGAACAAAGAGCCCTACATTTTCATTTTGCACTGGGTCCTGTAAATTGTATTGCTGGATTGGTTACAGGGCATTTCATGCTTCTTCTCCATCTAGAAAGATAATTTTCATACAAAAAAAGCAGTTATAATTAATATTTCCACATTTTACATTTAGTTTCTTTTGTCCATTTTATATGAGCTGTCAAAATAATTTAGGGGTGCATATTTGGCAGGAATCACATAGTTCTAATATGTGGCTATGTGAGCTGAATATAAATTAGATACAACTATCCAAAGTTATAGTGCCCAAATATTTGTGAATGCTACCAGCTTTACCCGAAAAAAAAAATCTGTATGCCATAACTAAAGCTATAATTTAAATAAAAAGAAATGTCTGTTGAACAATTAGATGTTCAATGAGCTTCACAGATCCCCATGTGAAATTCCCTATTGCTCACCATTGGCCCTGTGGGAAATTCTAAAATGGCATGACTGAGTCTTTAAAAGTTTTAATGATTTTTAATACACATTGGAAAGCATATTTCCAGTTGCAAACAAGTAAGGGAAATGCTTTTATTACAGTGAAATGGCAAAAAGAAGTCCATAAAAATGCCCACAATAACACAAACACGAATGACTTTTCTATAACTTACTCCAAGAAAACTTTATCTTCAGATGGGCCTTAGGTTTATTTCAACAATCCCAGGCTGTTGTACACATAAAATGAGAAAATTACATAAAAGACAGTGATAATACCACTAAAGGAAAATTTATCACACTGAAAGAGGAAAAGCACACTGAAAAACACACTTTTCTTTAGTCAGGAGAAAGAGTACATTTATGAACGGATGATTTTGAATTGAAACAAATTAATGGTGTTATAGTTCAGAAATTGCATTGTCACTTTTCTGCAGAAGCATATTTTATGAAAAGAAATAGCTGCATAATCTTCATGCTTTTTCTTTTGAATTTACCTGCTCATTTTTTACATCTCAAAATAAAGGGGCAAATTTACAAAACATAATTATCCAGTGAAATGAAAAATGCTTCTAGTCATAAAAAAGTGAAAATCATTTAGAATAATTAATAAAATTGCTGAAAAAAAATTTACAGATAGCTAGGGTCTTGCCTGGATAGAGACCTGAGACCATGAAATACATGATCTGCTCTGTCCCATAATATACCAGCTGAATTTCTTTTCCACTCCCTCAGTTTCCCACCAGAGTTGGTGCAGTATTGCTGTTCAAAATTTTTTGCTAGTTCTTTTATCTGGACTTGGTTTCAACAGTGACTATCAGACATTACAGGGAATGTGACTACTTAAAATAGTCATGTAATAACACCTCCCCTTTCCATTGCCTCTCCAACTTCCTACAGACCCGACAAGAACCATACTAAAATAACCAAGTGAATATACAAACCACTCCTTATTAATTCATAAGATGATTTTAGTAGTTGTGAGAATTAAGTATGACGTGATTTCAAATATGATACTTTGAAACATATTTAATTATAAAGTCCTATAAACTATTTTAAAATTCACACAAAAATTTGTTGAAAATGATCATACTGCATGAAAGTTCACTGAAGTAGTATTTTATCATTTAAGATTTGAATATAGGTCTATTCAGTTAAGATAACTTTTTACTCTGATTTTGTTTTAGAAATAATTCCTGGAAGATGGTGTACACATTAATGGTTATACTTATTATTTAGCATTATTAGAAAACATTTACATTTTCTTTATATTTAAATTATATCAACATGCACAATAATTGTTCAAGTTTGAGACTGTATAGATGATACTTCAATATATCCCTAGAAAGTGCCTGTTCTAATAGCTTCTAATAGGAAAACTAAGATAATCTGAATTTTTGCTGAATGTGCAACAGTGATGACAGGATTTGCTACTCAAAATCTCATACGTAACAGGTTATTACAAAACAAAAAAGACAATAATCAGGTAATTTTTGAATTTTAAAAAATTTTGAAAATTAAAAAATTTGAATTTCAAAAAATTTTTGAATTTTAAAAAATGAACAAACATAAAACATCGTCAATATGTGTTTTTATAACTTCTGGGATTACTTAATTTTGTATGCTCCTCAAACCAGCAAAAGTTATTCTTCCTTTTATAATACACAATTTCATGTATGTCCTTTCTTTGTCTATATTTAGTATTTACCATTAATTAAAAAACATCTTCTGGATTAAAATTATTAAGTTAACAGTTGAAATCTTATAGGTTACTGTATATCCAAACGTATATCACACAGAAGCTCATGAATTCTATTTATTTATTCCACAAATATTTTTTCAGCACCTAGAATGTGGCAGGCACTACACAATTCATCACCTTTGTGCTGATCACCATCTTTGTGTCTAATATTTTATGCTGTTACAAAAATTAACAAAAATGATACTCTGCTAGGAATAAAATCTTGGCAATGAGCAAAATGAAGACAATGGAGAAGGAAATTCAAAAGTGTTATAAGTACATGAAGAAAAGCTCAGACTCATTAGTGATTAGAAAGTGCAAATTAAAGCAATAATGACATTTTACTTAACTCTCATCATATTGCAAAAAGTTGGAAAGTCAGAAAATACTATGTGTTGACCAAGATGTGGGATTAGGGGATCTTGACTTCAGATGAGGTTATACTTGTTAGATAGTTGTTAACTTTATCCCCACTCTATGATGTGAGACTATTACGACTATGTCAGGATGAAAAATAAAACAACTGCTTGTTTACAATTTATAAACATGTAATTATTTTGATGAGAATGCAGATAGGTGCGACCACTCTGGAGGGCAATGCAGCAGAACATCATTACATTAAGCGCATGTACACTCTATGACTCAGAAATCTTCTTCTTGAGTATCTATGTGTGAGGAGGTGGTGGTATCAGGACAAACGGACAACGAGTGTGTAGTAAATGCTCATGTGAATACATTCAGCAGAGGTTGCAGGAAATAGACCAGATCAGGTGTTAACACCAAAGGTGGATCCATCTTAAAATCATTTGCCAAGTAAACACAAGTGAGAAACAGGATCTGCTCTACAGTGCAATGACATTCCTGTACATTACAGTGATAGTCTTAGAAATTGACATTACGTATTATATAAATAACAGATATCACCTAAATTATAATAGTTGCTCTTAGAGGGAAGAAGGAAATAGGAAAAGAAAATGAGATAAAAGAAAATGAATGATATTAATAAATGAATGAATAAACAACCAACCAAACAAAAAAAACCACACACACACTGAGGAGGGGACCTTACATGAATCAGCGAGGCTGGAGTGCTATGAAATGAGAATCTGATGCGGCTGGGGTGAAAAACAAGACAAAACAAACAAATTTAACCAACAATATATATGCATATAAGAAATTATTTGTAAGTTATTGTTTTACACCTTTTATCCACTCATATTATTAACCATGACTATAGATTAATTTCCTAAGTTTGGATATCTGCTCGCAAGAATCCTTTATAAACTAGCAGCAGCTCAGCTGAACTGAGCCTCTGCCCTGGCTTTCCAAACAGCGAACAAACCCTGCAAGTGAGTTTCAGGGGTCCAATACCTTGTCCACATCAGTTATACTAATTACTCATTCAGTTGCAAGTTAGGCAGTGTTAAAATAAGGGCAATACATAGATAGACAGATTTTATTATTTTTTATATTTTACAATTTTAACCTATTTATGCATTAATATGAAAGGAAGGAAAGAAAGAAGGATGGAAGAAAGGAAAAAAGGAAAAGGAGCAAAGAATGGAGGGAGGGAATCTTTGGTAAAGGAAAAAAATAGTATTGGAATAGTGTCCTGCTTATTTACAGGACAAAGGAGACACCCTCAATCACGGTAAGACATTCAAAATCTAGATATATTTTCCTGAGGAAACTCATCTAAAGTATAAAATTTTAAGACTGAAAAGTATCTTGTTGAAGACCTAATCTCATAATAATACCGCCGTTTTTGTCACTGTGATTATTACTGCTATTATTTTTACTCTTGGAACGCACAGTTCAAACAAAACTTAAAATAGGGCTTCAGTATACAAAACATATAAAAATGGAGCTATTTTCACTGAAGCAGGTTCCATCTACCTGCTCTCCTTCTCCTCATTCTCCAGTTCCCACTCGATGGGTATCCTTAGACAGTTGTAGGGAATCCTAAGATTCTCTGAGCCACCTGAATAAGTTATAAGTTTAAAATGACCTCAGAACTTGAATAGGGCATAAGAAAAATTTCCATTAACTAGGACACTGTCTCCAGGGATAAACTGTAATGAAGATAATCTGAATTTCATTTTACTGTAAAGGAGTCTGAATTGCTAAAAAGACTACATAAAATGATTGTTTTTGTTTTTTGATTTTTCGGTGAGGAAGACTTGCACTGAGCTAACATCTGTTGCCAATCTTCCTCTTTTTCTTTCTGCTTGAGGTTAACCCTGAGCTAACATCTGTGCCAGTCTTCCTCTATTTTGCACGTGGGCCTCAGCATGATTGATGAGTGGTGTATGTCCGCGCCCGGGATCTGAACCAGCGAACTTGCTCCTGAAGTGGAACACACCAAGCTTAACCACTACGCCATGGGGCTGGCCGCCTATAATTGTTTTTTTACCCAATAATTCTAATAATGCTTTCAAATACAGCTGTCTGTGTGTGTGTGTATGTGCGTGCGTGCATGCGTGTCTGTCTGATACTTAGCATTAAAAAATCAAATCTTTCAATAAAGAGCATATGCACTATTTTCAGAAAGATAAATATTTTATCTATCAGAAATTTGTTTTATGAACCAATGTGCTGCTGGTAGTTGACTGCTGATACTTTCTTTTCTCCATAATCAAATTATATTCACATTTAGCTTGAATATTTACCAACCGTTGTGACCTTTTAGCAAGTAACCATCCTTGGCTTCCTCAAGGGAGACTAGACTTGCTAGATCACTGTTTTAGTTAATTTCCACTCTATGATGTAGAGAATACTATGACTATGACAGAATGAAAAACAAAACAATTGTTTACAATTTATGAAAATACGTTTTGAGCTACAGGTTTCTATGAGAAATTTAATAAATATGTTAGAATTCTGAAATTTCCATATTGTTTTTAATTATTTTCCTTATCTATAATTTTTCCTTCCATATATACTAAACTTTTCAAGCCTAGGAACTGCATTATCTAATTTTTCTTTTTTGCATCCCTCACGTTTTCTCACTACCCTTAGTGGCAGTTATTCAGGTTCTTCCGTCTGGCCTTGGCTCCCCAGGGCTCCTGTGGTATCACTCTACCTGGGCTATCTTCTCTGGGCACTGCTACAATTGCTCCCAGGTAGTTAACTCTGGCATGAAACATCCAATCTGCGATTTGAATCTAAATTTGGTTTAAATTTACATGCCTAATAGACAAAATACCTGGTGCTAATGACATTTAAACTCAAAGTTGCTTTCAATCTAAAATACCAAAATTTTACTCTATTAAAATATACATTTTAAAGATATTTGATATGTCACAATTTCTTCCTTTCATAGTACAAAGATAATAGAATTAAACTCATTAGAGTTTTTTTTTCTTTTTGAGGAAGATTAGCCCTGAGCTAACATCCATGCCCATCTTCCTCTACTTTATATGTAAGATGCCTGCCACAGCATGGCTTGCCAAGTAGTGCATAGGTCCACACACAGGATTGGAAAGGGTGAACCCCGGGCCACTAAAGCGGAATGTGTAAACTTAACCACTGGGCCACCAGACTGGCCACAAATTCATTAGAGTTTTTGACGTAAATTTTATAAATGCATATTCTTCCAAATTTCAGTAGTTATTAAACATATATATATAGATTTGCAGTAACTTTCTACTTTTTTGCTTCCAGCTGTTGAATATTTTATATTGAGTAAACACAAGCCCAATATAAACAAAACAGACTGTGAAGCAAAAGTCTATGCTATGATAATATACTCCATTTCCATCCTTGAGCAGACTATGACAAGAGTTCTCTAGAGAAGTGTTATACAGCTGGAATATATTTTCAAATAGCTCAGAATTGGAGAAGTTCAATTCTCTGTTTGAAACTGTCATTAATTTGGGATGTGATCTTGAGCAGTTCACTTTCCGTGTTTCTTCTTTCACTCACAATTTTTGTGAAGAATAAGCAATTAAAATCATCAAAGTATGGCCTGCATATATAAATTCTCAAATGCAATTAATTTACATATTAGAAAATTCTTACAACATTTTGAATAGAAAAGTATCTAAGAAATACCAAAGACTACAGTTGAACTGTCTGAGCTTACCCATACTGCTTTTCTAGGTCTGAGTACATTGAAAGTATTTACAATCAGTGACTTCTACACTCACAGATCTAGAATAGATTTAGCTCCAATCATAAAAAATTGTAAAGTATAAAAAATAGATTACCACATATTTTGCAGAATTAATGGTCAATAATAAAAAGGTCATTGAAAGAGGATTACGTGAATCAAATGTTTTGTAAAAGTACATCACAACTATTTTATAGACTTGTTATAAAGCAAGCAAGATTTTTGTAGGTGCTCTAGTTTTAGTGTTTTATAACACATTAGGAAAGTGAAACATGATGTGACAAAGCTTTTCTGACATCATACAGTTAACGGTAGTGCAGAATATGAACTCCATCTAACTGTCTCTCAGGCCAGTGTCAGTATCAGTAAACAGGAAAATTCATTCAACTTAAGCCAACTAAACCTACATCCTAGCCCAAATGAATATTAACAACGTTCAAATACGTAAAATCTAGCACAAAGAACACAGACATTATTCACAATTTCATTTTAATTACAATAAATAAAGATAATTTAGAAACTGCATTAATTATCTATTATCTATATGACAATATCATTTGAAGTCTTGGGCATGCAAAAATTGAAGACATTAGTGAACAAACAGAAAGTTGTATAATATATCATTTTATATTACAATTTTATTGGAAACAATAACAAGTAGAAATGAAAAAAATCTAATCCTCTTCTCATCTCTTTTCTCCACTCCACTCCACTCCCAGAAAAAAAGCCAATACCACATTTCTATAGCCACATTGATGGAAAATTATGCTCAGTACTGCTGGAAGGGAAAATAATGTAGGAATGATTGCTCAATGTTATTGATCATCAGGGAAATGCAACCCAAAACTACAATGAGATATCCTCTCACACCTGTTAGGATGGCTATTATTAAAAAAAACAAAAGATAATAGGTGTTGGTAAGGAGTGGAGAAATTGGAACCCTTCACTCTGCTGGTTGGAATGCAAAATGGTCCACGCACTGCGGAAAATAGTATGAAGTTTCCTAAAAATTAAAAATAGAATTACCACATGATCTAGCAATCTTATTTCTCGGTATTTATTGAAAAGTATTGAAATAAGGATCTTGAAGAGATAGTAGCACTCCTATGTTTATTGCAGCACTATGCACAATAGCCAAAATGTGGAAATAACCTTAATATCCATTGATAGATGAATAGATGAAGAAAATGTGGTTTATACATACAGTGGAGTATTATTCACCCTTTGAAAAGGAAGAAATCCTGTAATATGAGACAACTTGAATGAACCTTTAGGACATTATACTAAGTGAAATAATCCAGTCGCAGAAGGACAAATACTGCATGATTCCTTTCCTATAAGGTACATAATAGTCAAACTCACAGAGGCATAGTGTATACAACATAGTACAAGAATTGATTTTTCCATTAAAAAACCAGAACTAAGAAGAAAACAGTTTAACAGCAATATCTGCTAACAAATTTAGAATAAAACTCAACTATTTCCCCTCCAGCTCTCTAAAACTCATATAGAGAAATTATTTCCCCTACCTTATAAGTAAACATGATTACAACCATAACAAAATAATGGCAATATATTCTAGACGAATTACAAAGGATTTTCATGTCTGTATCGTCTGATTATAAGAAGTCTTTTTGATTTAAAGGAATAAAATTAGACCCATTTTGCTGTGTTAATAGTACCAATACATGACTTTTTTTTTTTTTTACAAAAGTATTTTGCCCACTTTTTCTCTTTATCTTTTTATCTTTACACCAATCCAGTAAAATAGGCAGGGTAAGTTTAACTATCCCTAATTTCACAGATGTGAAACCTCAGCTTTAGAAATCATATTTAGTAGTAGTGCAAAAGGCCAGGTCTCCTGATTCCTCATGTAAGTTCAGGAATATTGTCCTGCTAATGGCTTCTTTTCTGTTTAAGATACATAGAATATCTAATTATAAAGTTTTGGCTATGTTTATGGCTAATATCTTAGATTTAAGTATATAACCAATATAAATGAATGCATTTAATTATGAGAAAACTAACCACATCAAGTCCACAAACATTTAGTGAGTGAGTGTCAAAGACAGGACTAGATTCTAGGTCACTAATATCAACCACTTATGATTTCTGACATGATTTCTTCTACTAAGGTGTAGGAACCTCATGAACACATGCTCACAGAAGGTAACCATGATTGCGGCTCCAAGATTAGAGGCCCCCAGTGGGGCTGGTGGGTGGGGCGCTGAGAAATGGGAGTGGGATAGATGAGCATGAGTTTGAAAGGATTGGCGTACGTTATGAAAGGCCTTGTAGGTCGCATTGAACTTAGGCTTAATTCATTTGATAATATAAGACATGAGGGGAAAAGTTTACAACAACCAAATTATCATTTTAATAAAATTCTGTGGTTTGAAGAGGGTGTATGCCTTTCTTCCCTTATGTTGCTCCCACTTTCAGCAGATTAGTGTCAGCTTCTTTCAGGTTTTCTCTGTAATTTGTACATATTTTTATTGTTACACTCAACACACTTTATTTTAAATTATTCATTTGTGTAATTGGCTCCACTTATGTCCTGTGAATTTCTATATCCATATATACATATGTTTGCCGAATGAATGAACAAATGAAGGCAGAGACAGACTGGAAGCCAGAACACTGGTTAAGAAGACAGGAATTCCAAACAGCAACTGATTATACATTTTTACATTTAACGTTATTTTCAGAAAATACCGTCATGCTGAAAAAATGGGATTGGCGAGAATGTTATTCAAATCAATAATATTTAAATCTACTTTTTCAAAATCCATTAATGCAAACTATCTAAGCACTATAAAATAGTGAGAGAGATTTTATTCATATTTCCTCCCCAAATACTTAAGGTGATACTGACAGAGACATAATTTTCACATACAAAGAAATATTACAGAGTGACTTTCCATCATAAACATTCATAACTGTGGCTTTTGGTCATCTTTTGTCTTACTGAGATGCAAACTGCAAATGATAATAAAAAATATTTGAGCTGCCACCTGTAGAACCATACAAATATACATGTAAGTTTTATGATTTCTATTAAAAATATATCTTTATTATATTAATTGGAAACAAGATTTAAGACTTGGATGTTAAATACTCAGTAGGTTTCTTATGTTATATAGGGATTGAACCAGTTAAAAAATGGTTGAGTGACTTTTGGCTTACTAAATTTGAATGCTGTATACAGGAACAAATAACATATTGAGGTCATTTCCATTGAGCTGAAATTTACCATACATGTTGTATTATTTATATATACATGATATAGTCATTTATCACCATGTCCCCTGTTCCCGCTTTGGTCTGAATGCCACATCTTATGCCTGGGTTATTTCTATAGCTTCCTAACTGCTCTCCTTCTTTCTACCCTTTACTCCTTCAAACTATTCTAGTTACAACGGTCAGAGTGATTCTATATAAATGTCAGTCAGCTTGTGTCAGCCCAGCAGCTTCTCATCTTACATTAGTAGAAGCTCTTAGAAATTACCTGAAAGTTACCTGGAATTCTTTAGGATGGGAGGAGGCATATGTGTAAGCTCCATTGGTTCTAATGCATGTAGAATCAACCAATATATTCTACATTTCTATATTTCTCTCACTGAAACTAAAAGAAAACATACATCACCCCCCAAAAATTCATTAAAGAGATGGATTTTCCTTCCTTAAAGGTATCTTTCTTCTAGTTCTTCAGATTTATTTTATATTTTAGTCATTCAGACCCTGAGCAAACTTTTCCTCCACAATGAATATCTTCTATTCACTGTCCATCTAGGCTGTAGGCATTTTGAAAGCAAGGTAGAATCATATCATTCTAGGATATATCTGTACAGAGTAGTTACTGAATAAATGTTTTTATCCATTTGCATTCTTCATTATTTCCAGTATTCCTAATATTCTCACCTCTACTCCTTCACAACAATCTTCTCTCTGAATTCCCTGTTTATCACCTCCATCTGCCTTTTCTGTATATTACTCCTACACACCAATAAGTTCTTATAATTCTGCATTAAGTACCTCAGTGTCCTTCTCCAATAAGAAACATCATCTCCCATGTTCGTAGCAGCATTATTTACAATAGCCAAGACATGGAAACATTCTAAGTGTCCATCGATGGATGAATGGATAAACAAGATGTGGTATATATATATATGCAATGAAATATTATTCAGCCATAGAAATTGAGGAAATCCTACCATTTGCAGCAACATGGATGGACCTTGAAGGCATTATGCTGAGTGAAGTAAGTCAACAGAAAGACAAATACTATATGATCTTACTTATATGTGGAACCTCCCGATCCCCAAACCACCAAAAACAAGCCCCATCAAACTCATAGAAAAAGAGATCAGATTTGTGGTTATCAGAGGTGTGGGTGGTGGGAGGGGGAGTTAGAGAAAGGTAGTCAAAAGGTACAAACTTCCAGTTATAAGATAAATAAATACCAGGGATTCAATGTACAACATGATGACTATAGCTAACACTGCCTTACGATATATAGGAAAGTTGTTAAGAAGGTAAATCCTAGGAGATCTCATCACAAGGAGAAATTGTTTTTCTTTTCTTTTTATTGTATCTATATGAGATGATGGATGTTAATTAAATCTATTGTGGTAATCATTTCACAATATATATCAACCTAACTATCATGCTGTACACCTTAAACTTATACAATGATGTATTTCAATTATTTCTCAATGAAACTGGAAAAAAAAACCCACAATAACTCATGCAGGGATGAATTCAAGTTTTATGAGAGCTGAAGCTTCCACAATTTTAAGAAAAAATATAAAATTATGAAGAAAAAATTAGATACAAGTGAATATCTGTTAAAAGGACAAAAGAAAGCACAACAATTACAATGTTAAAAACCTGACAAATGCCATGTATATCACATATTTCTTAGAACTTCCTGTAAGCCTTGCAAGGAGCCTGTACAAGTGACAGAGAAGATCTGAGACTCGTTTCATTAGTGTTATGATTTATCCATTCTGATCTCATTTCTTCTTTCATACTATGTAATTACTCTCACATTATTAATTCTAGTGCATAAATTTCCATTTTATGTAACATACCTAGCTTCCTATGGCTCCCATACTGCTGTCTTATACCCCGCTTCCAAATCTTTGACTATGTTTCTTCTCAAGGTTGAATCTCTCCCTTATACCTTTGGAGAGGTAAAGTGTCTCATACATAAGCGTTATAGAAGGGTCTTGTAGAGGATCCCTTATGTTTAATGCTGAAGACCCAGTGAGTTTCTGTGATTTGACTAAAGTCACACACAAAAGGAATTGATGAGAAAGATTGGTCCAGACACTCAGAGTCAGGCATCTGACACCAATGTCACAATTCTGTTCACTAACAAGGTGTGTTTTCAGTGACTAACAGACCATGAAGGTTACATGAACAGATATTCATTGTATGTATGTCCATAGATTTTAATCAGAGCATGAAGTTTACTGATTAACATACTGCTGATAAGAAGAAAAATTTAGAAGCCTTAAAAAGATTAACCAAAACTATGATTTTATAGTTAGGAGGTGATAGATTTACATGAGAAATGGTTTAATCACTTAAGGCATTATAATTTTTTAAAATTTATTCAGGCCATATATTTAAAATGATATACCATTATAGCAGATACCTCTAGCAGTTCAATGTCCCCCTAAAAGAAGACTGAACTTTATAAGATTGTTATCTATGAAAATAATTTCATCTATCCTTAACAAAATAGCTTCTCTAGCTAGTCTAGTGCTTTATAGTTAACAAAGTACGCAAAATACATCAGCTCCTTACATACTCATTGTTAACCCTGTGAGATAGGTCTTAAAACTTAATTGCACAGAGGAGATAAAAGGAGACTCGGAGAACGTAAGTAACTTGCCTAAAGTCATGAAGATGGCTTAATTCAGAGTCTTCTGACTTCAAGTTTTCTGCTTTTTCCATTAGGAATATTCCATGTCCCTGCACCTCTGAGCTCAGAACTGACCATAGTCAACTGTCAGTTATTAAAGCATGTACAGATATAAGGGACACAGAATTCAAGCTTAATATAGCAAATAATCTTCTTGCCATCAAAGATCTCCAAAGTGAAAGTAAGCACACTCTTTTCATCATTTATGTGAAACAGTATGCCAAATGCTATGGTATATGGTTCTTATATATTATTTATAAGTCTCATAATTTTGCAAAGACTATTATTAGCCCAATTTCCCAACTGGGAACACCAAGGTAGTAAAAGTTAAACAATTTATCCTGGCAGTAAGTACAAAAGCTGAATTTAAATCCTTATCTGACTTTTAGAACATTCTCTCTACATATCGAAGATGCTAAAGCATTGGCTTGTTGAAGATTTGGTATGGATATTCAAGAGAAAGCTCAGCATCCTTGCTTCCAAAATAACCACACCAAGTTAACACACACACACAAAGTATGGCCTGTTCTGTGGCATATTAAGTAGACAAATCCAGAAATTTAAGTACAGAAAGAATTGTTTCTCAAGAAGCAATAGCACCTAAGCATACATAAATATTTCAAGGTATGCCATCCCTGTGGATAAAAGAAATCAAATTAGGATTTGGAGTATTATGCATACAAAAAATGTGTAAAACAGTGCTATTATTAAGTTTTCTTAATGTCCCTATCAAGAAATGTCTACTCAAACATAATTTTCCTCTGATAAATTTAAAAATAAATAAGAGAAATATCTTTCTTTGCCCTGGTAATATGGCTAATCATTACTATCCTGACAAGGTAAGTATGATATCACTGCATCTGAAAAATACTACAACCTACCAGTCTAGGTACCCAAAATTTATATTTTTCTTTCCAGAAGATAGTTTCCTAAATATTTATTAGAAAATCTTTGCATCAACGTAAAATACGATCTTGTGTCACATGTACTGGACACACCAGCTTGTGGGAATTTTGAGAAATCTCATGCTAATGACCAATTCGTACCTGGTAATCCCCCTGGAACAAGAACAAGGAAGCTCACTCATCTGTGTGGTGTGTTTCTTGATCGCCAACCTTGATCACTGCCATGCCATCTGTAACATATGCCAAAAAAGCATAAGCAGAAATAGAGACTTTCTTGCCTAGGAATATTCTCCCTTAAGTTACACAGGAGTGTGTCTTCTAATAATACTACTGGAATAAGTTCTTCTGCTATAGACTTCTCCATGAAAGGGAATTAGAGAGGCCAACTTCTAAAATCAAAACCACCACTCCAAAAACAGCTAACCTCACTTTCACTCCAACCGCTGATTCTCTGCCATAAATCCAACAGTGTCTTCTTGCCAGAAACCCTGTCAATTCATCTTTAAGACGAGCTAGCTAGCTGGACCACATCACCTACATTGAAACAACTAGAAACTAAGAATTTACAAATATCCATGAATTAGAATTTATGATACCGGCACATTTCCTCACAGAACAGCATACGGACAAAGACGAACTCATTTCTTGACAGGCCTAATAGCCTGAGAGAAGCTAACTTTCCATATAGCTCTAAGTCCACAAGAAAAAACTGGATATCACCAGTTTTAACTTTTTGCTCTCCTAGTCTATGTTCCCACTGATTCATTAAGGTCCTTGAAGCTACATTCAGATCTTAACATTATACTCTTAGCTCCAAACAGTTTTCCAAAAATTTTCCAAACAAATTTGATTTAATTATCAATAATAGTAATAGAGAAACAAATTATCTTCAAAATATTTTATTAAATTAACTTACAGTTGGACAACCTATCAATACAAACAAACAAATAATTGTGTTTGGTTCATTGGCTAAAAGATGTTTAGTTCTTATGGATTCATTGTTCCATTAGGAAAATTGTTGAAATTTTAAAAGTATCATGCCAGTAATATATCTTACAATTATGATGTTACGATATACAATACCAGGAAAAAAAATTTGGAGATTAAGTTCAAGAAATCCAGTGACTAAATAAAGCTTAGTATCAATGATATGCATATTAAGGATTAGATTTGCCTATTATATTCTCTGAACAAAATTTTATTTATGTTTTCTACTCTGCCTTTTTCTGGAGATATAATATTTTTATAAGTTGATATAAAAGGACACAAAGTTGTTAACACACTTAACGATTTCTATGTGTCAATTTTTTAATGCACTGACTTACGTCATTGCATCGATTCAGAATACAATAATTAAATCTCTAAGTAGAACAAAAGTCCAGCATTGTGGACCCATTCAAGACAAATAAACATGACCCAATATAAAAAGATCTATTTTTTTCCAAATTAACCTATACCTTCAATATAATCACTATCAAATTTCAACAGAGATTTTCCTAAAAACTGACAATCTGATTCTAGAATGTACATGCAAGATCAAAGGTCAAGAATTGTCCCAAGAGGATTTTGAAGAAGAGCAATATGATAGATTCATCTACCATATGTCAGGACTTAATATAAAGATATCATAATTAAAACAGTGTGACATTGATGTAAGGATAGACTAATAGATCAGTAAGCTAGAACAAAGAACTCATAAAAGACCCACACACATCCAAAAAATCAATATATGACAGATGGGGCATTGTAGATCAGTGGGAGTAATGACACATTGTTCAATGAATGGTGAACAGGCAACTGACAGTCCATATGGAGAAGGAAAAAACTAAAATTTCTATTCAGACCACAAATAGATTAAAAATAACTTAGTTTAATGTCTGCAAGGACATTGTATGAGGAGTAAAATTTTACAATTTTTAAAAGAAAATAAAGACTAACATTTTTAACACTTCAGGGCAAAAAGAATTTCCCAAACAATATATAGAACATTTATAAAGATTAATACAAACAAAATGATAAATTAGAATATATTAAAATTTTAACTTCTGTTAAAAAAAGACAGAAACTAAAAGTACAAGCCACATATGGGTAGAAGGTATTTATAGTCTATATACTTGGGAAAGGATTATATCCACAATATATAAAGATTCCCTAAAATTCAATTTAAAATATACAAACAATCCAATTAAAGAACGAGCAAAAGAATAGGTAAATCCCAGATGAGAAAAACCCAAGATCTAACAAGATTAATAAAATATGACCATACTCAATACTACTGAAGGGACAATAAAGGAAAATCACAATGGGATGCCATTCCACATTATATTTGAAAAAGAAGATGTAGAGAGAGGAACAAGGATGTAGAGAAACAAGAACACAAATTTCCCACTAATAAAGGTAAAAATAGCATAACATTTTAGAGAGTAATTTGGAAAAAAACCACACAATATTCTCCCACATTATTTAAAAAGATAATTGTTATAACACAGAAATTTAACTTGTAAAAGAAACTCTTGCATATGTGTACAAGGAAACTGCTTCAAAAAATTTAATTATAGCATTGTTTGAAAGAGAAAAAAAAATCCTCATAAATAATCTAAATAACCAGAGAACTAAACATTAATTAAATTGTAGTAGAGACATAGAAAAGTGGAATTCTGCCCCTTGGTGAAAATAAATGAACTGGAACTACGTGTACCACTTTGGATGAATCTCATTAACTTTATATGACTAAAAAAATAGCAAAAATATATGTACAGTAAGATATCATTTCTAAAAACTTTTGTAAACAAGAAAAATGTGTCCTTATATAGTTTATGAATACATTAATAAAACTGTGAAGAAAACAAAGTGAAAGAGTAGCCTCAAATTAAGTTTGGTAGTTTACTCTGGGGCAGTAAGAGAGGTTTGGGAGAGCGAAGGTGACTCCAGGAGGCTTTAATTGATTTATAAGTACTTATTTCTCCTAAAGATATAAAACAAATATGGTAAAATGTTAAGACTTAAAACAGTATGGTGGGTACATGGCTGTTTGCCATAGTATTTTCTATAGCTTTTTGTGCACTAGAACATTTGTAACGAAAATTATAGTCAGTGACTGATTAAGTGTTCAATTATATACATTGAACCACAAACGCTAAGAAGCTCCCTCTGACCCACTCCCATCAGAGAAGGCAGAACCGAAGGTTTGGGATGTTGAGCTGGGCATCTCACTAGATAAGGAAATGAAACGAGTGAATAAGCTATATGACTCTATATGAGAAGGCAATTTTCCTGGTTGGGGAGGGGGCTCAGACTAAGGAAAATCATGTCCGCTTTTACTGAAGTAGTAAACATCAAAACTTGACTTTCTGTGGTTATCACATAATGGAGAGATTCAACCACTGAGTTGTTTCTGTAAAAATTTACAAGATTGAGAGCAAAACACACTCACCATTTAAGTGCAAATAAATCAGAAACACATGTCAGGCAGCGAACACTTCCACATAGTACTTGTTGCTTTGAGTTGAGATTTTCAAAAACTCCTGTTTTGTGCCCTTCACCTTCTCTCAACTGCAGAGCAAACAATGTTTGGGGAGATTCTGGGCTAGAGAAGAAATCTTCTCACACCCAGCCACTGCACAGTGAGATGGTGCTGTATTTTCCAGATTGGAGAGGTTTTTCTATGTCATTAATAATCCAAGCTCCCACTCACACTCCAGAGATCTGAATTCAAATTCAAAGCAAAGAAAAATTAAGAAAAAAAAAAACCTAGAATAAATTTATGAGCTGTTCAGCTGAAAGTTGTAAGAACATGTGCCCAGAGGATACAGTTTCTATCTTACACATTTTTTTCTGAAAAGATCGTCAAAAATTATATTACCAAATATCGATGCTGTCTTAAATGTACATAGTTCTTTACAAACGGTAGAGTGTGACTACCTGTATCATTTTATTTGCTTCACACAACCCTGAGAGGAGTGACATCTTCATAAGTATCCAACCGTTGTAATGGAAAATAAATTCCTCAACACGCATTTCCATATATATTGCTTTAAACCTTGTTTTATTAGGCCCTGACCTGGGCACTGAGTATGTAGAAAAAAAAGAATTCAGTGTTATGGGACACAATAGAAATATGCACAATACGGGTTGGCCTGGTGGAGCAGTGGTTAATTGTGCACGTTTCGCTTCGGCAGCCCAGGGTTTGCTGGTTCGGATGCCAGGTGGGGACGTGGTAAGGCTCATCAAGCCACGCTGTGGTAGGCGTCCCGCATATAAAGTAGAGGAAGATGGGCACGGATGTTAGCTGAGCGCCAGTCTTCCTCGGCAAAAAGAGGAGGATTGGTAGATGTTAGCTCAGGGCTGAACTTCCTCAAAAAAAAAAAAAAGGAAAAAGAAATATGCACAATAGATAAAAGCACAAAAGGATGGAACCCAGAGAACTGACCCTGGTTGTTATCAGACAAAAAACAAAACAAAACAAAGTCTGTGCTTGTCAAGAGACATTGATAATTGTATTACGGACTCTCCAAATTTAGAGATGGTTGGAACTTTGCTCTGAGAAGAATATATAAAGAGGTATTTTTTTTTTAAACATTTTATTTTTTCCTTTTTCTCCCCAAAGCCCCCCGGTACATAGTTGTATATTCTTCGTTGTGGGTCCTTCTAGCTGTGGCATATGGGACGCTGCCTCAGCGTGGCCTGATGAGCAGTGTCATGTCCGCGCCCAGGATTCGAACCTACGAAACACTGGGCCGCCTGCAGCGGAGCGCGCGAACTTAACCACTCGGCCACGGGGCCAGCCCCATAAAGAGGTATTTTTAAAGAAAGTTTTATTTTTGAAGCATGTCATGAATTCAAAACTTCCGAAAATTGTAATGATATTGAGTAGGTTTCAATAGGCAAAAAAGTCTAGGGAAAAGAAAGTTTATTACCCAGGAAGCATCTAATTTTTTAGGCCATTACTTAAGGTGTTGATCATGCTGAACTTGGTATAGATAATGTAAAATAAATAAGGTTTATAATCGTTTGTCTAAGAATAAAAGTTTAAAATGGATGTGGCAAGTTTTAAACATACATTCAAAGTCCATATATTCAAATTTTCTTTCAGATGCTCAAATCATTTCAAAGAGAAGTAACAACATCAAAGGCCGAAATGAGAGAAAATATTATATAACATTTAAAACCCCAATATTGATGAGCATTTCACAGCCCCAACACTGTTGGTCTACATTTGTTAAAAATTTTAATCCTAAAGCAAACAGCAAGAAATTGCACTTTAGAAACCTAGGCTTGTAGTTTAATTCCCTAGATCTTTTGTCTTCATTTTTCAGTAGAACAAAGACTGATCTTGTGCATTAAAATGAAGAATCATAGGTAGCGAAAGATCATTCTTTGTGCATTATTTGCTTAAGAATGTTGATTAATGTTCCTGGGAAATGCATTTTAAGATTTTGGAAGATTAGGATCCTTCAAGTACCTGATTGCCTGGGTTCTTTCAGAAAATCATCATAGATTGTTACAAAACCAAAAGATTGGTTCAGGAAATTTTGATTAATGGAACACTAACTGCATTTTTTATTTTAGGGGATGGCACAAGCTAATACTAGGAGTGTTTTAAAACTAATTTCTTGAGTATAGCTTAATGATTTTGCAATAACAATTATTGCTAATACTCAGCGTTTTGAAACACAAAATTCTCCTACATTATTTAACAGATAGACAACCTCGTTCAGAAAGATTTTTCAAAACAAGGTTGAATAAAAATCATTTTTCAAACAAATAACCAGTACAGCGACTCAGAAAGTACATTGGGGATTTTTTTCCCTCTCCATTTAATGTTAGTTACATAAGTGAGTATCTTCAGAATAGCACTTGGCTTAGGCATGAGAAAATCTACGTGATTGGTCAGTATGTTTTAATTGCATAAATCCAGAAAATAAAAAGCTAGAGAAAATTTGAAAATACTCTTACTCTCCCAAAAGTCAACACAATTGAAATCTATGCAATTGACTGCTGCAGGAGTGTTAATATGTCAGACCATGAGGAATCCGAAAAGTCTATTGTTAAGAGAAATGACCAAAATTAGAAAAAACAGTAGACTCAAACTGTTTCTCAACATAGCTTTCATAGTTTGGAGTGGAAAAAAATACAGTCTAAGAATTCTATAGCCAACCAATTGTCATTCATGTTTTAAATCAACTGGAAGAAAGTTTTGAATCAGAAAGGCTGAGTCTATATACTCTTGTATTCAGAAATGCAGAAAGATATACCTGGAAGAGATCAAATCAATTCCTAAGTATACATGGAATTCATTCTACAGATGAATATGTTCAATTACATAAACACAAAGATATTTTATCTATTTATCTATAATTTTCCCTTATGAAAGAATTAACTTCAAACTATAGAGAATTAGCCATCTTTATTGCCTTCAATAAATGAAATTTCAAAAATACTATAGTCATGAAAACATTTTAAAACTTAAAAGTCCATATAACTCCAATGGTATACAATTAGTATTTTTATAGTGATGCCTCACATCAGGCTGAGGGCTCTATGGATACTACATATGAATGAAACACATAATTATAGACAAAACAAAGCAATATACGTGTGTGTGTGTATCTCTCTCTCTCTCCAGAAAATGTGCTGGTCTAAACAGGTGAGTGCTTGTCAATACTCATTTAGACTGATGGCCTTCTTGTGAGTTCATCTTTGAACATAAGAGGAATGAACTTTTATCATTCTAGCCTGGTGGCACAGAACATAGGTATAGCCTTACGGATGAGAGGAAAGTAAGTGATTTATCATATGTTGAAGTTACTCCTAAAACTATTTAATGTTTCAAAAATACTATCTAAATATTGACAGTCAACACAGCATCATGAATCTAATAGAAATACTACCAAGTGTTTTATTAAAGATCTATATTGTAAGAGTAAATAAAGCAAATCTGGAAATCAGAAATAAATTATCAGTGTGGGTTATACAAGAACTGGATCCAACCAGAGGATCTATGGTCATAGGAAGGCTTAGCTTGGTATCTTGGCAAATCTTGAGAGAATTAATAAATAAGATAATTAATAAAAATAACATCTTACATCATATGCACGTGGTTTTTAATGATTTCCCACTTAAACTGATGAGATAAACTGTAAAACTAGCTCCAGGAGAGATGAGAACTTTAGTGGCAGTCTTTGAGCCTGTAAAATCACACATGTAATTGTAGGCTCATTTCAAGTTTTCTCTCTTGAATTAGTTTGTATTATATCTAATTTTTATTTAAACTTCTGAGCTTAAAAATGGCCACATAGGCTACTAAGTGCAGAGAGTAACACTTCATCACAGCATGCTTCATTGAAATTATCTTTCAAATCATCCTGATCTGTAGCATTTGCTGACACAAAGAAGAGTATGAAATTTTATCTTTAAATTATTCAAGTATCTTTGCCAAACTATATCTGGTATAGCTATTCTTGTAATTTTTTAAAATTTTAAAATAAAAATAGCATATTTGTTTCCTTCTGGAGTATGCTATATGAAAGTGATCATATAACTCCCATCCTTAAAAATGGTCTCAATTCCTGTATCTTAACTTGACTGCAACAACAAAAGAGTAGCATTGGGCATGATAGGATTATCATCATAGAAACTTCATACAGACCTAGTGTTTTGCTCAGAATTGTTATATCTTTTTTCTATATATGTATACATAGTTGCATATTTTAGTTGTGTGTCCTCCTAGTTGTGGCATGTGGGATGCTGCCTCAGCCTGGCCTGATGAGTGGTGCCATGTCCCCACCCAGGATCTGAACTGGTGAAACCATGGGCCGCCGAAGCAGAGTGTGTGAACTTAACCACTCGGCCATGGGGCTGGCCCCTCAGAATTGTTATATCTTGATTTATACAGTCTCTACCTTCATTTAGGTGTCTGGCTAGTTCTCCTAACCTTTTGTGTTTTGTGAATGCCATTAAAATATCTTTAATAATATGCTTTCAGTTATATATTTGGTAATGTCCTGTTAACCTGGCATTCTGAAAATCCAACAAGCAAATAAAAAACAAAAAAGTCCTGATTAATCTCATTTGTCTATTTCCATGTTGTAAATACCACCACCATGGCCAATTCAAGCCATCAATGTGATGTCATTAAATGCAAAGATATGCACAGCATATTTTAGTGAGTTGGAGTAAGATGGCTCGAGCAAAACAGTGTGATGAATAAACATTACCTCAAGTTTGTGTTTGCTCTAATGGTCTATCAAAACATCCAGGGACTTTTTTGGTAAGTTCCAATACATTTAACTTAAGAAAATAACAGTGAATCATTTGAACATAATCAAAATTTTTAAGTAACAGGCAACATTTTATTAAACTATGAAATGATAGAAAAATACTTTCCAAACAAGTATTTTATTTAGAGTAAAATGAAAAACATAGATCAATCCCAATCAGAATCCCAATGACATTATTCATGGAAATAGAACAAAAAATCCTAAAATTTATATGGAACAACAAAAGACCTCAAATAGCCAAAGCAATCTTGAGAAAAAAGAACAAAGCTGGAGGTATCACATTCCCTGATTTCAAAATATACTACAAAGCTAAAGTAATCAAAACAGCATGGTACTGGCACAAAAACAGACACACAGATCAATGGAACAGAATTGAGAGCCCCAGAAATAAAGTCACACATCTATGGACAGTTAATCTTCAACAAAGGAGCCAAAAACACACAAAGGGGAAAGAAAAGTCTCTTCAACAAATAGCTTTGGGAAAACTGGGCAGCCACATGCAAAAGAATAAAAGTAGACCGTTTTCCTGCACCACACAAAAATTAACTCAAAATGGATTAAAGCCTTGAATGTAAGACCTGATACCATAAATTCCTAGAAGAAAATATAGGCAGTACACTCTTTGATGTTGGTCTTAGCAGCATCTTTTCAAACACCATGTCTACTAAGGCAAGAGAAACAAAAGAAAAAAATGATAAAAAAGATTAAAAAGCTTCTGAAAGGTAACGGAAACCATGAACAAAATGAAAAGACAACCCACCAACTGGGAGAAAATAGTTGCAAATCAACTATCTGACAAGGGGTTAATATCCAAAATATATAAAGAACTCATATAACTAAACAATAAAAAAAACCAACCCTATCAAAAAATGGACAGAAGATATGAACAGACATTTTTCCAAAGAAGATATACAGATGGCTAACAGACACATGAAAAGATGTTCAACATCACTAATTATTACGGAAATGCAAATCAAAAGTACAATGAGATCTCACCTTCCACTGGTCAGAATGGCTATAATTCCCAAGACAAAAAATAACAAATGTTGGAGAGGATGTGGGGAAAGGGAACCCTTATCCACTGCTGGTGGGAATGCAAAGTGGTGCAGCCACTATGGAGAATAATATGAGATTTCACAAAAAATTAAAAATAGAAATACCATATGATCCAGCTGTCCCACTACTGGGTATTTATCCAAAGAACTTGAAATCAACAACACAAAGCGATTAATGCACTCCTATGTTCACTGAAGCATTCCTCACAATAGCCAAGATGTGAAAGCAACCCAAGTGCCCATCAACTGATGAATGGATAAAGAAGCTGTAGTATATATATACAATGGAATACTACTCAGCCATAAAGAAAGACAAAACCACCCCATTTGCAACAACATGGATGGACCTGGAGGATATTATGTTAAGCAAAATAAGCCAGACAGAGAAAGAAAAACACCACATGATTTCTCTCATATGTGGAAGATAAACAAATACATGGACAAAAAGAACAGATTAGTGGGTACCAGAGGGGCAGGGAGTTGGGCAAAAGGGATAAAGGGGCACATATGTATGGTGATTGATAAAAATTAGACTGTTGGTGGTGAGAAAGATGTAGTCCATACAGAAACTGATAATAATGTAGACATGAAATTACACAATGTTACAAACCATTATGACCTCAATAAAATAATAATAATAAAATACATTTTACATCTTTGGAATAAAACAAAGAGATAGATTGAAGTTACTTTATGTTAAAAAATGTTCATTGTAAAGACCACTGAAAGCTTACAAACTATATCTATATTAGAGTTTGGAAAAAGTGAATGACCACATCATCTAGTTAGTAAGTGAAAATTATCATTATGTATTTTGAAAATCAAGCTGTAACATTTTACTGAAAGAAACTGGTAAAAATATATATTGTATGGCCCATTAAACACATCTGTAAAGTTCATTATTTTAAAATGCTTATGATGTAATGAGATGGATAGTATCTAAAAGTAGACTATATCTAGGAGTTGGTACTTTTTGCTGAAAATGGCCAGAAAGTACATATTTTAGTTTTGTAGACCATTTAGTCTCTGTCATGAAGGCAGTTTCTGCTATTGTAGTGGGAAAACACCCATGTTCAATATGTCAGTTAATGATCCTGGCTGTGTCCTCATAAAACATTGTTTATAGAAAGAGGCAGCAGGTAAATCTGGCCCGTGGGTCACCTGTAGTTTGTTGACCTGACATTAGATTGTACTGAATCATCTGATCTTTTTAGGGCTCTGATTTCAACATAATTTTCCTCAGTATTTCTGAAACATTAATCCTGATACCCAAAGTGTTTTTTAATAATAGTGCCCTAGTCAGTAAAAATCTTGACTAATTAGTGTTTCTTAAACAAGTTATTTCCATAGCAAACCAACTGCCAAAAGGACAATGCAATTGAAAATAAAATGAATATAGTTGTGGACATATTTTCTTTTATATTACCCTATCAAAATGTCATAATTAACCATAATGAGAAATATTTACCTAGACAGCAAAGGAAGAGAAAATTTGAATATGAAATAAAAATGTATTTAATATGAATACATTCATTTTAATTTACTTTGAAATCCTTAATCTTACCTTCCATAAGTTTCCCTGTATGTTCTGCACTTCCCCCAGGAAGAATCTTGGCAATATAGGCTCCAATTTCTCCACTATGTCCAGGAATTTCTTTACCACCCACAATTCTAATTCCTAATCCATTACCTGTATTGAAAAATTAGTAAGTTATTAGTAATAATTTAAAAGGCCAACAGTTGTCACAAACTATAAAGGGCACAAAAAGTGGGCTCTAGTATGCAGAAGCTTACTAGAACATGAATATTGGAGCTGGCACCAATAACAAAAGGACATTGTTCGGATTTCAATAATAGTTGATATATGAAATAGGACTTTCTGAGACCTTGGTGGGATCTAAATGAATCACTTGACATTAACAAGTAATCTTTTCAATCACCAAGATATGATAGAAATATCTTTGCCCATTTTTGACCAGATATTTTGTAAAAATTTTGCATGAAGATGATCCTAGCATAAGAGACTCCAGAGCATAGAATTCACTTATGAAATTAAGGAACATTTCTTATTGTATCCTTCATTTAAAGGCAGTCAATTGAGATGACTCAATCCAAACATACAAATAAATCAACTGAAAAAGTGAAAACATGACTGTATCTTATAAATTATTATTCACTTTTTAACTTTAGTTCATTAATTAATATTGATCGTGCATTAACATGGCACTTACTACAAGGCACAATAAAATTATTTTTGACTGATAAACAACTTAGCAAACTATTCCTTATTCTGAAGAACATATTTTCTTTCTGTAAGTAGCCACATAGAAAAAAGATGGGGAATAATTATTATGAGAAATCTAATTTTGATAGAAATGAATTGTTGATATTTTAAGTTTATGGTTTCTTATCAGCTAAAAACTAGCAAGTATATACAGCACCAGAAATGTTTTTGTTACAAATGTTAAGGATATTTTAAAATGAAAGTATTAAAAGAAAGCAGAATTCTTCTCCTTTAATGAAAACACTTTTAATTATCTCTTTAAATTGAAATTCTTTCAACTCAGTGATTGAAGTACCATTTTCAACACTTTCAAAATCTCCAAATTTTAAAAGCCAGTTGTCTTCCAAATTCTCTTTTCTTCCCACTTTACTCTTCAAAAACAATCCCTGTAGTCAGCATCAACATAGTTCAAACATTCAACAAGCAGTAACACTGAATCATGGAACTCTTCTCTCATTTATCCAGTAGGGATATATTTTGGTAGGACATTGTTTATTTTTATTCCAGGTGATATGATATTTCCAAATATCATATGAATTCTTCATATATCAATTTTCTCCCTTTTTTTCTTTCACCTTCCCTCCCTCCCTTCCATCCTTCCTTGTTTTTCTCTCTTTTCTCTCTCTCCTTCCCTACTACCTGCCCCCATCTCTGTTTTTTTTTTTTTTTTACCAGGGTAATTGTTCTGAAGATTTAGCCTCAAAACAAAAACAAAAACGAAACAAATTAACTGTATGTTTCTAAGTTCCCTGCTGTTGTGAAGGAATCAGAGTTAAATAAGATACCAGCTGTCTGGCCCCACTCGTGGAGCTTTTCTGTCACAAGTTTCTTGATCCAGTGTCAATGTTTTTAGTAGATACTAATTTATGATACATATTGAATATAACTGGACGAATGCAGAACACCATCTAGTAAGTGACCTAATCTCAACTAAGTCTGGGTAGAAACAGTAGAGTTCTTAGCCATTAGCCTTTATGGATTCACTAGGACTGATTCTACAGTAAGTCATTAGATAGAGACGAATAAAGGGTAGCAGATTAAAAAAAGCTATTAGCCACTCTTCATTCAATAGTTTAGCCTGTTATTTTGAGCATACTAAGGACACTTCAGAAATTATTAAACAAGGATTTTAAAACAGCTGGCCATAATTAAGGCTTATTCCATGGAATTTACCCATAAAAAATAAAAATAGATTCTTACAGACTTGGTTTCATTTTTCATGATTGAATCACTCACAAGCTGTACAATCCATCACTTATTAAAGATTTCATAAAAATCCATACAGATATTGAATTTCTAATGTGGTTGGTATATCCATAACAATTTTAAGACATGGTCAGTCTGAGATTCCAAAAGATGATTTATGAGGTTTCCGTAGTGTAAAGGCATATACTCAAGATTATGCCTTATATCAAAATTTATCACAATTTTTCTAGAATATAGCAGAGCAGAGTATAGTAGGTTATAGTAGAGTGCTCAGGGCATTAGTTTTACTTGTTTCTTTTTAAGCTTAAACATTAGAAAATAAAGGTAGCCTATGAAAATGTAGTACTGAAATTACCATATAATATATGGTGTAGCCAAATGCTTAGAATCTACAAATAGATTTAGAATTGTTATACTTTGTAAAGGTAGAGCTAAAAGAATAGTTGTAGAACTTCAAAATCTATTAATTAGCATAAGAGACTACTTTTTAAAATTTATAGTTTCATTCTGCAAATGACAATGTCTTGAGGGTTAAGTAGTTGGATCCTTTAATGTCATTTGATTTTTAGTGACTAAGCACATTCTAAAAGCCTGTAGTAAAGGCTCAGTGATAGGAACTACAATTATTCCATCTTAATAAAGTAGCATGACACAATAATTATTTAATGTTGTAAAATATAGTCTCACTCTAGTAAATTCAAGTACTCAAAAAATTTTCTAAATATACTTTATAAGCCTCACTGTCTTCAGTAAAATGGGAATAATAGACAGTCATGACAATACTATGAGAAATGAGATTTTATACATACAGAAGCCACTTCAGATACATAGTAAATTTTCAAAAATTACTGTTCCTCTTGTTGATGTTGCTGTGGTTGCTGCTATTGTTTTTCATGTATACAATAAATTAGCATAGAAATGTTTAAAAATTGTGAAGAATAGCATGGTAAAAAGTAAAAATACTCAGGAATATAACATTTTTTGTTTATTTTACAGTAGTTACTTGTATCCTATTTTGGATGTCATGAATGTAAATTTAATTTATACAGTTTCAAGAGTTTAAATCTGGACATTTTGATTTAATATTTCTAAGCTGCACTCTGATATTTTATGTATTAAATCCAGATAAAATGAATGAAAATGCTTCCATAAAATTAAAACACCACAGCTCAAATCTAAAAAGCGGAATGTCAGTAAAAGATTTGGCAAACTCAAAAAGCAACATTAACTTTTAACTGAAATGCTTAGATCTAAATGGTCCTTGATAAGAGATATTTATATTATCACTGTTTTTCAACTTTTCAAAAACTTTTATTGACAGAAATTTCTTTTGCCTCTCTGCTTCTATTCCATCTAGAAACGTTGGGGAACTGCTTCGTCAGTTAGATGCCAGGGAAATACTTTGGTCTTGCTCTTGAGTTCACAGTACGGTAGAGTAGAGAGGCAGATAACTACTATAGAGAACATAGGAGCTTTAGTAAAAGAGATAATCAAAAGTTATAGTAATTTCACAACATATAAAGCATAGATGTGGTTAAGGAAGTCTTACAGGGAAATCTATATCTCAGAAATTCTTTAAGTATATAGGGAATATTTATAAAAAATGAAGTTCAATGATAAAAGTAACAACATCATAAAGAAAAAGTATTTCATTAATAACCTCAGGATTATGACTTAAATGTATCACTCTTTTCAAGTCTCTATGTATCCTATAATTATATGACAAATATATTTTATGTAGTCACTTTTAAAGTTCCTATACAATAGGGCAACATAGAAGTCTCCCAAACTCACCTCCTCTCATGGACATACCAAATCTACAGATACACATGGAGCAGTTCCCTCTGAATGAAATCCAGAAACTAGCTGAGCAACACCTACACATTGGGTGAACAAGAAACTATCACATCAAAACAGGTCTTGGCATACCCTCAACTATTAGGAGCCACGAAGAACAAAGAAGGCAGCTTGGACAATCATAAAGGTTTGAGCGACAACCAAGAGCTTAGGCCCAGCTGAATAATGTTCATCTCCTCCATGACACCACTCCATCAAGACTGGGAGAGGTGGCTGTTTTATCTAAGGTGCGGAAACCAACACAGAGAGTCAAGGAAAATGAAAGAAAGAGAAATATGTTCCAAACAAAAGAACAAGATTGAACCTCCAAAACAGACCTTAATGAAATGGAGGGTCTGTATTTAAAAGGTATTTACCTGATAAAAAGTTCAAAATAATGATCATAAAGATGATTACTGAGGTCAGGAGAATGATGCATGAATAAAGTGAAAATTTCAACAAATAGATAGAAAATATAAGAAAGTAACAAACAGAAATAACAAAGTTGAAGACTACAATAACTGAACTGAAAAATTCACAGAGGAGTTCAGTAGCAGACTAGAGAAGCCAAAGAAAGGATTAGTGAACTCAAAGATAGAGCAATAGAATTCATCCTGCAGAGGAACAAAAAGAAAAAAGAACGAAAGAGTGATGATACCTTAAGGGACTTATGGGATACTATCAAAAGGAAAAAGAATTGGAGAAAATATTTGCAAATCATATATCTGACAAGGGGTTAATATCAAAATATATACTCATATATATAGAACTCATATAACACAACAGCAAAAAAAACAAAAAATGAAATAAAAAAGGCAGAGGAACTGAACAGACATTTTTCCAAAGAAGACATATAAATGGCCAACAGGTACATGAGAAGGTGCTCCAAATCGCTAATCATTAGGGAAAGGTAAATCAAAACCACAACGAAATATCATGACACATCTGTTAGAATGGCTACTATCAAAAAGACAAGAGATAAGTGTTGGCAAGGATGTGTAGAAAAGGGAATACTTGCCCACGGTTAGTGGGACTGTAAATTGGTGCAGCCACTATGGAAAACAGTAGGGAGTTTCTTCAAAAAAGTCAAAACAGAACTACTAAATGATCCAGCAATCCCACTTCTGGGTGTATATCCAAAGGAAATGAAAACAGGATATCAAACAGATATCCGCATTCCCATGTTCACAGCAGCATTACTCACAAAAGCCAAGATATGGAAATAACCTAAGTGTCCATTGATGGACAAATGGATAAAGAAGATGTGAGATATATACATAGATATATATCTATATATCTATACAAAGGAATATTATTCAGCCATGAGAAAGATGGAAATCCTGCCATTTGAGACAATGTACATGGACCTTGAGGGCATTATGCTAAGTGAAATAAGCCAGAGAAAGACAAATACTGCATTGTATCACTTATATGTAGGGAAAAAAAGTCAAATTCATAGAAAGAGAGAGTAGAAAAGTGGTTGCCAGGGGCTGTGGGTCAGGGATATAGGCAGAGCTTGGTAAAAGGGTACAAACTTTCAGCTATAAGATGGAAAAGGTCTGAGGATCTAATATAAAACATGGTGACTATAGTTGCTTATACTGTATTGTATAACTGAAATTTGCTAAGAGAGTAGAACTTAAATGTTCTCACCAAAGGAAAAGAAAAAGATAAAATATATGAGGTGATGGATGTATTAATTAACCAGATAGGAGCAATCCTTTCACAATGTACACATACATAAAATCACCACAATGTATACTTTAAATATCTTACAATTTTATAAGTCCATTATACTTCAATAAAGCTGAAAAAAATAAAATAAAATAAGCTGTGCATAAAATAAACACGAGCATACTAAGAAAAAATCTTTACATTTGCTTTTAAATTTTCAGTTTAAATCTACTTTAATTTTTTTTTCCTTTTTCTCTCCAAAGCCCCCCAGTACATAGTTGTATAATCTTCGTTGTGGGTCCTAAATCTACTTTAATTTTATATGTTTATTAACATGTTACATTAAAAGCTCTGGTATTTTAAATTATTACAAAGAATTTTCTTATTTTCATCATTAAAATAATATATGAAATTATTATGATCTTATAATTAGAGCATTAAGGAAAAATTTAAAATACTTGTTGCATTTTGACACTATCATATGCTACATCTAAGCATCAAGGAAAAGCAAAATTTGCATCAGTGAACATACTACCTTATGAATAGTAAGTTAAATCAACAGAGTTTATTATTCATAATAGAGTTATTACAGAATGAAGGTATATTGAACAACTTATACATTATTGGTTGGGCTGAAAAAGAAGAAAGATTATCTATACAAATATTAATGCTAATGAAACATTAAGGATAATAGAAAAGTCCCTGAAGAATAGTTCAATTAAATCTATTGTTATTATTTACACATTAATTATACTCCTGAGGAAAGGCTGTGAAAGTTTATTTTTATACTCTTTCACGTATTAATTTCTATGTTATAAATTATCCATGTAAATATTTAGGAAAATAAGCCAAATTATGTTAAAAATCCATAGTTATTTCCCCTTTGTACTAATTAAATGCTACATTAATTCATTAATACTTGAACATGAAGACCTAAAGAATATTTCAATATTTATCCTTTATCTTTCTAAATTTTTCCTCAGTATAAGAAAAACATCCCTACAAACACAAAAAAGTATTAATTTCCTCAATAAAATCCATAGCAATCCATACTTGACTGTTTCTAGCAACATCAAAATGGTAACACCACATTCTTGCCAAATCTAATGCAACTCTAAGCCTGAGCATGCAAATTACAAATTCAGCTATTCCCATTAGATTTTTCTAATCCAGCCAATTGCTTATAACATCTTTTTCCTAGTTTTAAATATGTATCCTTTACATACATGAAGGATTCAAAGAGAATATTTTATCTCACATTTCCATGAACAAAACCATAAAACTCCTAGAAGAAAATCATAGGCAGTAATCTCCTTGGCACTGGTCTTGGTGATGATTTTTTGATTTGATGCCAAAAGCAAAGGCAAGAAAAGCAAAAATAAGCAAGTGAGACTACATAAAACTAAAAAGCTTCTGTACACCAAAAGAAACAATCAATAAAATGAAAAAGCAACCTACAGAATGGGAGAAAATATTTGTAAATCATATATCTGACAAAGGATTAATATCCAAAAGATATAAAGAACTCATACAACTCAATAGCACAAAAACAAGCAATCTGACTAAAACTGGGCAGAGGATCTGAACAGACATTTTTCTGAAGACATACAGATTGTCACTAAGTACATGAAAAGGTGCTCAACACCACTAATCACCCGGGAATGCAAATATAAACCACAAAAAGATATCACCTCACACCTGTTAGCATGGCTATTATCAAAAAGACAAGAACTAACAAGTGTTGGTGAGGATGTTGAGAAAAGCAAACCCTTATGCACTGTTGGTCAGAATGTAAATTGGTGCAGCCACTATGGAAAACAATATGGAGGTCCACATAAAATTAAAAATAGTTACCATGTGATCCAGCAATTTCACTTCTGGGTTTTTATCTGAGGAAAATGAAAACACAAACTTGAAAAGATATATGCATGTCCATTGCAGCATTATTTACGATAGCCAAGATATAGAAGCAACCCAAGTGTCCATCAATGGATAAATGGATAAAGAAAATGTGTTATGTATACACAATGCAATGTCGTTCAGCCATAAAATAGAAGAAAATCTTGCCATTTGCAACAACATGGATGGACCTTGAGAGCTTTATGCTGAGTGAAATAAGTCAGACAGAGAAAGACTGTCTGATCTCACTTATATGTGGAATCTTAAAAAAAAAAAAAGCAAAAACCCAGAAGAATAAAAAAACAAAAAAATGAGCTCATGGATACGGAAAACAGATGGGTGGTTGCCAGATGTGGCAGGGTGTGTGGTAGGTGAATGGGTGAAAGGGGTTAAAAACTTCCAGCTATGAAATAAGTAAGGAATGGGAGATGTAATGTACAGCATGGTGACTATATTAATAATATTATATTGTGTATTTGAAATTTGCTAACAGAGTAGATATAAAAGTTTTCATCTTAAGAAAAAAGATTTTATAGTCATGTATGGTGATGGATGTTAACTAGACTTGCTGTGGTGATCATTTCTCAATACATACAAATATCAAATCATTATGTTGTATAGCTGAAATGCTACATGTTACCTATCGCTAAATAAAAAAAATCATTCTGTTTATTAGTATTTAGGGTCCAAAACAAAATGATTCTTTGATATGAAGGTGGATGTTATAAAATTAGAAGATAGCTCAGTTTATAAATATGGGCTTAACAATGACTTATTTAGATATTGATCTCATTGATGGCAGGCCTGGACTGGAGGTCTGTTCATCTACTCTGCGCATTAAAGAAAATTGTTGTATTGGGAGACACTGATGTAACCCTATAACGTCATTGGAAATAAAATAGTTTAAGCTTATATTAGTGTAAAGTTATGATGCGCCATCCAAAATAAATGCCAGTTTTACTTAAATAAAAGATAAGTAAGAAGAAATACTATTTTAGTTCAAAATTGAGTATTAAGTGTTCCTTTTGTACTTCTGGACATAATAGGGGATTGCTGCAATCATACATGATTGTGACTCCCAATGAGTCACTTCCTGTATCATCCCCTCCTTTTGGGTGTAGGTGGAACCTGTGACTTGTTTCTAACCAATAGGATCTGACAAAGGTGATATGATAGTCACTACCATGATTATGTTATCTAAGACTCTAACTAAGAAGATTAAAATGAGAGTCTCCTGCTGCCCTTGAAGAAGTAAACTGCCATGTGTGAGAGGGCCTGGGAGAGGGTCACATGGCATGGAACTGAGAGTGGCCCCTGGCTGACAGCCAGCAAGAAAACAAGGAACTTACTCCCATATCTTAGAGGAGCTAAATTCTGTCAACAACCATGTGAGCTTAGAAGATCCCCAATCTCCAGAAGGAACACAGCCCAGCCAACACAAAGACTGCAGCCTTGTGAGATCCTGATCAGGGGACCCAGTTAAGCCGTGCCTGGATTATCGACCCATGAAAACTGTGAGGTACTAAATGTGTGTTGTTAAGCCATTAAATTTGTGGTAATTTGTTGTGCATCAATAGAAAATTAATACAAAGATGAAAGTTGTATTCTGAACTTTCTGTGCACACAATATATATCGACATTATCCTGGCAGCAAAATTTGTAGAACATTTGTGTTTATAGTAGTTATGACAGTGATTAAGCAGTGACAGAAGGTAGGAATGAAAAGGAAAACAGGCCATGAAAAAATAAGCTTTTGCCCTTCATAATCAGAGAGGAAGAGAACTGTGTATTAGTTCTGCAATGCTGAGGTTCTGGTATAACGTGTATATCAAGAATATGGCATCTAGGCAGCATTAAATATATAACTGAATGAATAATGAATGAATGAATATTGAAACGGCTATTTTTCCCCATGGGGCTAACGCATCAATGACAATGATGTTAAAAATAATAGATTTATATTGATATTTATACTGTATTCTATTCTTAGAAAATGCTAGAGTGGAGCCTACACTCTTACTCCAAATGAGTGACTTAACAATGCGTCTTCTCTCTGGTTGGTGCCCGTGTACCTGGTTAGGAATCAGAAAGGATGGGTTCGGGAGCAGCACATCCAGCCCTTCCTTTCCCCATCAGTTGTAGAGAGGAGAATGATGGGAGAGACTACCATCAGACCATTAAAAGGTGAAACAACCCAGATATAAAAGTGTTGGGCGTCAGCATCTCTCTGTCAGGACTGAGGAGAGGAAACATTTCTGGCTTAGGCAGCCCATGAATCATACTGTACAATTTAATCTATAGTTGTAAGTGATTAGCTGGGAAAGATTATGCTTGTTTTGTCAATATAATTTCTATTTTCCCATTTGCATCAATTTTTATGCCTTGTTTATATCTTTATCAAACACTACAAAGATGGAATTGTTACTTTTCAATATTACAGTTTCCATGATTTTTGTATTTTAGCATTTTTATTACAAATGTGAATTGTGTATATATATCTAAGTGAGTAAGTAATTGGATTAATACTTATATATCAAATCTGTAAAAAACAAAGTGCATACAGACCTGGTAATGTAATAATTACTATAATTACCACTATTTTGAAGAGGACTTGAAAAACTGATTTAGAGAGAAAGGTTCTGAATTTGCCAAGGACTTTAGGGACATAAATAAAATCCCAGTGTCCAGATTATTTTTGCACCACAGGCTAAACCTGTTCTCATCAAAGTCAACTTACTATTGGTGAAGGAGAGATTTAACATAGTTCAACAGCTTCTTCCTTCCAATATACATCAGGGGATGTTTTTCATTAAAGAGTTATTTAATACAATTATTTTCATTTTTTCATCACTCTATTTTAAAAAATTGTTACTACTATCTGGAATGGACAAGAAATTTTACATGTCGTTAGGTGATCAAGCCAAGAATATTCAAACATTCCATTGAAACTGGTATTTATGCAAAAAAGCAACTGCTTTTATTTATTTTCATCTAATTTTCTATTACATCAGATTTATTGAACGTTTAAGTGTCTAATCTCCCAAAATATATGACTTTGAACCGACGAAGTCTATTTGGTTTCTGTACCTTGTACCAATATTATTTTCTATTTAATATACTATTTGATTTTTATCCATCTCTTCAGTATCATCTTCAGGGATAGAAGGAAAAAGAAAGTAACAAACATTTCTAGAGTTCCCCCTATGTGTCTTACCCTATTTTTTAAATTGTCTCTACAACTTTTCAGCTTGGGTACTATCCATACCATTTCAGGACAAAGAAGCTGAGATGAAGGAAGGTTAGAAATTTGCCTAGGTTGTCTAGCATGTAAAAAAGCTAAGATTAAAGCCCATTTTTTTTTCTTGATTTCCACATCCTGGTTCTTTCTGTATATCTTCGCTCATTGCTCTAACTGTCAAGAAAATATTCTAGAAGATCAATATAAATCCTTACTCCTTTAATTGAATCTCATTTCTTATTATCCATTTTTCCATGGCCAATTCATATGCATTTTATATTTCTACCCTTAAATATCACATTAATATTACCATTTATCTTCCTTTCTTATAGGTTAAACATCCTGAATGTTTTCACCCTCTCCTCATAGAATCAATTATTAATTCCTTTAATTTTACTTATTAAAAGTACATAGAAAAATGTGCTAACCTATCTCCAGTTAGAAGCAAAGCCCATAATGTCACTTCCTTAGCAGGAACACAACTGTGCAAGCAATATTTATCTGGACGGATGTCAGAAGAAGTGATGATGTTAATGCGGAACTAGCTCTGACAGTAAACACTTCCTTTGTTACTGGGGAAATGAATGTGAGCTTTCACTAAAATTTATCAGGAAGAAATTGTGATTTTATAAGAGATTCATCCTGAGCCTTATTTTATTGCTATAATTTTATACTCAGTTTCTTCCTAAAGATAATTTGAGAGGCTTATAATGAGAAATTGTGTCATATATAACTGCACTGTTGTAAGAATGAAAAAGAAAAAGGGGAGAGAGAAATTTCAGCGTCAAAGCCCACTTTGTAGGGTCTATTCAGTTTCCCAGAAGTTCCAGGAGTTCAGATGGAACACACATGTCCTCAAGGTGACAGTTACACTTTTTCTTGTTCTTTCATAAGGAGCAGAAGAGATGACACAATTGTTTTAACTTTCTATTCTAACACTTGGCCTGACATACAAAAAACTTTTCTCATGAAATGTTCATATAAATGATGTTGGAGAGATGTTGCGTGGGTGTTAGCCATAATTTATCTAAACCGCATGGAGTAGTTCACCGTATTTTTGCCTCAGTTCCTCTTTATTTGAGCATGGCAGTGCAGTCTCAATCAAAAGTGACCAAACTTTTTAAAAATTAGTGTACCTTTTTCATTATGGTTAAGCTTCTTCCAGAATTTAATTTTGAAGCAAACAAGACAAAATTTCTTAAAAGATCTCACAAAGGAAGCTATCTTTTCCATTTCAGTGGTGCCCATTCTGCCTATCAAACTAAATTCAAACTTTATCTAGCCCACCATGATCTGGCACTAACCTTGGTCCCTTTTATATACTCTCTGTTAGTTCAAAACAAAACAAAAAAACCCAAAAACCCAAATAACAATAATTTATTCTCCTGAATATTAAATAGATATGTCATTGAAAGGAAATAAACAGTGCTAATTATGGTCTAAGACCCAGAAAGAACATTCAATATTATGTGCTGTCTCATAACTGGTGAAATCAGGAGGGCCTTGAATGGCCTAATGATAAGATCCCCTTCCTACCCTGGTGAATATAAGGTACCCTAGCCAAACAACTCTCCTTATCAAGTGCTTCCTTCAGATGTAGTTGCTGCTTATCTCTGAGTAGCAAGTTTCTGCCAGTCCACAGAATTACTCAACCAAGACAATCATCTCTTCCTACAGGAACTAGGGGGCACTCCAGCTTTTGATACTAAAAAGCCTTCCACCCACAGCTCCTGGCTGTTTACTGTCTTGCTGAGTACAACTACCATGTGGCGTTGCGTGGTGTGTGGTGTCCCGCTCCCTCAAACTGTGAGTCTATGTGACTAGTAAACTGCTGTCGATCTCATCTGTCCAGTGTCAGGTGTCATGTGTTTGGCCATTGCCATACCCTTAGGATGGGAATTTCCCTCCCCTTCACCAATCAGGTGAATAGGAGGCAATTAAGCTATTAAATACGGGACAAAATATCAGTCTCATGACTAATCAAAGAAATAATACTTAATGTGATATAAACTTTGACTTATAAAATAAGTTAAAAATATTTTTTTCTTAAAATCACATCATTTTAAATACATAACAGTGAACAGCAAATGAAAAACTACATTCTTAGTTTGGGACTGCAAATCAGTAGAACTCTTCTGGTAAGAAATTTGACAAAAAATCTAAGAAAAATCCAAAATATCCTTTCTTTTTTACTCAGTCATTTTATTTCTGGGAATATAGTTTAAGAAAATAATAAATATCACTGCAGGCTTTTTTCATTGTGGCATTATTTATAACAGTGAAAAGGGGAAGACAGCATAAATATCCAACAATTGAGGAATGTTTGAAGTTAATGATTAAATATCTATACACATAGTAAAAACTAATCATTAAACTCATGTCTGTGAAGAATTTTTGATGTAACAGGAAAATGCATTTATTAGGCACTTTATACTATATTAAAAATATGTATGTAAACTACATTACAATATACTCTCAAATTTCAGTGTGTATGTACGTGGCTATAAAGAAGATGGGAAGAAAAGGAAGAGAATACAAATTGTGATGTGATGTGATAAAATTATGATGGATTTTATTTTCGTCTTTGCACTTTTCACTACTAGCATATTTTACAGGGGATCTACCTATCTATTCACACACACACACACATACACACACGTACTCATTTTATACACACATACAAAGAAGAGGGTTGAGATTGACATGTACATTTAGTCATTTAGCTACTGGCAAGTGAGGGCTAGATTGGAGGTTTGCCTTTGAGATCTCTCACTAAGAGGAAACTGAGAAATGAAAACATACATGAGAAATTGGCAAAAATAGTGTTCTCTATACCCCATTGATAAAATTCTTTGAGCAAACAGAGATGACGTACAAAAACTGTACACGTATCCATAGTTTGTGACATGTTTTAATTTTCAATATACAGTTTCATGTATTCATTGTTTCATGTGGCTTAGCTCCACTTCTTCAAGCATCTTGCAAAACTCTTGGAAGCAGACTTCTTGTCACAGGTTTTCCCCACATTTGCCTCATATCTAGTATAAAGTTGAATCTATATGAAATATGAACTATCTACTTGTTTATAGTGGGAAAAACAAAGATAGTCCTTTATTTATTGTAACTCTCCTTTCTGTAATCCTATATTATTTGAAAAATTTTAAAATAGATTTAACAGTTATAGGAGGTGGTTAAAATGTGTTTTCAGTATTTTTTTTAGGTGGAATATGAAGGTTTTTGTTTTTGTTTTTTTACTCATCTGCTGATCATAATATTATATCTTTGAGAAACATAAGATATATAGAAGATATACCATCTAGAAGGTTCTATCTAGACTCTGAATACAGATACTAAATCAGTTCTATTTGAAGAGTGTGGATTTTTATCTTAAAAACTCATAAGTAAGGAAAAAAGAGGAGAATGATATTAGTATTTTGTGGAAATGGTTATACTTTCAAATTATTTAAGAAGCAAGTAGAAAACTAGAAAGTGCAAGCAAATAATATGATTATTTTTATATCTTAGGTCCCTAACATATTTAAGACATTTTTATCTGTTTTCTTACAGTTTTGTATAATTTCTCTGGTTGCATACTGGGACAATATAATGATTCATCAACGTATGTAAATAAGGCCATTATCACAAATGTGATAATTCCCATTAAAAAATTTACCCAAATATAAATCAGTGTGAGAGTTCATTTGCTGTGCGTATATGTACGTATGCATGTATGTAAATGTCCTCTCCTCCTCCAAATATGAAAACATAATTCACTCAATGCTTTTGCATATTGCCTGTGTTTGAAATCTCCATTGATTAATAGAAGAAAGTGGAATGTCTGACTAGCTGTTCTTGGTTTTTAAAGTGATTCTTAAACACTTCTGCTCAGTTTTTAAAAATTTTAGGCCAAAAAAATCTCTTCCAGTGACTATTAAAGAAGGGAAGGGGAGGACAGAATTCTATAGCAGCATTAGGGCAGAGTCCCTGCCTTGTTGTCACAACTAGTCACCAACGTTCTTTAGAAACAAAGCAAGGGTGTCTGCTCTCATTACTCTGTTCAACATTGTACAGCAAGTTTCAGCAAGTGAAACAAGGAAAAACTTAAAAGAAACTTATTCTCATTGGAGCAGAAGAAGTAAAACTGTCTTAATTTGCAGATGATATGATCTTGCATGTGGAAAATCCTAATGATCCCACAAAAAATGATTAGAAGTAAAAACAGCATTAGGAGGATTATAAGCTAAAAGGTCAAGATACAAAAATCAATTGTATTTCTATAAAATGCAATGAACAGTCCAAAACTGAAATTAAGAAAACAACTCCATTCACAATAGCATCAAGAAGAAAAAATAATTTGGCAGACATTTAACAAAAGAAATGTAGTCTGATATACTGAAAACTATAAAACTTTACCAAAAGAAATTAAAGGAGATCTAAGCAAATGAAGAGATACCACATGTTCACGTATTGGAAGACTCAATGTTGTTAAGAGAGCAATTCTCTCCAAATTTATCTATAATTTCAATACAAACCCTACCATAATCCCAGCAGGCTCATACTAAAATTTTATGGAAATTAAAAGGATCTAGAATAACCAAAACAATTTTGAAAGATAAAAACTTGGAGGACTTACACTATCAGATTTCAAAACTTAATATAAAACTATAGTAAGCAAGAGTATAGCACTAGCAAAATAATAGTTAGGCATATAGTCAAATAGAACAAAACTGAGAATCTATAAATACATTCTTGTATTAATGGTAGATTGATTTTCCTTTTTTTTTTTGAGGAAGATTAGCCCTGTACCAACATCTGCCACCAATCCTCTTTTTGCTGAGGAAGACTGGCCCTGAGCTAACATCCGTGCCCATCTTCCTCCACTTCATATATGGGACACCTGCCACAGCATGGCTTGACAATGGGTCCGTAGGTCCACCCCCGGGATCTGGACCAGTGAACCTCAGGCCACCAAAGCAGAAAGCATGAACTTTACGGCTGTGCCACTGGCCAGTTTGAATTGTAGATTGATTTTTGACAAAAGATGCCACGGCAATCTAATGGGGGAATTTTTTTTAAGCAAAAGATGCTTCATAATTGGATATCCATTTGTAGTTCAAAAAAATGAACTTAGACCACTGCCTCATACTATCATACAAAAACCAACACAAAATAGTTCATAGACCTAAATGTATAAACCTTCTGATATAAAACATAGAAAATCTTTGTGACCTTGAGATTTTTCTTACTATGCGATCAAGAGCAGCATGGTCCATAGAGAAAAAACACAGATAAATTGGAATTCATTAAAATGTAAAACTTTTCCCTTAAAATACACCTTCGAGAAAATAAAAAGACAAGACTCATACTAGAAGAAAATATGTGCATGTCATATACTTTATAAAGGACTTGTATACAAAGAACTCTTACAACTCAGTAAGAAAACAAACAACTCAAATAAATAATGGGCAAAAGATCCGAATAGACATTTTTCCAAAGAAGACATATGCATTGCTTATAACCACCTGAAAATATGCTCATTATCATAAGTCATTAGGAAAATGCCAGTTAAAACAACAATGACATATGATCAACAGCCATCCTACCAAGTGTTAGCAACAACATGAAGAAAGTGTAACACTCAGACATTGCTGGCAAGAGTATAACATGGTACACCTACCTTGGAAAACTACTGGGAAGTTTCTTAAATAGTTAAAAAGAAACTTACCATACAAGCCAACAATTCCACTTCTGGGAAACCATTCAGAAATATCGTATGTCCAACTAAAACTTGTATGCAAATATTTAAAAACTCAGAAAAATTCAATAAACAAATGTAGTATATCCAAACAACGGACTACTACTTAGCAATAAAAAGAGCAAACTCCTGTTAACATGCTACAAAACAGATCAACCTCAAAAATGTTGGTAAGTGAAAGGAGCCAGACACCAAAACTGCATACTGTATGATTCAATCCATATGAAATGCCCAGAACAGGCAAACTTACAGAGACAGAAAGTAAATCTCCCACCTGTGGCTGGGAGAGGGGCATTGGAAGTGGATATTGCTAGCAGCTCAAGGGAACTATTTCTAACGATGGAAACGCTCTAAAACAAGATTGTAGTGATGGTTGCACAACTCCACAAATTTACTAAAATTCATTAATTTATACACTTGAAATTTATACCTCATTACATTTATGTACATTACATGTATATTTATGATATGCAAATTATACCTTGTTGAAGCTGTTAAAATAACAAAAAGGGAACTATCCACATTTGGTATTGCTACCAACTCAGATCCAGTGAGATCTGTTACATTTGCCTCCTGTTTCTAAAAGCCCATAAAGATGGTAGACTAATAAGGAATAAAAAATGAGCCACTATTTCCATAAAAGACACTGCTTTCTTTTGAACCTAAACATTTTTAATGTTCTTCACTATTACACTTACTAACTAGTCTTTCTAGCCTTGCAGATGTAGCCAGTTCATTATGAAACTACACACAAGCAAATATCATTTTTAAAATCAGGAGATTTTCTTTGGCTTGTTTCAAACAGCTGTGTTTCTGAAGCCCTAAGATGGAGCTCTAAATAAAAAAGAAAGAGGCTCACTTCTTGAGCATTATACTTTATTCTTTTCTTCTGATAATTTCTATCTAAAAGAAGGGGAAATAACATTTGTTGAGTGTACAGTAAGTACAAGATTTTGTGCTAGCTTCACTTGCAATTATGTGAGATACATAGAGCTGGGCTTATGTTACAGAGGAGAAAACTTATTCTCAAAATTTAAATAAGCAATAGATCTGAACTCCAACTCAGGTCTTTCTGATTCCAAAACTCATGACCTATTTTGGTCTAATTGCTCTGGCTAAAGTTTCCAGTACTATGTTGAATAAGAGTGGCGAAAGTGGTCATCCTTGTCTTGTTCCATGATACAGTTGTTGATCAGCACCTATAAACACATCTTTGAAGTTTACAGTTAAACGTTAAGGAATCTATTTTCTAAAAATCTGGACTATTTAATAGAAGATTGTACGTATTTCTCTCCACATATATTTCTCTCTGCATACATCACAAAAATATAAATAATGGTGCATATGGAGGCCAGCCTGGTGGCATAGTGATTAAGTTTGTGTGCTCTGCTTCAGTGACTGGAATTCGTGGGTTTGGATCTCAGGCATGGACCTACACACTGCTCATGAAAGCCATGCTGTGGTGGCATCCCACTACAAAATAGAGGAAGACTGGTACAGATGTTAGCTCAGGGCCAAACTTCCTCACCAAAAAGCAAAAAATGGTGCGTATGTATATGTGTGTACATACTTATACATACATACACATGGGCATGAACGATAAAGTTTTGTAAATTCCTCAGCTTTGTCTCAATTGTTCCTAAAATTTTATTGTAATAATTACTTATATTTCAGATTATTCTACTAAATTATGAGTAAGTTGTAGATCAATATTTTTTGTATTCATTCTATTAATCTACCCACCAACACAATGTAAATCATATTATGGGTATTCAATTTATGAGTATTAATGAGTAAAAAATTAAAAATATATCCAATATGAGTTCTAAAAAGTTATAAAATATATTTTATGTTATGTAAGTTTTTCTACAGGAAGAAAACAAGCTTCTTTATAATTGTTTTTAACCTTCTTTATAAATATTCTTAGAACAGTGGTTCTCAAACACTTTGGTTTTAATGAGCCATTTATACTCTTTAATACTATTGAGGACTTCAAAGAGGTTTTGTTTACATGGATTTTAGCTATGTATATTTTCTATATTATAAATTAAAACTGAGAATTTAAAATATTTGTTTATTAATGAATTTAAAATAAACTCATTCCATGTTAAAATAAATCACATTTTTAAACTAAAACATGGCTTTATTTTATAAATAAAACACATGAGAAGGGTGGCATTGTTTTACTTTGTAAATCTGCTTAATATTGAGCTACATAGAAGACAGCTTAATTCTCATATGTGCCCTGTATACAATCTGTTGTGATGTCACACATCACGTAACCTCTGAAAAACTCTACTGTATATTCATAAGAAAATGAGAGTGCAAAAAGCAAATGCTGCCTTAGCATTACTTTGAAAATAGTTCTGACCTTGTGGACCTCTGCAAGAATCTTCGGAATCCTGAGGGTTCCCTGCTCATCCTTTGAGACCACACAGGAGAAACAATAAAAATCTACTTTCTAGTCCTGTCTCCCATTTTGAAATTATTTTTGCTTCCAATAAATGAAAATATACTTTTCTCTTTTTGTGAGGTGTGCTCATTTTACATAATTCTAATAAAATATTTTAATGATACACCCAGTTAGAATGGTTTATTAAAATTTAATAAAAGATACACAGTATTTCTACTTTCAGTAGGTTTATATAACCAAAGTGAAAATTCGCTAATAGCCATTTCCCCCAATGTTGGGAGAGTAGATAGACTACATTTTATTCTTCACTCCTTCCTTACTTACATCCTTACCTTGTTTTACAAAGGCAGTTAAATTATTACCTTAGATAGTTTTCTCACTATTGATAAAGCTACTGGACACTGTTCTTTTTCTCTAAACATGAGAAACAAACAGGAATTTAAAAATTTTTTATTATGGAAAATTTCATACACATAAAAAAGTAGTGACAAGACTATACTAAAACCGAGTGTAGTTAATCTTCCATCTCCAATGATTATCAAATCATAATCAATTTTGCTTCATCTATTTCTTCACTATTCTCCATACAGCTAATTTTGAAGCAAAACCCCAGACAAGATATTATTTCATCTGTAAATATTTTAGTATGCATCTCTAAAAGAGATACTCTTAATTTTCATTAAAAATATAAACAAAAAATGGTAATCACAGTTAAAAAATAATTGCAAATCCTTAATATCACCAAATATTTAGTCAATCAGACTAGGCTTTTGGTTAAGCAGCAAATGACATAAAGACTAGGCAGGACTGCAAATGCTCTGTGCCAGAGTTTGCCTGCCACTAGATTAGAACTTCTAGACACTGTTTTCCAAACATTGTCATTTCTGGCTCTAGCCTTCCATTTACATGTGTTTAGGTCCCTTTGAGGGACTGAAGACTTATGTGAAAACAATAAAAATTGTTTCAAAACATTTCATTTAGTATGAGTTCATGCTAGCAAAGGACACATGGACAATATATTCAGCAGTAATCTACGCAGGGAAAATATAACAGGGAAAATATTTTTACTATTATTTTATGCAAATATCAAAAGAAAGAGGGGCATGCAGAGCGATGATATAGTACACTACTAGTAAATTTATTGCTCAAAACTACAATCCTCGTTTCTCATCCTGCAAAATCTATATACAGAGGAAATTGAATTTAGTTTTCAGAATAGAATATTTAAAACAAGAAAGCAATAGCTCTTATTTGTTATTGTTACATTTTAAAACTTTTTTATTAATTGTGGTAAAAGAAAACAAATTAAAATAATGAATTGCAAAACAAATAATAAGGCTGAAGGAATAATTACTTTAATGTGGTAAAAAAATAATAATACAGAGAGAAAATAGATACACTGATATAGAGTCCTGATGATTTAGTAAAAATGGTCTGAAGATTTATGTTATAGATTATGAAATAATAATTTTGGCATTGCTAGAAAATATTATCTTGTTTTGTTTTATGAACTGGAGGGAACTGAAATACTTTGCAGCAGGTAAATATTTCTACAAAAGGAGTCCTTGGGTCTTAAGATTCACCCCTGGAATTTTCATCAATACTTAAAATACAGTCTGCATGGAATAAAACTATGAAAGTTTCAATTATCTGTCTCTGGCAGAAAAAAAATTACCCAATCTTGAAAGGAAAACAACAACATTAGACTCCTAATGGATTAATTCTTTACGAAAATAAAGAGAGGAAAATTGCTCAAAGCAAAACCTGTTCCACTCCACATGTTCCATGGTCTAAAATCTACAAGGAAAAATAGCAAGGATACTGAAGAAATACCTCTTTGTGTTCTTTGTTATATCAGTCCTTAAAAAAAAACCTCTCCAGTACATATACTATGTTAGGTATACCACCTATACATATTCCCAAATATATGAATATATATTTATGAGTATTTTCTGTTGATGTACAGTGTCTATGAAACACAAAGAATATACTTGAGTGAGAATATAGGTACTATTCATACTTTAAAAATTCACTAATTTGACAAAACATATTTTCTCTCTCAGATTTAAATATAAAAATTCCATTATCTTTCAAAAACATCAAAGTCATGATGACAAAGGAAGAGAAACTATCAGATTGGAGGAGACGAAGGAGGCATGACAACCAAATGCAACGTGAGGTCTGGATTGGATCCTGGACTAGAAAAAAAAAATTTAGTGTGTTAGTGGGAAAACTCAAAATTTAGATAAGGCTTGCAGATGTTTTAATAGTATTTTATCAATGTTAACTTCCTGGTTTTGACCACCTTATTGTGGTTAGATAGATGTTAACATTAGAGGAATTGGGCAAAGGGTGGGCAAAAGAACTGAATGCATTCTTTTCTAGGAGTCCAAAATTTTCTGCAAGTCTAAAATTATTTCAAAATACAAAGTTTAAAAATTCCATCATAAGCTTTGGTTCATAGGACACAAATAACCAAACAAACAAAAATTCAGCATAATTGATAATGTTCAAATTGACAGGTACAGGGGAATTTATTCCTTAGAAGGATCCAATATAGTTTTTTACTTCCTGTGTAAGAATGTTTTATAGTGCTAAAACCAGCAACCATATTACTCAATAGAGCAATAATTATGGAGCTTTGTAATGCCATGTACATTTTAAAAAATGTAGTCAATGAAAAAAATGATCTAAATATGCACCATCTAGTAATTTGTCATATTAATCATCATGCCATTGTTGTCTTTTGTGTTCAAATGTATAGCCTGCTTACTTTTTGAAATTTTCCAAAACAAAATTTTTGACATAAAAAGATGGTGTTTTCTAAAATTTAATGATTCATCTAAACTGAAATCCAAATACATATTTCAATCCAACATTAAAATAAAAAGGACTAGATTATTTGATTTCCTTTACCTGAAACTGTGTGATCCTTAGAGTCTCTCGTTATTTTTATCCTTGCATGAGGAAAGATGTAGTGCACAGTCTTCCCGTTCATCTGTATAATCTGACATACATGTGATAAGGTGAAAAAGCAATGTTAAAGACATTTAAAATGCAATATACAGACTTACGTTTTTTTTAAAAAAAGCAGATTGATTCAATCAATGAAAAAGTCTTAGAAAATTCTTAAATGATGACACTGTAAGCCTCTTCCACTATATAATGATATTATTGGCTTCTGAGTTCATTACAGTCTTCACATTTATAACCAATTTCTCTTGCAAACTGATTTGTTGTCTTCAGGAACTCAATGAGCACATGTACAGGTCGAAAAGGATGACTGTTACATCAGTAGTACATAGTCAATAGTGACGAAAGAAGATAGAGAACGTATACGAAAAACTGACAGGGCTGATTTTGCCCTGGACAGCCTAGAAATGGAAAGGTAGGGTTAATTTTCAGCAATTAAGCGCTGCGAGGGGAGAAAAGCCAGAGAGGATCTTCTCCGTCACCTGTCTATCACTATGCTAGGAGTGCTCTGTACTTGTGTTGCTTTGGTTTTATTGCAGAATTGTGCTTTTGCTGAGCACATCTACTAGAAATTTCAATGTACACTGGATGCTGAGACTAATGTTCTATAAATAAATAAAAACTTGGCTCATTCTAATACTTTCTGGACCCTTTTTTGTATGCAAAGTATGTGTTATTGATGGCATTATTTCTCATTTACTGTTGACGTTCCTTCGGGTAGAAGAAGCAACGCTTAAAGCTATTGTTGCAAGTCTATGATTTCAATTCTCATTACTGAGACTTGAACATGAGAATACTTTAGACTGCATTACCTCTGTTTCCACCTGGCAAAAAGAGATCTGAAACAAAAATAAATTAGTGAATCCAAACTTGTGCTTTATATTTTATGGAACTTTGCTTTCAAAAGAGATTTGTGAAATAAAGATAGAAACGTAATATATTCATATCTATATTAATAGGAGTTTATTAGTATGGAATCTTGTATCTGTCATCTTAGGAAAAATTTGGACTAAAATTACAAATGAAACACAGTTTAGTAAAGATACATTCAATACTACCTATTTCAATGTTTAAGAAACGTATGGGAATACTAAACCAAAATATTAAATATAATTTAGAACCAAAGAAATGTACATTTTGTGAAGAAAGATTCCTTGGAACACTTGTGTGGTCTTAATGTGCCTTTGTAAACTCAGCTGTAAAACTGTTAGAATTTTGGATATTAAAACTAAAATATATATTAAAAAAATGTAAGCTTAAATGATAGCCTTTAGTTTTTATTCTAACTTCGGAAAAGATTAAGCTGCATCAGGCCTCTGTTGAAGAGAAAACACTCCCCAAACAACAGCAGGATCCTGTTGTCAGGAATAATATACGAAGGCTGCAAAGTAAAACTAAAATATTGTTTGCAAGATTATAAAAATATTATGCTCACAATAATCAGTGAAGCTGGATAATTCAGACTAATGCTAACTTTGTAAACCACTGAAAATCTTATTTCTATCCACAATAAAAGTATACATTTCCTTCTCTCCTCTCCACTTGCCTCCTGATCTGTCTCTCTCCTTCCCTTCTCTCTCTTAATTTTCCTCCTCTGCCCTCCCCTCTTCTTCTTCTTCTGTATTCCTTTTTCCTTTCCTTCTCTCTTCCCTCCCTCCCTTAATCTGTATTTAAAGATTTTTATTTTTTCCTAAAAATTTAACTGTGTGCACTGAAAATTCTACAACTGTTATATATAACTGAACTTTGCTTTGGTACTGTGGTTACTTCATTAAAATGAGTGGATCTTATTTAATTTTATTTCAAACATCTTCTAATTTCATGTATTATTTAACAATGATTTTTAAAAGACCTGGCCAAAAATAAACTAAGAAAATATAATTTTGACTTCTGCTATTCTTCCCAATTCTCCAGACTATGGAGAAATTGATGTAATCTCACAGTACATCTATTGCACAGTCTAGAAGGGTAATCAGACTTTCCAAATTTTTCATCAGAGTTTTATCAGCTAGCCAGTATCACCTTTTAATTTGTACCTATGATATTAGTAGAAGGGATGTCAAGCATCTTCATCTCCACGAATGTTGCTTTCAGAGCATCTCATAGAATCTCTTGTAGTTTCAGCAACTGTCTACAACCAGCTTAATGAATTCACTTAATAAATAAAAAGCATTGAACTGCCATAATTATAATCAATGTGACCAAGAGTCTATAGAAAGCAGGGGTATCTGTCTCCCATGTATGAACTAGTGGGATCTTGGCTTTTTCCTAACCATTGCAGGTGAATGTTGAGAAAGTCGTCCAGCACATGGAGTTTCAGGGTAGGTGTTGCTTCTGCCAAGTAAGGGTAGGAGCAGCGCCAGAGGGCAGGACTGATGTCAAGTGTGCCCTATACCTCTCCCCAAGAGCCGGGTTTCTGATACCATTGTCTTTTGGTGATTCTGCATTGATGGAACTATCACCTGCATGCCTCCCAGAAAAAGAATTCTCTCTCTTCTCTACCCACAAATATTTCAGAAGGAATTATTTTCATGAATTGAGCCTTCATACTTATGATATATTCTCTTGTGTTAATATATATTTTATTTATACAGACATTCATCCTTTCCCTCACTTAAATAACATGCATGCTAGCTGCAAGGTAGAGAGTGCCTTTCTGCATTCCAAGCACTGTACTAGGTGCTGTATATAACACATGGTGGATAGACTAGAGAGCTCCTGCTATCTAGGAGCTCACAGCCCAAGACATAACACATGGAGCACAAAGGAAGAACATGTGTCCCAGATTTGTGGGGAGGTGGTGGTGGCAGTGCCAGGGAAGTCTTCTTGCAAGATGGGACATGTACCTGGAGACCTGAATGATCAGTAGGGTTAGCTAAGAGAAGAGAGGAGGAAAAGTTTTCAGGGAGAGAAAGCAACACATTCAAAGGCCCAGAATAAAGAGAGTGGTTCTTTCAGAGGAGCTTAATGTGCCTCAATATAACAGTTGCTTGGGAATTGCAGAACGTGTAGGCATTAGTGTAGAGCGTGGAGACATTTTGTACTAGTCAAGAAGTGCTGACCTTTGTAACCACCTTGTGAAGGGTATTAGCCCTATTTATAGATGAAGTCATGAAGAAAAGTTTAAAAAGGGGGCGGGGGAATTAGGTGACCTGCTCAATTTACAAAGCAGAGCTCAATTTCCACTGAATAGTGCAGAGGTTAAACATCACAAATATTTGAAAGGAAACAAATATGGATTTGCAGATTTGGTTTATTTTTATAGTTAATGTGATTTTGAGTCTAATAAAAATTTCAGATATATTCTATCTAATGTATGATGCACATAAAATATTTTTAGAAACAGATAAATTACAGTTTGCATTAGTCAATTTAGTTTTATTACTTTTGCCTCCAGAGCATTTTATGTGTGTAAATTCTTGTTATACATAAGTTTCCAAATGAAAGCATTTGGGTTTATTGCTTCCAAGAGCCCGATACTACCTTTTTAAGATTAGAGATGCAAAGAAGTGAATAAAACAAGAATGCCATTTTGCTATTCTCTCTAGACCAAAATACAGTATGATGAGTTAATAAGAAAGCATTTGAAGATAAATATTAATGCAAAAAAGCATGAATTTTGAACTTTACATAAATGTTACTAAAGCATATATTGTCTTCTATGTAGCTTCTGTTTAGAAAAAACCTTAAAGAAAAACAAAGAAACTATTGTCACAAAAGCCAGTGTATTTGTTACTTTGTTTGGGAGAGGTTGAAGTTTAAAATCTGAAAGGACCCCGGGGGTTTCTGGGGGCAGGCAATATTCCCTTTCTTGGATTGTGTGGCGTTATATGGCTACTCACCTTATAACTAGTTTATAATTCTATATATTTGCAGTTTTGATAAGAGTATATGTAGTTTTTTGTGTTAGATATCAAAATAAAAATGTAAAAAATAACTTCTAGCAAGAAAATATATATTACTGTATTACATTTACCCATATGTAATTTTAACAAGAATTCTTACATTTTCTACTTTATAAAACATGCAAGAAATTCTTTAAATGATTCTCAGATATACCCTCTGCTTAATTTTGGCATTATATTGGTCTCTCTCTCTATATATATTAAACGTGATGGTGCTATGTTTTCAGTTGATGAAAACCATAAATCTGTAGATGTAACAGAAAGTTAGGAACAAAAAAATGTCATTAGGGATATTATTTCATCTACATACAGTAAATAGAATTTTAGAAAATATTTTTTGAGGTGGACATAGATTACTTTAAAATGTATCCTGAAAGAATATTAGTTAGATAAACTAGCTGAGCGAGACTATTCTGAATATCCATGGAAATGGTAGTGTTGAAAAGTAACTCTATGAAAGTTATTTTTTTTTAGATCTCTAGGTTATAGATTTCATCTTATTAGGATTTCTTTAAAGGATTTGTGTTTTCATTGACTTGATCTAGGTTTGTGGGAAATACTAAACTTCAGAGAAACAAATGAGATGAGTAAGATATAATGTTAAGTAAGTCATTAAAGAGAGATTTTTGTAATTAAAATACATTCAAGGAAGTTATTTGCGGCTGACAAATTTATTTTTTTAGTAATTAGATAAAAGGAGGCAATTTAAAATTTTTAAACATGTTCATAATGATTTTTTAATTTTCTTACTCCCCAGTCAGATCTAATTGATGAGATTGAAATACAACTATAGATACAATTTTAAAGAATAACAAGAAAGCTAAGAAAAGTATAATAGTCTGATGCATTAAAGTGAAGTACAAAGAAATGGAGATATATTGACATATGTTTGGAGGTAAACAATCCTAAATGAAAAATTTATTAAAGATATCAAAAACTAAAGAAAGACTATACATTATACAGAGAAGAATGCTAAGATTTCTGGAAAATATGATAGTATACAGAAAAACAAAAAATGAAATTGTGAGAAAAGGAAATTCTATTTAACAGATAGAAATTTGGCAATGAAAACTGAAATTGCTTAGGAAGAAATCAAATCTGAGAGTATAGATATTATCTTTTACAGTACTTGTATATGCAAAAGTCTTTTCCTTTATACCTAATGTGACAAACACTGAGTTTAATTATAGTAAGTTCATATGGTTCTTCTTTGTTGTTTGAAATGTAATTGCCGTCTATATCAATGAATCACTAATCGGACAGGATGATTTAGCAGTTAATGTATGTGAAATAAGTCAGCTATGTGTTTTGAGGCTGCTTTAATGATCATGAGTTCACAGCGTGCAAATATCCGATCCCTTAAGACAATCGATTTAAGGACACTTGGGTTGCTAGAGGAATCTCTCGCAATTTATCCAACTGTTAACCTCCCACAAATATTGCAAAATTCAATTCAAACATCATTTTTTCTAAAGTGAATAAGATCATGAATTTTAGTATCATATTTGTCTAACTGTGAAATGTACTTCTACGTTTCAGTGTCTTCATCTATAAATATATATTAATTAATAATGTCTATTTTGAGTTGTTCTGAAGATAAAATCCAAAAGTGAATGCAAAACCAACTAACATTTCCAAATCAAAGGCTCTAAAATATCAGCTCCCTTCTCCCCGATACGAAGGCTTCCCTGTCCCCAGCTGACTTGGTTTGGTCATCCTCTTATTTGCTATTTCTTAACGCTCAAATATATTGCTATTAGAAAGCATTAATATTACCCATATTTGTTTCATCCAATATTCTGTAAGCTCTTCAGGAGCTTCATGTATTCTCCTTGTATAGCAGTGTTGGGTATGTTTTACACACAATTATCTGTTGGAGGAATGAATCTCTTAAATTGCCTGGTGGAAGCATCACAGCTATGCTGTAATGTTAATCAGTCATGGCTGATGCAGTAAGGTACTCACTACTTTAAGTTACTGAAAAAAAAATCATTTGTGAACTTGATTGACAAAAGTTCCATGAATTCTAGGATAATTGAGACTGTTCTAGGGTGAACTTTCTTTCTTTCTTTTTGGTAAATCTAAAAGAGATTGCTCAATATAGCACTTACTTGCTCTTGATGTTGACTGAGCGGTCTAGAGTGGACCAATCTTTCTGGCAGTTTTCGATCCAGACCATGTCCATTTTCCAAACAAGAATCCCTGGGTTTGTCAAACCAATCTGTTTCTTCACGACGCAGGTGATAGGCTTTGGAGATCAAGGAAATATCAAACATTGCAACCAACCAACTAATGAAGATGACAGAGGGCAGTGGATGTTCTGAAGTAGAAATGTATTCCAGGCTTGCTACCCATTCATGCATTTCAAACACAACTCCCAATAAGATGTGAAAAATCATTTCCAATATTATCTTAAAAATTTTGTACAATGGAATAACCTAGAAGAAATGATGTACACAACTGTTCAACCCCTCAGAGCAAAATAAAACAAAATTAAATTTTAAATCAGGAGAAAAAGAAATTTAGATAGTGATTGAATAAATAAATGAACAAGTGAATATCCCTCAGAAGTCACTCTATTCAACCTCAATTCATTAGTTCCCACTTGCTCACCAATCCCCAACACCCACCATCCAACACTAAAATCTATGGAAAATGTATTCCTTGGGTATGGAAGATTCTGTCACCTCCCCACTATCATATCAACCCAGTACTAATATATGGCTGCTGGTTTTGAACACCAAGTGAGTATTTTTTGAAAACATGACATTTCAATGACACTCATAAATAAATGGAAACATTTATTTCTACGAGGATCCCAGGTATTATTGCTAGGAACATGTATGTCATAATCAACTGGTAACCTAATATTAAAAATATAACTATTAGAATTTCTTATTAAAAATTAAGCAATTTTTTGTGAGATCACAGATTTAGGAATTAGACTGAAGCGATGACTGACTACTTTTTGTAATTATAATGTGACAAAACTTGACATCTTAAAATACTTTTTTGAAAATGCAACCTTATTTAAGTACGTGATTATTATTTCAAATTTTTGGTCCCATTCAGTTCTGCGTACTTCCAACGTCTTTTAAAGCTATTATTTAGTGACCAAAAATTCTATTTTACCTAACATATAGAATTTGAATCTATGTAAAGTTTTATTCTCTGTAAAAGGATCCCCAATTAATAGTCTCTGGAAGAACAGTGTTGTTTCCTAAATGGCAGATGGAGCAGCCCTTCTCAAGTGCTCACAACGGAAGATGTGTTGATGCTATCAACCTATGCTTTTCTGAAACTCTAGCTTCTACAGTACCACACTATTGAGTTCTCTCTATCTCACTACAGTCTTCTTTTTCTGTCTACAACTTTGTCTTCTTTTCCAAAAATTTTTCCCCAGACTTTTTTCCCAGGCAATTTCCATTATTTCTTTACCAGCAGGGCTGGCAAACCCACAGCATGTACACCACTACTCACCTCTACACCTCCTGTGATCTTGGTCAGTGCTGCTCATTAACTGCAGCATTTTCCTCCAATAAATACAGAATGATAGATGGTGTGTCATAATTTAGTAAGTCTTAGATTTGAGGAAATATAGTACTTACGTGGTTTATGGTTGCAAATGTACTGGTCTGATCTCCCCTACTAGACTCTAAGCTGCCCGAAGGCAAGGCTTATATCTTGTTTTTTTCTCCCCTCAACACTAAAAACAATGAATTGCAAACACCACAACATTCAATAAATATTTGGGAAATGAATGAAACACAGAAAAATTAGTCATCAACTAGAGAAAGAAGTTAAATGTCCTCATTACGATAAGCACATTTTAAAATAAATATTAATTTGTCCCTTGAACCTCATTAGTACTTACACAATCTTTTCTCACAACCCACTTGCTATTTATTATGGCTTTTCGTAGTTTTAATGACACCAAGTGACTAATTTATGAAAAAATATTTAATGTGATCGAAATTTGATAAATACATACAAAACAAACCCATTATTTGATCAACAGTCTCTAAGAACTTATTAGATTATCCCCAATCAAACTAACAATATTTTTCTTACTTTTTATATACCTTTATTATATCTTTCTCATGAAAAGGAAAAACATAATCTATACTAATTTTAATAAATGCGTATCTTGGATAACATAGTACATGATTTCACTTGAATATATAACTTTGCTAATTCATTTGAAATACAGTCCTTTAAAACATGTTTCCTTGGCTGTGTCTATACAAGTAAGGCAGAATCTCAACCTGATTCAAATTTTGTCAGTTTATTTCCAATTCTGATTATATACTTTGATTGTCCATTATTTCTTGTAACTCTTCAAATGATTAAATTAGGACCTATACCATTTTTTGAAGAGGAATTTACAGATTAACCAAGAGAACCAGATTGAATGAATCTGTTTTTTTACTGGATTCTGACCTCATCATTTACAGCAAGTTGTACATAAACACTAATTTTTTATAGCTGAAACTGTCTGATCTGCCAAGGTACATCTGCACTTTAAAAATTAAATTTTATAATAATAATAATAACATTTCCAAAGTAGTTTAAAGAATTTGCTGGAGATTAACATTTCCCTTTTTTAAACTGATAATATTTCCTTAAATTCTTAAATGTAAAATCTAAGCAAGCTATTTTTGGGTCTAGAATTATACACAAGCAACAGTTACATGAATAGTTTAATTCTATGCAGTATCAACTATTGGTCAAATATTTTTTTTTAAAAAAAAGACTATATATACTGAAGCTTTTTTCCCCATAGAATATTCTTTGAAAGAATGTTTTCAACAAAATATTTATGGTTATAGAAATAAATATAACTTGACAGTTTCTAGCTTAGCTTCCCTCCAATCTGCTCCAGAGGAAAGGCCTCCTGCTGTGTACTTATTCAACTAATCAGGCATGGACATCGACCAGTGGACTTCAAGCCGATGGCCACAAATGTTAATCAACGTAAATTATGTCTAACCTAGATTTCACCTACATATGAAAAACATCGTATAGTCTATGACCTAGAGTCCAATTAAATTTAGAGAAAGCAAACAATAAACAAGATGAAATTAGTTAAATTTCCTTTGTCTACATGATACTAAATAGCCTGCTGGAATGTTACACTTTTCAAAGTTACCTGGTGTCATTCAAATACAGACATAGCCTATATTTGGTAAAAATTTAATTTAAAAATCCCTAATATTTCATGAATTCATAATTGTCATGAGTTATGTAATTGGGAAAAATATATTCTACTTTTCCCCTTAATTACTCAAGGAATCCAAGATTTCAAAAGAAAAGTTGATCATTGCTTACTAGAAGAAAACCAGTATGTTTATGCGACATAAAAGCAAAGAAAATACATAACATTTTAAAACGTACATCTTTTAAAGATAATCACTGCAATTCACACACATAATATTACATACGTAATTCAATGTGTTATAGCTGTCTTTTGTCTAATTCTACATCAACATGATTTTTATGACTAAATTTGCTTAACTTTTAAACACAGCTTAATTGTTTAATTTCATCTAAATTTCATTTTGTTTACTTCCTTGATATTATCTTTACACATTTCATAATTTTGTATGCTGCATGATGTCTCAACATCCACTGTATCAAAACAATTCTTTTCATATAGTCTTTGATGACTATGAGTACCCATGATCCAAACATATAAATGAAAAATAAAACATTTGGTTATTTTTATATGGTTATATGTAAATAAATGCCACATTTTAGAATATCTAGAAACATTGGTAGGTCTGGCACCATGCTGACAAAACATCTGTGATTAATAAATGCATTTGTCAAATTCTCTCCAGATACAAGCTCGTCGTGTACAAATAGCATTTAGGTGTTTAGATATGCCATAGATCTGTTAGGTTTTGTTTTATTTTATAAAACTTGATTTATTTTATGAAAAATGATTATTGAAGAGCCTTTTTATTCTTATGCTAGTCATTTCATATATATAAAATGTGTGTAAAATGTGGATTGTGAAAAAAAGTAAAGGAAAAATTAAAGACTGTTTCCACATAATATCATGACTCTTGTTTAACTATGCAGATTCACTCAAACAATTGGTTAAATAAAAAAAAATACAGAGTGCTTTATTTAATTAACTAATTATCAATAAAAATGGTCAATCCAATAGACTATCGAAAAGAAAACAAATCAGAAACTGACTAGTCTGTTGGAATTTCACTAGGAAAAGCAGTTTCTCCTCTTTCAGATCCAGTGATTACTTTAGTTTAGTCTAGATTTAAACTTCTAAAATTATAGTGGTGTCTAGATACAGAAGCAGAAAGGAAATCTTTTTCATGAAAACATATTTTCCTGTGAGTCCGCAGGGAAGAAGTCAGATTTACAAGGGGAGATGTTATGTCAGCTTAGTGCTTTCAGTCACCAAAGGTATGAAGTAATAATGCTTTTATTTGATCAGAAATATTTTATTTCCAGGACTCAAACCACACCTACATTCAAACGCAAACCACAGAGTGGGGAGAAAAAAACCCCAAGAGTCATGAGTCCTCTTGGCACGGGCGACACTCTCCACATCCTTGGCCCACTCCCCCCTCATCTTCAAAACAGACTTGGACTAGAGAACTTACTAAAATCCTTCTGGTTCTACATGATTAAACAACAAAGACAAAAATATCATAAACCCTCTTTTAGTTAAGTATGTACAGTAAGTATTGGCTTAAATCACTCGTTCAATATGAAAAACTAGCAAAACAATTTAGAGCAAAAAAATGGCATGATGCCAAAAGCAAAGCCACGGAAAAGGCTAACCAGGCAGCCCAGGAGGTCTTCAGGTCCAAATAGCTAAATTCACAAAATTAGTGTACAAATTTTCAATAGCAAAATGTAAAGAATACTTCATACATACTGATAAGATTATTTATTGTCAACATCATATTTAGCGCTAAGTATTCTAGTATGTCATGCAAAATGTACAAACTTGTCAATTATGATATTCATAGAGAGAGAGAGAAAATATGAACCTTTTATTTAAGGAGAACTATAAGATTCTATATTATACTAACATCAGGGACTTATCTGAAAGTTCTCAAAAAGAGAACATTCTCGGAATTAGTGAACACTGTTCTCACAAAAATGACATAAATACTTTTCTGTTACAAAGTCTAGCAGAATAGTACTTAATATCTCTAAACCTTAATAATTTCACAAACTGAAAGAAACTGATGAATAACTTTAAAAGTGCTTTTTAAGAAATAAAAGAGACATACAATGAAAAACTTTCCAACTATGGATTTAAAGGATGACCATATTTTATTGACATAATTTTTTGATAATGGTTTTGGAAAAGTGGACACGAAACTAATCAAGCAATCAAGAAACAGAACAATAAAATAAACTAAAAGGAAATAAAGAAAAGCATGCTACAAAATCTATATACAAGATAAAATTTCCATTTACAAGAAATAAAATTGACATAAACATGCAAAAGATGCACCAAGAAAAGTAGACTATATCCTTGAAGAAGGAAAATTAAACATGCAGAAAAGTAAGAGTTTGAGTTTCGAGAGTAACTAGGTAGTTTGAGGCCCAATTTACCTTCACTGTCTGACATGGCATGTTGGAAGTCATCCATGATGAATGCTATGTCACGGTCATAGCCTCGAGTCCGTGATTCTTCTCTCATGTGTTGCTGAACTTCAGGCAATGAGTGACTTGATCCAAACTGATCCCTGGTGTCTGCAGATATGGGTGGCAGGGGTCCAGCAGCAGCCCTGGCCATTCCCATTGGCTGGCCAACAGGACTGAGTGGACTTTCTTCTTCAGAATTCTGGGCCACAATTGGTATTCTTCCTCTACTCTGGCTAATTGGCAAACTGGTAGGCTTAGTTCTACCAGAAGGGGATGCATGACTAAAGGAAACATCTAGAGCTTCAGCTTCTTGAGCTTTCAGTCTCAGGGAAGAGCTGGAAGAGTCTCTTTTAATTGATAAATCCAGCCCATAGACAGAGGAAGGTCTAGACCTGCTGCCACTACCGTAGGGCTTGTCCGCTTCCTCCTGCAGAGCCGACCGGATGGTACTTCCTAAGGTGCCTAGTCCAGTGCCAAGAGATGACCCCATAAACTTTTGTTGGTCTGTAATATTTTTTCTGAGGCCAAAAGTGATATCATCTTGAAGAAGCCTTGCTCTGGAAGAAATGCCACCAATAGACGAAGTGCTAGAAGTCATATAGCTCGAATAATCAGGTTCAAGGTCTCTACTTTCTTGAATAGGTGAAAATTTTGACATTTTAGGGTCAATTAGTGATTTCTTATGTTTTGACTGCTTTTGATAAAGTATGGCTGCGGGTAGTTGTTTAGCTGCTTGTTTTTCAAGTGTGAGTCTACTAATGCTATACTTTTCAGATTTTGGAAAATGCCTATAGCTAGTATCGGCATGGTAATAATGAGAAAGACCAGTAAGGTGATCTAAGCTCTCTGCTCCTCTACGGAATTCCTGTTTAATCTGATGTTTCAGAAGTTTTAACTCATAAGGATCCTCCATTGGGTCTTCCTCTGCTTTCACATAACTATGCAATCTGGAGGAAGTCTGCAAAGGTGCTAGGAAATCTGTCACTTCTTGAGATCTACGTGTTTCAGTGGTTCGAAGGAGACGATCTGTTTTTGAGAGATCCTTTTCATGAAAGCTAAACGCAGTGCTTAATGCTGCTGTTTCTTTGGTAATCTCTCCAATGTCATCAATTAAGACATAATTTCGTGGAGTATGATGGTCTATATCTGCATAGAAAGAATCTGCAGATATGCTTGATATTGGACTGCTTGCCATGCTACTTCTTTCCTCCAATCCTATTCTCAAGTCTAAGCTATTGTACTTACTACCAAGATGGGAAACAGCATACGTATTATCAGTAGAAACAGGAGCTATCATCAGTGGTTGGTTGCGAATCACCTCATAGTTTGAAGTTATCTTGGGCTCCAAATACAACGTAGTTTGCCGTGGCTTTTGTTGTATCACCATCATCTGTGATGGTAACTGATAAGAAGGTTGTGGAGTTGGTGGAGGTTGAGCTTGAGGTGTGAAGGACATTGTTGCCACAGCTTGGAATGTTGGCTGAGTCTGGTAAGGTGAAACTTGCTGATGATACAAAGTTTGTTGCTGAAAATGGGATTGTTGGGTGTATGGGGTAGGTGACTGGGTAGGAGGGGCAGGGGAAGAGTATTGGTATTGTGTATAAGGACTCGTAGGAGGAACTAGTTGAGATTCTGTTTGGGTTTGTGGTGGTATAAACTGGCTGAATTCAGTTTGGGGAGCAGTTCTTGGTCGCTCTATGCCATGCTGGCTTTCTATTCGGGTTGGTCTGGTGCTGCTCACCTCACTGTCAGACATGTAATCCCGATCCTCGGCTACTCCCTGGAGGTAAGCTCGCTCTCTCTTTTCTCTCTCCTTTAGTAATGCCTCTTTCCTCCTGTTAATCCCCATTTCCAGGTACCGTAACTTGGCATCAATCTCCTTTTCTTCCTCATCAAGTTCTGCTTGTTTTTTTCTAAGCTTTGCAGATTCCCTCTCCACAAGATCAAGCTCTCTGTCTATATCCTGGAGAATCTTCGCTCGTGCCATTGTGTTGGTTCTGCAGATCCTCCTCCTGGAGACTGTGCCCATTGTGCTATATGTCGACTGAGTTCCTGCGGAGGTCTCCTCAGGAGGTGGATTTGGAAGAGTTCTCTTAACTTTTTTCTGGGTGCCAGAGGGTGTCATGGTTTGAGAACCTTTTGTCTATAATTAAGTAAACAAAATATAATACTTTAATATCAAGGAAAAAAATAAAAGATCAAAAAAAATTTCATAATTTAACATTGAAATAAAAATTTCATATATGTTTTAGCTGTGACAGTGTAGTAAAATAAAAATTTTATATATAATTGCAAGTATTAGTCAGAAATGCAGATAACTGAAAAATAATTTTTCCTTTTTTGGTAAATTATTATAATAAATACTTTATTATTATAACTTCTGTAACATTAGAAGTGAGTTTGAAATCAAGCACAGAACTCATTGATAGGCAGGCTTATATTTTAGTTAGACTCTTAGGAGAACTGTAAAGACTCATTTTCCATCCTATTGAACACATATAAGATTATTTACTGAATATATTTCCAGAGTATTTGTTTTAACTCTCTGAAATTTAAGTTACTATTTGTTGAAGATGCTCACATAGTGCTGTTAAGTTCAATCGTTTGCTTCTATCTTTCCATTCCTACTTTTACCCCCTGGAGTGGCTGTCATTCCTATTTCAATCACGAAATATTTTGAAATGAAATCCTCAAATTCTTTAATGTCTTTCCTCATCCAAAAAGAATAATATAAAGTAATTTCTCATTTAATCTTTCAATATTTTCACGACTATTAGGGTCTTATGTTTTCTTTCAACTTTATTATTCTTTAGTAATTTTAGCTTCTGCTTAGTGCTTTAGCAACTTCTACATGAAGCCAAAGGAACTGACTGCAATAAAAACCCATTGAGGGGCCAGCTTGGTGGTGCAGCGGTTAAGTTCGCTTCAGTGGCTCGGGGTTTGAAGGTTCGGATCCCAGGGAACCGATTATCAAGCCATGCTGTGGCAGGTGTCCCACATGTTAAGTAGAAGATGGGCACGGATGTGAGCTCAGGGCCAATCTTCCTCAGCAAACAGAGGAGGATTGGTGGCAGATGTTAGCACAGAGCTAATCTTCCTCAAAAAAGTGGAAAAAAATCCATTGAAATCTTTGCAGAAAAATCAGATAAAGTATCTCGGTGGTGGGTTGTCAGGTATTTTCCATTTCACTTGGTTAATTTGTTATAAACCTGCGTTCAAAAATCAGTGGTCTTGACAATCATACAATTTTAGAATACCAAAAGGCATGAGAGATCATTTTGACTATTTATAGTGAAAATAAACTCATATCCTCAAAGTTACCCAAGCATTTAGTAGCATATTCACAACTAGATCTAACGTCTTCTGCCTTCTAATTGTATATTTTTACAAAATTATTTTTTCTTTTTCTTACTAATAATCCAGACTTTAATTCTCTCCTCTTTCCTAATCACCAAATATTGAGAGCAGAAAAATAATAGAAAGTATGAAAATTATGTTTAATTAATTAGATCATATTTGTCTAAGACCATGTGCTTTCATCATCTTTTTATTATTTCCAAATTCATTTCCTTGGTGTTTTTTATTTACTTTCTGCTATAATTTTTATGCTCCCTTTATTTAACCTCGCTAATTGTTTCTTTAATAGAATTCATAATCAATAGCAATATCCTAAAGATCAATTGAGGTTTATGTATATTTCTGAAATTAAAATATTTGAATGCAAATTCACAATGAATTAATGTTCTGAGTATGTGAAATATGGTAGAGTGATTTTTAAATTGTAGCTTGATCCTCTCCACAGAGAAATCTCCAGGGATATGAAGAATTGGAGCCCCAAAGGCAGCTGTTTGGCACATTATTTATTCTCCATCACCCTCAATTCTCTTCATTTAATGCTCACAATTAAGTGCTAGAGTTGTTATGAAGATCAAATGAGACAACTGTGTAAAATATTTGGTACATATTGTAAGCATCCATGAAATATTATTTCCTTGCAAAATCCCCTTATTTCAACAGAAAACTATAGATTTTTGATAAATTCACATTCAAACTCTTTTTAAAATGTTTATTTGCAAAAAATGAATACCTATGTCATACTTTTTAATATCAACCGACCATAGTGAAATAGTAATAAAGTGAAAATTTAAATCTTAGAATCATTTTCTTAACAATTTTCTAAAATACTGACATAGATATATGTCTTCTGCTTTTAAAAAGTTTTTCCACAATAACCTTTTCAATTCTCTGAATATAATGATGTTCAATAGGAAGCTGAAATTAGTTACTGTTTCTTTTTCCTTGACTTGCATTTGGTAGATCTGGTATATGCATAAGAATTTTAAAATTTAAAATGTTTACCTATACCATATGATTGTGGTTGTGAAATGGTTTGATAAAAGGAGGGTGTTTAATTGTGTTGCTCTGAATGTGTTATGGCATTGCATCATATGGAGACATTTAAGAGTAAGAAATCTCTTTCCCACAAAAAGAAGTTAAAAATACCCACCAATTAATGCAACACTAAATGCTGATTCGGGCAGAGAAACAGCACACAAAACAGAGAAGGTAACTATGGAATGGAGCAAATAGAATGAAAAGAAATTTCTGAGGTGGACACATTTTGAAAATTAATTTTTAAAAATACTGAAGGCATTCATTAAATGGATGCACATATTTTTTGAATGAAAGAATGAAGAAAGAGTAAAATAAAAACTTTTGATTATGTTTAAAGGTTCTGAATCAAGAAGTAAATTTCCCAGATTCACTGAGTGGAATGAGAGTATATATGAAATCACAGGAAAAATAAAACTATGAGGAACCAAACAAAAGACTATTGCATTAAGAGGAATGGTTAATGAAGTGAGATCGAAATTGACATTAGTTTTTATTACTTATTGCTCATATGTATGCAATCTTTTTCCTAATTTAACTCTATGTTTAACAGTTTATAGTTCTCACTTGAGAGAGCAGGCTTAGTCAAACTCAAATTTTTTTTCATAAAGTCCTGGGTTAAAGAGTATTCCAGCTTGGGGATTTCTAACTATCCGCTACAGTTACAGATTTTTCATGATCCATGGCTTGTATTAACTAATGTTTTGTGTGCCACAGATGTGAGTCATGGAAACAAGAGACAAAGCTGGATGGTAGAACCTAGGTACTTCCTGACTTAGCCTACTTGACCAGTCTCCATGAATTGAAATAGCTTTGCTGTTCTCTACTTGGTAACAAAATAGCTTTTACCCTGACTATAGAAGTAGTCACAAAGTTGGAGACTTGTCAGAGTCTCAGCCATACCCTCCCGAATGAGAGGAAGCATAACACAGTGATTGAAAGCCTGGTCTCTCAGGTCAGACTGTACAGAGTTTCACTCCTGACTCTGCCTTTTACCAGATGTGAGACTTTCAGCAAGTTGCTTAAACTCCCTGGACCTCAGTTTCCTTATATGTAAGAGGAAGTTAATGTCTACTCTTACTTTATTGGTTTGGCTAAGGAGCAAATGAATTAAAACAAGTAAAGAGTCTACGTTAGTTATTATCCCAGAGGAGAGAAAGAAATATAACAGAGAATTTGAAGAGATGTTTTGCCAATTTATAATTTTAAAAAACCCTGACTTTTAAGACCATGAATAACTTCTAAACTGTGTATTTAATTCCATTATATGGATTTAATCCCATCCATATAATGTAAAACAAGAGTATAGAACCCAAAAACAGTGAATCAAAACAAAACAATGTAAGTTCTTAGAAAAGATCAAGAGATGTATAAAATGACGACATCAATCTAGAAAAATAGTGGTGTTTTCTAAGACTTTCCTTGACAACTAGCTTGGTAAAAGTTGTTTTTAGACAGATCTGGTGCCCTTAATCTGAAAAAACATATTGTACTAAATAAATGTATATATAAATTTAAACTATTTCAAAGTAGCTGTGTAACTAGCAGACCAAGAGAAAGAACAGAAAGCTCTTAGAGCGGAGGCTGCAGGAGGGCTAGGGGGACAGCTAACGTCAAGGACAGCGCCTAGGAGGCAACTGTGGAAACAAACAAACAAACTCCAGGATCAGTTCTGCTGTCCGAGGTTATTGTAAACAACATTCTTCTAAGGAGAGTCTAATAATACCAAGCATCTTATATGGCAAAGGAAAGGAATTTTCCCCTGTTTGAAGGTGTCAAAGCTATTAATAAAAATAACAATAGCTAAGATACATGTACACACAATCCTAAAGACTTTGAATATATGCATGCGCATTATCTCATTGTCAAAAATAATCTAAGCTCAATCTAAGGATGAGAAAAGGAGGATACTATTTTTTTCAAAAAGTTGAACAAGCTAAAAATAGATGCTATACCAAAATTATTCATTGATTGCTATATATAATATGTCAAAATTCAATTTACTAATTTATTCCAGCAGTTGCTGACTAAGTATAATTCTAAAATGCATTGTTCTAGCTACTAAAGGCACAGAGCTAAGAGGCATAAGATAAAATGAACTTAAACCTTGTTCTCAAAGAGCTCATAAATCAGGAATATTTTTTAGGTTGTTATATGAAGAAACTACTTCAGTCTTTTGCTAAATAGCTCTTGTTGTCAATATCTGAGATACACTTCAAACCATTGTACTGTTAGAGACTTAGGAATGTATTTTCCATTTTATAAATATAGGAAGCCATGCCTGCTGTTGGAAATCAATGTTCACCATGATAATACCTTAGATTTTTAAGCTTGTTCTTTCAGTTAAGCGGGCAAGATTTTTATTAAGGCCCTTTACTTTTAGATAATGGACATGTGGGTTTACTTCCAAACAGTTTAACTCCACATAGATTTATTGATAAATAAGATACTTTGATAAAATGTCATATAATTTTCTAGAAAAAACATAACCTCTTAAAAGATCATCTATATTACAAGTCAAAAAATGAATTAGAGCAGTATATAAACAGAGTGTACTGGGATCCACAATAAGAAGGGTTTACTTTCAGCCTGAGGAAGGGAAGATGGATTGAAACCTAAGGCCTGGGTCTTGAAGAATGGGTGGGACTTACAGAGGAGAATATTTTCTACGTTGAGGGAACAGTATGAAATGCAAATTTTCAGATAAACACCAAGAATTATCTGGTTTCATTCCGGCCTGGTGATGCATTAATACCTGTGATGTGGAAACACACTCGGAGAGTGTTCTATGCAAACACAAAGAGGGAAAATGTATAGAAAACAAACAAACATCTTGAAAGCTGTATCTATATTAAAATCTCCACTCAACCATTTTCTTTTTGTACAGATGGATAAGGCAACACTGGTTATTAAATTCTGGTAAAATTAACTCCAATACCATGCGAAATACCAGGGCAAACCATCAAACTGTAAATGTGCAATCATTGGCAATGATTTGCAATGCAGTGTACTGGGCAGCAATCAGTATGGCTTTGTCAAAGAAAAAACTGTGACATCCCAATTTGATTTCCTTCAATGATAATGTGCCAGTTCATGTAGATAAGACAGAAACGATAGATACAATATCACAGGGATTCAGCAAAGCATTTTATGCTGTTCCATGACATCATCACCAACATAGTTTTGGCCATAAAACAGAAAGCGGTCATATAATTTGTCAAGGACCTGCATGAAGATCATGGCTACTAATGGTCCAGCATCAATGTAAGTAATCGCAATTGATTAATATGTTTCTCAACCTTGGCACTAATGATATTTTTGACCAGATGACTCTATATTGGGGGAGCCCTGTTTTGTGTATTGTAGGATATTTAGTGGCATCTGTAGCCTCTTCTCACTAGATACCATCAGCACATCCTCTCCCAGTCACGTCAATTAAAAATATCCCTATGCATTATCAAATACCTGTGGGGAGACAGGGAGGCAAAACAGTCACTGACTGAGAACCACTGACGTAGGAGCATATACAAGAAGATGTCCTCAGGAGGAGATCATTGATCTATTGTATTTAATACATGGATGAAGAGAATGCTGGTATTTGTATGTCACAGTGCCTTAGTCTGAATAGAAAAGGCAGGGTTCTTAGAGGAAGTGGAACATGAATGTTGCCTTGAAAAAGAGAACTCTTGGGATAAAGGGCCAAAGAAAAAGAGACATTCTAGGCTATGATAACAATCTGAGCAAATTAATAAGAATAGAAATGTATTACATTATTTTGCCTTCTTATAAATTTTTTTATGATCCTAAAAGTCATCCCTTTATTAGACAGAATAAATCTTACCTATTGGGTTAACATGAACTAATATTCAAAAGATATTCAACCAAGTTTTTAAAAATATAGTCTCCTTAGAGAACAGGGAGAAAAAAATAGATGCCTCCAACTATGAGAATTAGTCCATTAAGTACAGAAGATTAATCTTTCTAGCCTAACTTCATAAAAATCTTGGGAAATTTTCCACAGCTGCAATAACTTAAAAAAAAATCAGAGGGGTCAGCCTGGTGCTGCAGTGGTTAAGTGCGTGCGTTCTGCTTCAGCAGCCTGGGGTTCGCCGGTTCGGATTCAGGGTGCAGACATGGCACCGTTTGTCAAGCCATGCAATGGTAGGTGTCCCACATACAAAGTGGAGGAAGGTGGGCACGGATGTTAGCTCAGGGCCAGTCTTCCTCAGCAAAAAGAGGAGGATTGGCAGCAGATGTTAGCTCAGGGCTAATCTTCCTCAAAAAAAAAAAAAAAGAAAGAAAAGAAAAAAAATTATTAAAAAAAATCAGAGGGTAAGGAATTGCCAGTCTGATTGAAAAATTATGTAAATGCTAGTTCTTTGTTAAAAGTTGTCTGTTACTCTAAGTTCCAAAGAAGGATCAATGGAATGTAATTAAAAAGAGATCATAACCTTAAGAGGAAAGGACAGTTAATCAGTTTGAGAAATTAAACACCTGAATCACAAAAGGAGATCAGTTGAGTAGCTAAGCTCAACTGTAAAATCAGGAAATTCTTCCATCTAAAAAATAATTTAAGAAAAAGAATTAGAACAGTAACAACAAAAAAATCAAAAGATTTATTTGATGTGAAAATTTAAAAAAATTGAGAACATTTTTAGCAAAAAAGAGACACTCACAGGTTGTACACTGTACTAAACACTGAGATTGTGATGATGAGTAAGACATGGTACTTCCCCTTTAACTGTGCAGTATAATATACAGAACTGGAGAGCAGAAATTACTCTCTGGGTCATTTGTCCCACTCTATTTGAATGCTCCTCATCCAGGCTTGCATTTATTTTGAATATGAGAGTAAGTCTTTGTCTTGGTGAGAAAAAGAATACTCATACATATTATACTGCTCTCTGACTTTATTCACTTCTGCTCTGTACCTGATCATTCATTCTTCTTAGGGTATAAATGTCATCTATAAAGATCTATGTCTTTCTGGCATTAGGAAGGTAGCTAACACGTCTAGGATTTTTTTTCTCTCCAAACAGGACAGCTGTTTAAAATATATGAACATAGGTTAGCATATTCCTTTAACTTTGGGAAGTTAGGGTAGAAGATGATGATGAAGTTGTAAGGCAAATATAAGGATGAAAATTGGAAAATATGACTTTATACATCCTTCTTTGTAAATTGACTGGAAGCAGAGTTTCACTCCCTGAAATGTCAATGAAAACATTAATTCACCTTCAACGGGTCTCCCCTCAAATACCAACAGCTTTCAGTTTTGAGACAAAATCATAGTAGAATAAAAAATATTCAGTATTCTATCCTATGCACTGTATTATTAATAATGTGTTCCCAAAATAGACCCATTATTTACCACCATCCCTCCATCCTCCATGCCATCCCCATCCCCACGTGAAGCTAAAATATACAAAATGTTTAGTGCAAGGACTCAAGAATTTCTATTGCTTTAAAATGTGCAAGAAAAATAATAGATAACAGAGAAGTGACCAGTGAAAAATGAAATTGTAAATGATACCACTCAAGGTAAAATAATTTAAATACTGATAAAACATTTAAAATCCATTAGGCATTGCAATAGGGCACAGTGCCTGGAACATACAAAATAAGGCTATCAAATTTCTTCAACTAGAGTACTGTGGAATAGTTTAATAACTATTTCCATGACTTCAAACACTAAATAAGCAGTATCATCCTTGCTATGAGAATGTCTTTGAACTACCAAAAAATTATAGACACCTTTATCAATAAGCAGTCTTGAATCTTTACTGCCATGGGAAAAAACTTACCATTTGTGAATTTAATTGAAATTATTTTTAAAAAGTAGTTTTTCTCTAATTCCTCTAATATTCTAGTAGCAAGAAAAAAGTGAGAAACTAAATCACAGGACCCTATTAATAAGAGAATAAAAATAAAGTAATAGAATATATTTAAAAGTCACACTTATAAGGTATTTCTCAAAGTCTCATAGTACAGACAAAAACATTCTCCAATTAATATTGTGAAAATTGCACTCAATATTTCATCAGACATCTTTAAGCTTTTCCTTAATGCATCTCTTGTTCCAGTTTGTTTTGTTTTCTTGCTGAAAGTCATTGCTCTTGGGCTGAGCAGCCAAGCAGAAAACTAGTTTCTACTTCACTGGACAGGAGCATTAGGGATGTCAGTCTGTGCAACACTTATTGCCTTATATTTTCTAGAACATCTCAAAGAGATTAATTTCTTTTCTTTCCTAAAATCTGTAGAAACTATTTTAGAAAGCCCTCTTAAAAGTTTTTTAAGGTATTTTTTGTATGTATGTATGTATGTGTGTATGTGTGTATGTATGTATGTATGTATGTGTATGTATTTCTCCCTCCTCCCTCTCTCCCTTCTTTCCTTCTTTCCAATTTTCCTTTCTCCCTTCCTTTTCTCTTTTTTTCTAACATTAAATCAGAAGGCTATACTCCAATGAATGGAACAAACTATGTTCTGTTCATACGGCCCTTTGATATAGTTCAGTATAATGGCAACAATATGTAGGTTTTTTTTCCCCAGATTGGCGACTGCTTTATTCAACTATCGCACACATATATGGAGTTCAAGAGGAATATTCATATTCCATGACAAATCTCAGAAAAGTGTTCTACTTAGAGTATTTTAGTGAAAGATTAGTTCTTCCTGAACTCATTAGAGTCCAATGACAGATGTAGAACCATAAGTTAGGACTGATTGTACACTGCCTTTGGGGCTTTCATTTATCATTTTTAATATTTACATCTTACACGTGGGTTTGAAATAGTTATCAGACATATGATCCTTGGCTAGCTCTCTTCCATAAGGTGACCAGTATTCTTTTTATTAATTCGTTTATTATTACTCTGTCACTAAGAGATACTCTTTCATTTCTAGAGTAATCTGCATATCCACTCAAGTTCTTACATTTTTAGTTTTTCTCTGTCTAGAATTTTATTATTTCATAAAGGAACAAAGAAAACAGCTTTCTAGGGGATCTCCTTACTTCAAGCTATCTCAAAGATACCACGTTCAGTGTGTCAATCCTTTTTTTTCCTCCAAATTTCTCTACTGATGATTATGTGTCACCCCAATTATTTTGCCAGAATTTTAAGGATATGGTAAAAACTCACTTCCCCATCTTGTTTATTCTTTCTTCTCCTCATGGTCTTCCAAAATGCCATAATTTGTGTGCTTTTAACATTAAAAAGGGGGAGAGGTGATCTAAATTTACTTTTCAAACCTAAAAGTTTGCTAAACTAGCATTATATTATTTTTTTGTGGGTGAATAGAAGAAAGCCATGTTACCTAATTTTTAAAAAATTACAAAATTTATAATTTAGGATAGTATTATTGAATAAAATGTATCGGTTTCTAATTTTTCTTTTAATCTATGTCAATAGTATTGTGATGAGCAGAGATAAGAAACAATAAAGGTTTGCTATATTGAAGTCAAAGTTTAAATAAAAGAATAATATCTTTGTTAACTAAATTCACTGTTAAATGGATACATGTTTCTGGAAGGGTTAATGCAACAAATAAAATTTATTATATTTTTATCAGTGATTTAGGTCAATTTGTAGATAAGATTTTACTTATGTATATAAAGTGTTCACATAATCAAAATTTATGAAGCACTAGGAAAAGTACATAGGTCAGATAAGAAACTGCTGAGAGAAAAAAATAAATGAAATTAGTTAAAGGTGATGTAATAAAATTAATTGACACACGAAACAGGAATATTCTAGACATGGGTACAAAAGCAAAGGTAAGATAATTCTGGAATGGGGCAATCAGAGGAAGGTGGTAGACCCAAGATATAATTGATTGTCCATGCCACATACTGTACAGATGTCAAAAAGAGAAAGATTTAGACACATCTTTTGATTTATTAGTTAAAAAGTCATTGGATCCTGGGAAAAAGTTTCCACAGAGTGATTATAGTAGGTGAAAGAATAAACAGTAAGAGAGAAAGGAAAAGCAGTGATGGTAGATGAACTCTTCACAGATTGGTGACCAAGAGAGACAGGGTAGTGGTTTGGGGATGGGCATTCTGCGGAAGAGTACTCTTTAGGCAGAAAGGCATAAGTAAGATATAGTCTGAGTGTCAGGAGCAGAGGAGGGGAAATGGTTGAAGACACACAAGAGAGAAGAGTAAACAGACAAAGCCCTTATAATGATATCCTCTAGCCAGAGATAATACACTGTTTCAACAGTAATAACTAAAAGATTAAGATTTAAAATATATCAAATTACTTACTATGTATTGAGCATTATTAAAAACTTCATTTCATCTTATTAAATCTCTTTCTGAATTATCTTTCTTAGAGAGGAACTATTATTAATTTCAGGTTTCAGATATTTATAACTTTAGAGCTATTATATAACTTGGCCACACTTGCAGCACTAACAAGTGGAAAAGCTGGGACATGACTCCATGTTTGCCTACTGCTAATGCTCAGGTTTAAGTACAATGTGATTTATTTAAAGTTCAAAATTTTAAAAGCATTAAAATAACCTACAATGCAGATTTCTACATTAGCAGATATGATAAATAATGCAGATATATTAAGACAATGTGTTCATATCTGATACATAAAGTCAATGGTATATTTAAAGGTTTGGAGAAAGCAAATCGTTATAAAAATCAGGAGAAAGAATACAAACTAAATTAATTATCAATATGAAATTTATTTTCAAATTTCTTGACATTTAACACACATCATCTGATATTTTTCAAACTGTCAGTCTTCATCTCCAAAAATAGCATTTCCTAAGTTTCTAGAAGATACGTTCAAAGAAATTAATATTATTTTGTGAAATGAGTTGGAGTCCTTGTGGAGGAGTCTAACATTACGTGTATACTTTAAATATTTAGGATTGGTGAATTCTATTTTTGGCCCTCTTCCATTTATCCAGTAAATATTGACTAAATCTGTATCAGGTACCATGTTTTGTGCTAGGCCTTGGTAACATAGGATGGATGACCCTGGCATTGTTGTTTCTGCCTTCATGCAGCTTTCAGAGCTTAGAAAAGTAATAGATACAGTCACCGAGAACTGTAATTTTACATGAAAATTTTATAATAAAAGCTTACATGTGGTTGTTAGAGAGTGTAGAGAAAGGAGTTTGTATCTCAGGTTGAGCTGATATATATAAGGCAGCAGAGGAGACAACGTGTGTAGTAGTTCTAAATGCTTAGAGGGAAAGTGCAAGGTCTGTAGGGGAGAGATCTCTTGGCAGCAGAACACATGTGCAAAGGCATGAAAACATGAAGACACATACAGCCCAGGACCTACAAAGCCTAGGGCACAGTGTTGAAGCCTGTATGTATGGAGGCAGAAATAGTATCCAGAGGTGAAACTAGAAAGTGAGGTATCAGACCATGTAGGGCCTGAATGCCATGCTCAACTTAGAGTTCATCATGTAAGCAAGACGGGTCACTGAAGAGTCTAAGCGTAGAAATGACACACTCACACATATTCATTAAGAGAGAGCACTGGCAGAATTTTACTATTACAAATAGTATAAAATTTACTAAGAAATTTGACTTATCCTAAATTGCCCGAGGTAAATGTTAGCACAACATAAAAGCACTCTTTATTTCTACAAAAATAGATTGACTTCTGCAAAAGTAGAAGCTAGTGTCCAAAATGGCTAAACTGGTTTCTGCGGCAGATAATTTGTGAGCTACAAAATTGTAACCTTGGTCTCTGACTTCTAGTCTAATTTGTTGCCCAAATATACCAAGACAATACCTTCTTGAAACTATAGTTACTAGGTTATGTGCTCTTTATCTCGTGACATAGAAAGTCTAAGAATGTTCTAAAAATCTTTTGGCTCCTTTTACAATCCCACGGATGGAGTTTCAACATAAAGATCCTAGTAATATATTTACTTACAAAATATTTTTGTTGTGTGCCCATGAGACAGACACTCTACCAAGTTCTTAAGGTGGAAGGGAAATGGCAACGCTACCAGTTTCTTAGGGTAGATGGGAAGATAGCAAAAATCAAAATCACACGGAACATTCAGAGTTATGAGGTAGAGGAAAAAGAGAAGGCATAGTTAAAGAGAAAGGTATGGATGCAGAAAAATTCAGCATCTGAAACTGAGGCAAGAAGGACAGTCTGGAGTGCTGCAGAGGAATTACTAAAAATACATCCAGGACAAGAATATTGGATATGGTCATTGGGAGACTATGTTTTTGGGGTTTTTTTGGTGAGGAAGATTGGCCCTGAGCTAATGCCTGTTGCCAATCTTCTTCTTTTTGCTTGAGGAAGATTGTCCCTGAGCTAACATCTGCGGCAATCTTTTTCCATTTTGTACGTGGGACGCCCCCACAACATGGCTTGATGAGCAGTGTGTAGGTCCGTGCCAGGGATTCAAACCAGTGAACCCAGGGCCACCAAAGCAGAGCATAGAGACTTAACCACTATGCCACTGGGCTGGCCCCGGGAGACTATGTTGTTACCCTTGAAATTTTTTTTTTTTTTTAATTCTCTGCTTTCTTTCTATATTTGTTATACTTGTGTACACACACATATATTTGTATATATTTATACAAATTATGAAATGTAACTAGTCATATTTTTGTTATATACAAAAACCTACCTGTTTTTGAGAGATAATATATATTTTAGGACTTAAGGTTTGTATTTTAATGGATGACATATATTAAAATTACTCTCATATACCTCTCTTTTGTAGAATTTAAAGGCATTTAAAGGCCTTGCCAGTTCCAAATTATTTCTAACACTTACCTATATCTTTCCTTACATTTCCACTTCTGAGGCCAAGTCTTTGCATTAGTCCAGGACACCAGTCATTCTATTACTATTTATTCAGCATCTACTACTATGTTAGTGAAGCATTGTTTTTGATCTTAGGGAAACAATAGTGAATAAGAGACACATGGCCCCTTCTCTCATGAGAGAAATACAGACATTATATGATAAAATATCAATTATAAATGTGCTATATGTTATTAAATGGGAGCTAGCAGAGAGGGCACTGCACATATATAGGCCCAGAGTCAGGTGAGAGTGTGGGATATTCAATAAACTAAACCATTTGGAGGACAGAGAGCAAGGGAGAGGATGGCATGTGATGGGTGTACACAGGTCGGCTGGTCCCTGTCAGCTATACTGATAACTTGTAAATTCAACATAATTTCAATGAGAAGCTATTGAACAGAAATGACTGGACCAATAAAATCTACACATGAAAAGCTATTACTTGGCTGCGGTGCAGAATGAATAGGATGGGAGTAAAGATAAAAGTAGGAAAACAAGTTAAGAGTTGTTTTAATGATTAAAAACCCCCAAAATCCATGATGCACCTTTGAAAACAGAGTGGTAGCAGGAACAGTTAAGGAATACTATACTACAGAGAATACTACGGATCTCAGACTTTGTTCTTAGTGTTTTACTGTTATTAACTCATTTTGACTTACAGTAATCTTATGAGATGGATAGTATTATCTCTACTTTATAAATGAGGAAATTTAGGCACAGCAAGATTAAGCAATTTCCTCAAGTTCACACTGCTGGAAGGTGGCAGATCCTATTTGAATTGAGGAAATGAGGAGTTTTGAACTGAAGCAGCCTGGGTCCAGAATCATGCTCTTCAATAGAGCATTTTAGATAGCAGACTGCATTAGTTACCATCTATTTCTGTGTAAAAAAATCACTTCAAAATTTAGTTGCTTAAACAACAATATTTGTTATCTTACATATTCTGTGTCAGCAATCCATTCATGGTTAGCTGAGTCCTCTGCTCAGGGTTTCTCACAAGGCTGCAATCCAGTTGCCTTCTAAGGTTGTGGTATCATCTGAGTGCTTGACTAAGGAAGAATCTACTTCTAAGCTCACTCATATGGATGTTGGCAGGATTTGTATACCAGAGAGCTGTCGGATTGGGGGCTTCACTTCCTTCTCCGTCTCCCTTGTTCCCTTCCATGGAGGCCTCTGTAGAGAAGCTCACAACATGGCAGCTTTGATGAAGCAGGCAAGTAAGATGAGCCAGGAGAGTGTACACAAGATGGGAATCATCGTGTTTTGTAACCTAATCTTGAAAGTGACATCGCATTATTTGTTTCCATATTCTATTCATTAGAAGCAACTCATTAAGTGCAGCCCACACTCAAGGACAGGGGATTCCACAAGGGCATGAATATCAGGATGTAAGGATGGATGAGTGGGAGCCATTTTAGATGCTGTCTAAGACAGAAAATAAATTGAAATTTATGATTGATTGCACATGAAGGATATGAGAGAGGGCAGAGTCAAGGACCCTTTGAAAGAATGTAAGGTGATTATAGATGTGGTGGCTGAGAGTTGAGGGAGCTTGTGTCTTCCCTGTGATGTAGGAAGTATATTTATCTACCGTAATTAGGACAGGGCTTGAGCTGAGTGGTAAATGAGAAAGGAAGCAGAGCAGCTAAATCTTGTAGTTTTTGGCAGTGGGAGAGTCTGATAGGGAACTCTGACTTTTATTTCAATATTCCTTTGTATTTGTCTTCCTCTGGAAGTGCTGACTAGGCCAGATGCAGATAAGGAAGAAGCAGATATTTGGATTCATTCAGGGTAAATTCTTTGCCAGGGCTGTGAGATAGATTAGAGAAATGGCAAGAGGGTTGTTGATGTGATGAATCTTGAATTATGAGAGCAGTGGAGATAAGAGGGCTGATAAACAGGGACAAAGTAGAAATTACAATGGAGTAAAATAAGGGTGAACTTGAAGAATAAATATGGTGGAGGTACTTATGTGAGCAAGCACTGAGAGAGAAAGTTGACTTGATGGTAATATGTATGATTTCTGAGTTAGATAATTTTCTGGTAATTTCAGGTGAGACAGCAATTGTGGGAATGGATGCACAATATGCAGGAGAAGCAGTGATCACTGGAGGTGAATTTTAAGAAGGTAAAGAAATAGAGAACTAGGTATTAGATCATCATCCTCACAGATGTGGAAATCCTGCAGGACCTGGTAGGACTTTTGATGGTGAGATATCAGTTTATCACAGACAGGTGGAGTCCCATGATTGATATGCTTGTAGATGAAACATCCTGGATTGCACCGTTGATGCAAATGTATTTGCAGAGAGAAAAGCAAACATCCCCAGGTTTGTTTTGCTTTTCTTTCTATTTTTTAAAAGTAAGTTTCAGAGTAATTTGTTACACAGCAATAAGTAACTAATATGCTCATTGCCTTTTCTACATTATTGAGCATTTGAATATGTGCTTGCTTATCTTTCTGATGATCTGGTCTCACATTTTTTAGACAGATGGTCCATCCACTCTGACAAATTCTCGCTGGAGTGGTTGTGTCACATGTATAGACTCTTCACTGTTTTGTTTCACCTTGCCTTTTTGGGTTATTTTCTGTTGCAAAGCCTTGATTCATGAGCCAGAAATGACTCACTGTGGAGTCAGCAGGACCTTCTCTGGGTTCTTGCCTCAGCTTTCTTTCCTGGCTGATAGTTTCTACCAGGTTAGATGGGACTAGTCCTTGAGGTGCTGCTAAGAAATGAGGTAATTAATAGGTTGTTAATTAAACACTAAGGGAACAGTTGAAATTCTATCAGTTTTGCCTTTTGAAATGTATCCTGAGGTTTTCAATTTTCTAGAATGGTAGATTTTTCCATGAAAATTATTTTAAGCGTTCTTCACACTGGCTACTTACAGAAAGAATAAGCATTTGAGAAAACAGTTAGCACTAGGCAAAAATACTCTTTTTAGGCCTTCCTATCTCCTGAACAGTCTCCGACATAGCCTTGTCTTCTATGCGTGGCTAACTCAACAAATGCAGGGCTTACTGTGCACTTAAGAGAGGTCCAGACTATTTCAATTTTTTGATATTCCTGATATATAAGAAATGAAGAAATAATTTCTAATCAGGTTTCTAATAAGGTGACAAAACTGTGATATATTTTAAACGTTGACATTGAAAAATTATGCTTTTAAATACACATAAATAAAAATACACAATGGCTCGTATCTGAAGATGACAACAGAAGTCTAAATTTTGAGGCCCTTTGCCAAAATAATGCCATGGCTGACTAATCCCCCTTAGTCTCTCTGTTATTCTTCATATAGGAACAAATTTTTTTTCTCATAAAAATTGAAAATTAGGTCTATTTTAGGAATATATAGACTTCAATGGGGGTTCTTTGTTAATTAGAGAAACAAATCTCTAATGATGGAACGTCATGAGTTGAGATTAATATTTGGGGGTTTGGTCCAGTGCCTCTGAAATCATTCTGCATGTTCACCTCAGTTACCAGTTAAGAGCGTGATATGTTTTAGAAGTTAGCTACTACTGTGAGTTGGCTTTGCATATGAAATAATATTAAAATAACTTACAAACTATTCTAATTACTTTAGTGGACAAAATTATTCAGAATTTTCTTGTACAGAGATGGCTAGATTTTATAGTACCCATTCAAAGGCATCGAGAAGTCCCCTATGACTCTCACAGATAGCTAATTATTTTTACTTAGATATCTAATGATTGAAATTTCTTTCGTTGGGGCCATTTTTCTTGAAAGCCCAAAAGAAAGGACCTAGGCTACTCGACATGTATATGCTCTAATATGAAATTGCAGTCGTCTGAGACTTCAGTTAGCTTTTCTATTCTACAGTATGATAGTGTCAAAGCTTCCAACAACTCCAAAATATGTCTGGAGAAAAAGCTTATATGGTACGTTGCCTTCAAATTCAAGATTTCTAGATTTGTATCTACCTTTGTCTACCTGGTTTTCCTCTTGGGGGATTATATATATGTAATATATATATAGCAATTATTTTCAATGTGTAAAATATTTTTTTATATAATAAGACATATAAAATACTACTAGTCCATGGCAAGTACACAATAAATGGTAGATATTATTATAAATGATTAGTTGATTGTTATTATAATATGCATGTCTTGAAAACTACAGCAATAATTCTTTAATTGCAGCACTCAAAATTCCTTTTGGTTAGAAAGTCTGTAAAAATTTTGGCATGCATATATTACCAAATATGCATATGAAAACTCAATGGAAATTGTGATTTGTCGGTATCAGGAGTTGAGAAATTCATGAACTAAATGCTTTTCCTAGAATAATAGAGATCTTTGGCATTCACCATCTAATCTAATATGATCCATTGAGAAAAAAGTAGGTAAGTCCATTTATAGAATGACCAGGAAGAGGCCTACTATACTGAAAAGAGTTTAGGATTTGGACTCAGAAACTCAAGTTTAAACATGACTTTGAACTTACTTGTTCAGTATGACCTTAAACAACTTAATCTTATTATCAGTTTTTAATTATTTTATTTTATTTTTTGGGGGAAGATTGGCCCTGAGCTATTATTTGTGCCCATCTTCTTCTGTTTTATATGTGGGATGCCTGCCACAGCATGGCTTGATAAGCGGTGCATAGGTCTGCACCGGGAATCTGGACCAACGAACCCTGGGCCATGGAAGCAGAGCATGCAAACATAACTTCTAAGCCACTGGGCTGGCCCTTATTCTCAGTTTTTGACTCTGTAAACTGAAGATTAAATATCCATACCATATTGGTTTGTTATAAGATATAATGAGTTTAGTTGTTTCAAGTACAAGACACAAATAAACAAAATCAGAAATGAGAGTGGGGATTTACTAGCAAACTTACAGAAAAAAAGAATTATAAGATAATACTATGAACAACTGCATGCCAACAAATTAACCTAGATGAAATAAAAATGGACAAATTTCTAGAAACATGCAAGTAAGCTGAATCAAGAAGACATAAAAAAATCTGAACAGACCTATAATAAGCAAAGAGACTGAATCAGTATCAACACCCCCTCCCCCCAGAAAAGCTCAGAATCAGATGGCTTCCCTGGTAAATTCTACCAAACACTTGAAGAATGAACACCATTCTTCTTAAAATAATACCAAAAATAAAGGAGGAGTGAACACTTCCTAATTTATTTTATGAGGCAAATATCTTGATAACAAAGTGAGACAAAGATACCACAAAAAAGAAAACTATAGACCAATATGAAGACAGATGCAAAATTCCTTAACAAAATACTAGTAAACCAAATCCAATAGCATATTAAAAGGATGACCTAGTGAGACTTATCCCAGGAATGTAATGTGATTTAACATAGTAAAATCAATGTAATACAGCAAAACAACAGAGTAAAGTGGTGAAAAACATTATGATCATCTCAAGTGATGCAGAAAAAGCATTTGACAAAATCCAACACACTTTCATAGTAAAAACACTCAGAAAATTAGGAATAGAAGGGAACTTTATCAATATGATAAAGGGTGTATTTATAAAACCACAGCTAACATCATGCTTAAAAGCAAAAGACTTCAAGGTGAAAGACTGAAAGTTTTCCTCCTGAGATCAGGAACAAGATAAGGGAGACTACTTTTACCACTGCTATTCTACATTGTACTTAAAGTTCTTGCTAGAGAAGTTAGGCAAGACAAATAAATAAAAGATATTCAAATTGGAAAGGAAGAAGTAAAACAATTTCCATTCACAGATGATATGACCCTATATATATAGAAAATACCAAAGAATGCACAAAGAAATTAATAGAGCTAATAAACAAATTCAGCAAAGTTGCAGGGTACAAGAGCAACACAAAAAATGTCGGTTGTGCTCTATCCACCAGATATGGCCAATATGAAACAATTCCATTTGTACCAGTGTTCAAAGAACAAAATACCTATGAATAATTTCAAGGAGGTAAAAGATTGCTTGTATAGGGGAAAATTACAAAACTTTGCTGAGAAAAGAACAAATGAAAAAAAAAGCTAAATAAATGGAAAGATATCCTATGTTCATGGATTGGAAGACTTAATATAAGGTTAAGACGACAATACTACCCAAAGCGATCTACAGATTCAATGCATCCTATCAAAATTCCAATGGCCTTTTTTTGCAGAAATAGAAAAGCTGATCATCAAATTTATATGTAATTTCAAAGAGCCCCAAAGCCAAAACGAAAAAGAAAAACAAAGTTGGAGGACCCACACTTCCCTATTTCACAACAACTTCAAAGCTACATTAATCAAAACAGTGTGCTACTGGCATAAAGACAGACATGGATCAATAAAGCAGGATTGAGACTGCAAGAATAAACCCTTACATTTATGGCTAATTAATTTTTGACAAGGATACCAAGACCATTCAAGAGGGAATGAATACTCTCTTCAATAAATGATGCTGCATATCCATATGAAAAAGAATGAACACCTATCTCACAAGCTATACAAAAATTAACTCAAAATGGATCAACTACCTAAAAAAAGGGCTAAAACCATAAAACTCTTAGAAGAAAACATAGTGAAACATCTTCATAAACTTGGATTTCGTAATGGATTGTTAGATGGGACACCAAAAGTATGAAGAATGAAAGAAAAAATAGATAAATTAAACTTCATTAACAATTTAACTTTTGTGGATCAAAGGCCATCACTAAGAAAATGAAGAGATTTCAGTGCTTCTATAAAGTACTTGCTCATTGGTAATCGCTCAGCAGAACAGGACTAACTTTATTTCAAATGCTGTAAAAAGTAGATCTCTAATTGTGCTACATTTCTTCACATGGAGTATTAGAATTATGATTGATTACTATATGGTGTATTTTCTAGAGTATCAGATCATTAGCAATTTAAAGAATGATTCAATAACTACCTACCAAAAGCCAGGGGAAATATAATGGCCATTTTAATAGTGGCATAAAGTCTTTACTAAATTATCTTGAGATAATAAGGCTATTTTATATTCAGACTCTTGAAATGTCTAACCACAAGATCACAGTAATCTCTGTTTTTGTTTCTCTCTCATTGATTTATTATCCCCTGGCCTGGAACACAACCTTGGAAAATGACATTAAAACAGTTCAGAATTGCTTTTATCTACATATGTTTGCAGTGAATGAAATATTTCTTCTTCATAAACCCAAATCATGGAAATAGTTCCCCCCAACTAAATTAATAAGAAAATTTCCTTGGAAAGTACTTGACCATGGGCCTTATTCCATATAAACTGCTGAACCATTTGGTTCTTTTAGAAGACAACACTATTAACAATGGATAAAGGATGGCAATTAAATTAAGCAAGAAGTATTTTATTCAGTCTTCTGGAAGATAAAGCTCATGGGCTAATATAAATATTACAATATTTTTACTAAACATCATTTTAAGAGGTTAACTTTTCTTTTCAATTCTCAATTCTACACATCCAATTACATGAGAACAGAGGTATACTTGGATGGGTGATTAGATGATTTTCCCAATGCAGAATTAATGAAACCTGAGCCTATTGATTGTTGTGCATTTGAGTGAGCATTTATGGGCATCAGCTCCTGCCATAAAGGAAAGAACTGGTTGAACCCACCAGCAAAGAAGCTTTTTCTAAATATAACACGTTATTGTTTTGTTAGAAACATTGCTATCATTTTAATACCTATGACACACCAAAGAAATTCATTTACATTTATTCATGTCAAAAGGAAAATTAATGTTGTGATCTTGAGACTTACAAAGTATTATAAAGCTCTCTACAATTATCATTAATTAGTACTTTAAGCAGTGATTTCATCTTGAGGTTCAAAGAAGTAAATGACTAAGCCATACAAGTAGCCTGTATGTCTGGAGACGGAGCTCTATGATTAGGGCTGAGTGTTGTCAGAAAAAACAATGGAAACTTGCCTTGTCCCTGTCATGCTAAAATATACTGCCTAATAGATCAGAAATTAAAATTCAACCTATTAAGAGTAATCCATTCATGTAGTTAAAATGGTTTATCAGAAAGTTCAATTTTTGTATATATTTTTTTCATATTTATTTCATTTTCAGACATATTTAATCATTCACTTGAGGAGGAAGAAGAAGGAGAGGGAGGGACAAGTGTAACCACTTTTAGCTTCAAATCTTGTATTTTTACTGAATTTTTATTCCCTCAAAAGGGTTATTTATTGGTCTTCACAAAACTAAGCTTTTTTTTTTGAGGAAGATTAGCCCTGAGTTAAAATCTGCTGCCAATCCTCCTCGTTTTGCTGAGGAAGACTGGCCCTGAGCTAACGTCTGTGCCCATCTTCACCCACTTTTTATATGTGGATGCCTGCCACAGCATGGCTTGACAAGTGGTGCACAGATCTGCACCTGGGATCCAAACTGGCGAACCCCGGGCCACTGAAGTGGAAAGTGCGAACTTAACCGCTGCACCACGGGGCCGGCCCCCAAAGCTAAGCTTTTATTTGCCACGTCATAAAATTTTTTTCAATCAGAAAAATACGGAGATGGCAGTTCTATAATCTATCTTAATAATTTCTTATACAAGAGTCCCCCTTTATCCATGGGAGATATGTTCCAAGACTCCCAGTGGGTGCCTGAAACCTTGGATAGTACCAAACCCTATATATACTATGTTTTTTCCTATACATAAATATCTATGATAAAGTTTAATTTATAATTAGGCACAGTAAGAGATTAACAACAATAACTAATAATAAAATAGAACAATTATAATATACTGTAATAAAAATTATGTGAATGTGGTCTTTCTCTCTCTCTCAAAATACCTTACCCTACTGAAATCACTCTTCTTTTCTTCTCAGATATGGGAGATGATACAGTGCCTACGTGAGAAGACAAAGTGAAGTGAATGATATAGTGTCCCAGGTGGGATGGAGCAGGAGGGCACAAGATTTTATCATGTTACACCAACAGCCCACAATTTACATCAAACCAAAAGCTTTGGTAGAGAGAAGAAAATCATCAACAAAAGGCAACCTACTGAATGAGAGAAGATATTTTCCAATGATATATCTGATAAGCCTTAATATCCAAACTATATAAAGAATTCATACAACTCAGTATCAAAAAAACAACGGATTAAAAAAGGGGCAGAGGACCGGAATAGATATTTTTCCAAAGAAGACTTACAGAAGTCAACAGACAGATGAAAAGATGCTCTACATCACTAATCATCAGGGAAGGCAAATCAAAATCACAACAAGATAATGTCTCATACCTGTCAGAATGACTGTCATCAAAAAGACAACAAATACTAAGTATTGGTGAGCATGCGGAGAAAAGGGAACTGTGGTGCACTGTTGGTGGGAATGTAAATTGGTGCAGCAACTATGGAAAACAGTATGGAGGCTCCTCAAAAATTTAAAAATAGAACTACCATTTGATCCAGCAATTCCACCTCCGGGTATTTACCCAAAGAAAACAAAGACAGTAATTCAAAAAGTAGCTGGGTATGGAGGTGCAAAGAATATGGACTCCTATGTTCATTGAAGCAATATTTACAATAGCCAAGATATGGAAGCAACCTATGGATGAAGAACATATTGTGTGTGTGTACACACACACACACACACACACACACACACACACACACACACTGGAATATTACTCAGTCATAAAAAAAGAATGAAATCCTGCCCTTTGCAACAACATGGGTAGACCTAGAGGGTATTATGCTAAGTGAAATAAGACAGAGAAGAACAAATGTCATATGATTTCACTTATATATGGAATCTAAAAAACAAAACGAACAAAAAAGACAAAAGAGAAACAGACTTATAGATTCAGAAAACAAACTGGTGGTTGCCAGAGGGAGAAGGATGGAGGGTTGGACGAAATAGGTGAAGGGTAAGATTAGGAGGTACGAACTTCCAGCTACAAAATAAATAAGTCACAGGGATGTAATGCACAACACAGAGAATACAGTCAATAATATTGTAATAACTTTGTATGGTGACAGAGGGTTACTAGACATTGTGGTAATTATTTCATAAAGTATATAAATGTTGAATTACTATGTTGTACACCTGAAACTAACCATAATATATGTGAACTATATTTCAATATAAAATAATAAAATAAAACATGAATTGCTTATTTCCAGAATTTTCCACTTCATACTTTTGGAGCACGGTTGACAATGGGTAACTGAAACTGCAGAAAGTGAAACCATGGGTAAGTGGGGGACTGCTGTATTGTTTTCAATGGTTAAGGTTAATTTTTTCAACTGTTTTAATTTGAATCCCTCTCAACTTGTCCTTGAGGTTAAAAGAAAATAGATAAAAATTTTCTTTGTGGTTTATAGCTTCCGGCTAAACTACCTCGGTTTATTTAGCCAGTTCATTTAAGATTCAGTTTACCTCACCACACTTGTTTCTAGCACTCTCCTAATTCAAACTCCACACATAATTCAAGATACAGAGGAGCACCAAAAAGAAAATGCTGTTTTCTTTAATAGGGCCTCATTTGATGCAAATGGAATTAATGTTGGCAGTGTATGGAGGTGCAAAGAACCTATTAACCTGGACTTCAGGTTCCTCATCTTTGGAATATGGAATAAAATAAACACCAAGCCTACAGAAAATACGTGGTTTGGATCTCAACCAAGCAATTTCATATGAAAATATTTTATTAGTTTATGAGGCTATAAAGGTATTAAGTATAATATATATGTATATTGTATGTAGGTATATGCATATATGCCTATTAAAAAGTATATTTTGATGCTGAATATAACAATAAGAAAATATGAAGCCACTATCTGAATACATTGTGATGCTACTATATACTTTATGTCTCAAAGTATATCTCCAACTTTTCCAAATCTTTATATTATAATCATTTTAGTTGTGTGCTAATTTTTTTTTCAGAAATAGCTAATGCAGATTAGAGAATCCTAAATAATTACTAATTTTTAGAAATATAAATAAATACACAAAAGTGCCTGTGTGTTGGGAGGGGATGCATTTGGGAGAATATATATGTAGATTTATTGTAGAGTCAGTTACAAACAGCACAACTGTTCAAAATAGAAACTATAGTGAATTGTTAAGAAACTAATACTATCATAAAATACTTAAGGAGCTAATGAATGCTAAATAATGCTCTAAGTTTTTATAACTGTGTCAGTAATAATCAATGCTCTATTAATTCATAACGCTCCTGTGTTAAACGGGCACGTCCAAATATTTAGTGTTACATTTTCATCAGAGGTCCTGCACTGAATATTAGGAACATAAATCTGCTTCTTATAATTATGCTTATTTGCATATTTTGAAATGTAGATGTCTTGGAAGGATAACAGAAATGATCTGACTTTTCCTTTTCAGTCTGAAAAGCTTTGTTTTGAAGTTAATCCTTAGATATTGATTATAATGAAATAGCAGTGATAACTACTGAACACTAAATTGATGAGATCAACTTAAAAACTTTCTGGTTTTCACTCATTGACATTTGTATATATGTATACATTTGTTTTGATTTTTATTATATCCTAATAATTACCATGTCATTATTCTACTGAAAACACTTTAATGTAGTATTTCCTGTTTCCATTTTAAAACAGTTGCATTTTATTTTATTTATTTTTTTGCTGAGGAAGATTCACTCTGAGCTAACATCTGTTGCCAATCTTCCTCTTATTGCTGAGAAAGATTCGCCCTGAGTTAACATCTATTGCTAATCTTCTTCTTTTTTGTATGTGGGCCACTGCCACAGCAAATGGTCACTGACAGACAAGTGGCGTAGGTCTGTGCTGGGAACGAAACCCAAGCCACCGAAGCAGAGCATGCTGAACTTAACCACTAGGCCACCGAGGCTAGCCCTAAAAGAGCTGCATTTTAATGTGCAAGATTTTAGTTATAAAGAAGAAATATCATGAGAAACATATAGTAGTAAGATATGAAGAAGGTAAGAGCTACAGCAAGAATGAGGCTTCTATTTTTTACAAGAGAATTGAATTTAATATATAAATAATCTCTTGTGCCATACATGAATACCACTATTATAAAACAGGTTATTTCATCAGAGTCAATTTTAATAGACTGATTTCTTATGCTGCCTTTCACAGAGAGTAATGAAAATAAAACAACTCCTAATAATTATTATTCTTCAAGTCATACTTGGGCATCACAGTCATTATTTCTTAAATCTGTATATTCTAACAGAAATAAAATTGACAGAAATAAAATTTCTCAATTTAGGTTATAAAGATTACTCTCACAAATAGACATTAATGGGTTCCAAAAATCTTAAAAATAGCTATCAAAACAGCAATCAGTGAAGCAAAACATATTCTTGTAAAAATCAGCTCATGAATACCATCTGGTTTGCAAGAGGATCCTGGTTTAAATTCTAAAATAAAAAGATTTTAATAAGGAGTTTGCCTATTACTAAAAAAAAGCTCTAAAATTGTTCAGTAAGTCTACGGGTAGGATGAAACAGCTTTAACACTTAACAACCTATGTATTTTTAAGGTCATACAGAGGTGACAACATTTTAAATGTAGCTTATTTTAGTGCAAAAAGTGCTGTGTAGCAATATTGACAAAACAGGCCCTAAGTTCTGAAGTATATGTCTTTTTTGATAGAAAAATTATTTAAAAATGTTATTTTTAAGTTAGAGAAATCTTGGAATGAATTAGATCCCTTCTAGCTCCAAACGAATTCTTTGAATTTGCACTGCTATTTCTCCCAATGGATAATGTCACTTTCTCCCCTGATTTTGCAGGGAATGTGCCACACTAACCTTCCTTCCTGAAGTTATTGATCACCTGGGGTAATGATGTAAATCAGTCTCTTTGTGTAGAAGGAAGAGAAAGGGCATGAGGACCACATTTGGGTGCTCTGGTTTATGAAAATTTTGTAGATGCGATGCTAGATATCGATCCACAAAAATACCCAATTGAAATAAATCAGAGAAAGTGTGGTGTCATCCATTCAGCAAATGGAAGAAAAACACAGAGGACAAAAGCAGAAGGAGAAATTGTAACACTGAACTACACAAAAAGTGTAGGGGGAGCATGAATAAGATTTTGCGTACTTGCTTTATTTTTATTTTTTGTTTTAGGTGGAAGTGAGAAATTGGTGAATCCCCCCAAAATGAGAGCAGTTTGATGGATAAAGAGGTCTATTCACTCACTAATTTGTCAAATTAACTTACTGTTACAGAGAACCCACTACGAATCAGGCATCTTTCTGGGCATTGGGGATAAAGCAGTGAATGTAATAAAAATTCTCACCCATAAATTCTGGTGAGGAAGACGATAAATAAAATTACAAAGGAACAGATATAGGATTTTTGATGATGATATGTGACATAGAGAAAAATCAAGAAGGGCATAAGGATAGCATGTAAGAAAGGTGGGTGGCTTTCAATTGGTCAGTCAAAAAAGGCCTCATGACCCAAAACAGTACATTTTAAATGGTTATGGAGAACAGGAATCTGAAATTTCTAGAGAGGCAGCATTATATACTCCACAGAATAAGAAAGGCCCACAGTTAATAGGAGATTGAAAATTATTTCTACCAACCCAAAAAGTAAAGCTCTTTAATCATGGCTGGCAAATTTCTGCTGAGGAAATACAGAGATTGCCAAACGTCAACCTGAGAAAAGAGAATCAACATTACCCGATATCCACAATTGCCAGACTTAGTGATGGGAAGATTATAGCTGTTTCTTCATTCAATCATTACAGATAGATATTTGACCATTTTACACCCATTTTTAACTATCCAGCTTCCATACTTCTTCGTGTGCTTTTTTTAACTCATGATGAAAATACATTATTATGAAGTCACATCTAAGTAGCAAGCTTAACCCCATGGGACGGAATAAATTTTGACTTTGTTTTAATTGTTATCTCTTGGGAATTTTCCCGGGGAGCAGGGAAAAAAAGAAGTTTTTAATTATTAAAGCTCTCCAAAAAGCTTATGAGATATTTACCATGGGAAAAAATGTGTATGGAAAGAGGACCATAAATAAACAAACCAAAAAATAGTTCACATTTGCCTGTGAACAAAAAAGTGCAATAAACTGCTTTCATAGGTGTTATGGGTTGAACTGCCTCTCCACTCCCTCAAAAAAAAGATATATTGTAGTCCTAATCTCTAGCATCTAAGAATGTGGAAACTATTTAGACATAGGGTCTTTACAGAGGTAATAAGGTTAAAAGAAGGTCATTAGTATGAGACCTAATCAATACAACTGGTGTCCTTATAAAGGAGAAATTTGGACACAGAGACAGACACATAGAGAGGGAAGACAATGTGAAGAGATGCAAGGAGACTGCCATTTACAAGCCAAAGAATACCGGAGGTGAGCACCAGCTAGGAGAGAGGCTTGAAGAGCCCTCAGAAGATACTAACCCTGTTGACATCTTAATTTTGGACTTTTAGCCTCTAGAATTGTGACAATAAATTTCTGTTGTTTAAGCCACCTGGTTCATGGTACTTCATTATGAGAGCCCTAAGAAACTAACATAACATGTGGCCAAGAAGAACAAAAGGAGCTCAGTGGTAGGAGGTAAAGAGTGAACTCTGCCTCTCTGCTTCATCCTGTACCTTTAGATTTTACCACAGTGTCTGGAAAAGAGCAATGAATGAATGAATGAGATAATGAGTGAATGCAGGCAAGAATAAATTAAAAAATGAACAAACCTAACTGAGAGGGATTTAAACTGGAATTTTAGAGTAAGCAGCCGGAATGACAAGATAAAAAGACACCAAGAAAGGTACTGAATTATTAAGAAAAACCAGAGAATGTTCAATATGTCCCAGAAGAGACTAATAAAGTATAAAAACTGTACAGTACAGAGGCTAACATTCTAATTCTGGCCAGGCTATCAGTTTATTAAGGAACTGTGATAAAGTCACCAGCCTACTCGGGCCTTTGTTCTTCATCTATAAGCTGGCTGGACAGTCTAACAGCTAAATATCATTCAACTTGTGTTCAGTGTTTCAGATGTCTATACAAAAATAAAGAAAGTGGAATTGACACTTTAAGCAAAGGAGATATCAGTTTAGAGTATCAACAGGACTTGCTAGGAACACGTCTAGAATCATGGCAATGAAAAGGTACGCAGAGTCTTTTATTACATGCTTTATCCCATTGCTTCTATGCTTATACTCCTCCCCTTAATACATTTGCTAAATAAATATTAAGGGCCTACTTTGTGCCAGGCGCTGCTCTAGACACATGGGACTACAGCAGAAAATGAAGCAAAACTCCTGCTCCTGTCGAGGTTATGTTCTACTGGAGAAGAAAGATGACATTTGATATATATATATATATATATATATAAATATATAATATGTTCATAAGTAATATATACAGATTTAGAGGGTGCAGGGATGAGGACTCATGGTGAGAGGCAGAATTATTTAGAGAACGAGGTAAGGAGAACCGCTTCTGTGGAAGTGAAATTTAAGCAGAAACCTGTACACAGGAGTGAGCAAGGCAAAGATCTCGGGAGAGAGAGATCTCAGCATGGGTCCTGGGTGGGGATGAGGTGGGCACATCCCAAGAACAGCAAGGTCAGCAGGTGCAGCTAAGCGAGAAGGGGACGCAAATGTGGGGTGTGATGGATGAGGTTGTGAGACAGACAGAGACCAGACCATATGGGTCCTTGTTAAGAAATTTCTAGTATATTCTGAATTTGATGAGAATCTACTGGAGAGCTTAAACTATGGGGTGTGTGACATAATCTGAGGTAGATTTTAGATCACCCTAGGTGCAGTTAGAGAATTGACTGTAAGGCAGGCAAGACTGGAGGGAGTCCAGGGGCTAGTGCACAGTGTAAATCTAAAAAGATGGTTGCTTTGGTCTGGGCTCCCCATAGCCAAGGGAAATAAATCCAAACTCGAACTAGGCAAATCCGATCCCCTCTGACCTGTTCCTTACTTACCTTTCCAGTTCATTTACAGTAAACCTTTCTCCTCCTCTTTGCTTTATGTCTGTTCAGCAATATGAACCTTTGCACATTCTGTTCCCTCTATTTAGAATGACCTCTATTTTTCTCTTCATGGTCCAGTAGAAATGTCACCTTCATGTTTCAGAACCTTCTCTTTGAAACATTTCCTCCTCTTCCAGGAAGAGGAGATCTTACCACAGAATCTTATATAGTATAAAACTGATCTTTCATGCTGTATTTAAAGTGTTACTATGTTGTCTCAATGCTTACTGAATGGTGTGATTTTTTCTCAACTTTATTGGTCTGAGAAAATTAACAATATGTAAATTACTGAGCCAAATTTCTTAATTAAACTCACGTGACTATCCTTACAGTACAACTAATATCACCCCATTAATTAAGAAATTAATTTAATTTAGTTTAAAATACACTCAAAGCATGTATAGAAATTTGCAAATAAATAAATTATAAAATTCACCTCTTAGAATCTAAGTTTCTAAAATGCTAAAAACATTGCCTGTATATGAAATGGTCTACCTTGTGTGTGAAATAAAACAACATCTTTGAATCTGTATATAATTATTCCATATTAAAGCATGCACTGAGTTTGACCAACTAGAAAAAGAAACTATTGAATTGTGGTCCAAGGCTAAATAAATACACTTAGGATTTTTCAGGCTCAGAGTATTATTGAGTAATACACTCAACTTCTTTTATTATTAGGTGGTTAATCAATATTACTGGTACAATCAGTAATACAACCCATACAACCCACTGTATCTTTTATTTCACACTTGCATATATGAAGTGAAACCTGTGAGGAAAAAATATTGACAACTTAAATCTCTTCTTTAACTGAGTTCCTTTGAATTAAGGGCACAGGGCCATATATTAACTAAATGATCAATCTATCAACTGGAAAAGCCTTTCTTTCTAATGACTGAAACCTTGATTATTACTTTAAAATACTGTCAAAAGACACATTTTCAAAGTTTTCCAAGTAATTTTTGGGTGAATTCTTAAGCCACAGTTATAAAAACAAAGACTTATATAACATAACTCAGTTAAAAATCGCTTCTCACAAGAGATTTAATTCTAGAAACAAAGCCATAGATAAAATAATTCTATGGAAACTGAATTAAATCTCAATGCACCAGTGGTTCCCTGACTCAATAGTTATGACCTCTGTCCTCTACATGAAGACAGTTTGTAGAATATACTATTTGAGGAAGTACATAATAACAAAATGCCACTCTGAAACTAGAAAACTTAGACACAAATTTGAAACTTATTAATATGACTATTGATATGTCTGTATACCTATACATAGGCTTACAGTCATATATAATGGCATATTTTTCAGCCCACAATCAATGTTTAACACATACGGGTCAGTGGTAATATAGCAATATCTCCGAAAAACCTATTTAGAAGCTTCAGGGTTTGAAAACCCAGAGTTCAGAAACCAGTGCATTATGGGAACTTTTAATTTGAACATAAATCTTGTTTTAAATTGAACTATGCTATTTCTCAATAATCTTCTAAAGAGTTATATATTAGATTTTCTTAAGCAAGATATATTTGCTTTTATAGCTGATTAATAACATTTCTTATTCCCAGCTATAGAGATCTTCACTAACGTGTTCAATAGATCTAGATATGTTCTTTTTCCCCTCGAAGCATAACTATACGTTATTTCATTATTTAAATAATTAATCTCTATTATTCGAAGAAACATAAAAATTTCAATATTCAAAGAAACAAAAAAACACAAAATTCTCTTTGCTTCTGTAAGCATCAGAACTAAGGCTTACCTAAGCTTAGGTTAAGGAAGTTGCCAGAAAAAAAATACAGCCATGCATCACTTAACAATGGGTATACATTCTGAGAAATGCATAGTTGTACAATTTCGTCCTTGTGCATAGAGGGTAATTATTTAAACCTCAATGGTATAGCCTACTACACACCTAGGCTATATGGTACAAATCTTATGGGATCATCCTTGTACATGCGGTCCATCGTTGACCAAAAGGTCGTTACGTGGTGCATGACTGTAAGTATGAATGAACAATAAAGATTGTATTACACTGTCATCTGCCTGCCCTAGAAAAGCTCTCTTTTGAACAGCAAATGTCCTAAGCCCTTTTATGAAAACATTCTGGCTGGAGGAAGAAGAGCCTGATTAGATGACCTTCAAGGACTCTCCCACTAAAGAAGTCCAGTCTCTAGGGGTCTAAATTCATGGTCATCCTTTGCCTTATCTTTTTATGTTCAATGCTTATTCCATCATACTTGAATACAAATATCAATTAAATCACTGAAACCGCAGTCTACAATTGACACTTAGGAGATTTCAAGATTAGAATAAAACTTTAATCTCAATAATCCATAAAATAATAAACTTTTTTCTCATTTTGCCTCACATAACATGTTTTCTTTTTTTGGTATTTTGAAGTGATGTATACTTTTCTATTTTTTCCCCAAATTTCAAATGAAATAGTCCTCAGGGAAATTTAGTATTAGCTTTCTAAGGTAGCAGGAGCCTTATTGCCTCCTAAATCTGCAAACACATCGTCCACATCAATTTATCTATTGTCTTCTAACTGAAAAGAATCACTCTTACCGTGTAGCCCTCGGTATACTGAAAAGGAGCCCTGGAACTTTCATCTGCTGTTGGACTCAGAGGCTTGGGGTCAGACATGGACCGCTGCATCATCTTGGCTGTTTTAGGACTTGCTGGGGGAACTTTAGCCATATCTGGGTGCAGTACTTTCTGTGGACTTATATCATCAGGGAGGGGTTTTTCATAAGGTACAAAGGTAGATTCTAAGGCTTTGCCTGGTGAAAGTGGTGAGATGGGTGAATAAAGGACCTTTGGAGATTTGGGTGGGGAAGGAGCCAGCTGTACTGTGGAATCTGCCCGAAGGTGAGTTGAATAACCAATCTCTAAAGGTGTTGGGCGTTTCTTGTCTTTGGGTGGAGATGTGGCACTCAGATATTGAGGACTCTGTGTGTCTGAATCTGCTTCTGTCTGACATCCTAAACTTCCCCCTTTGTAAGTCTTTTCAGGTGCTGAAATGTGTTTAATTATTTCTACCTTGGCATCCATGCGTGCCCGTACTGAAGGTGTTCTTATGGTTCCAACTGGTTCAGTTTGCACAGATATCTCTGCTACGGTTTGAACTGCTATACTGGAGACTTTGGAAAGGGGTTTGGTCTTGTCAGCCTCTGTAGTGCTGTCACCATATTTCCCTACACGAGCTTTTCTCCTTGATCTAGTAGGCATATCCCATTCATCCTGATCTTCATCATCAGTTTGGACACTTGTATCGACACTCTTTTTAGTTCTCCTCCTCCTACTCACATAACTCCGATCTGCTGCATCTTCATCATCAGTTTGTACACCACTGTCCATTATCTTTTTAAAGCAGTGAGGATCATCTGCCATATTTTCCCCCATCTCATCGTACTGTCCACGGACTTTAGCTCCAGAACTTCTCTTTTTGGGTTGTTTTTCGTCTTTTACAACAACATCTGCTAGAGGTATTTCTGAAACAGTACTCAGGATGCCAGGTGGGGCAATGTACTGAGTAACACCGTCAGACTGAACTGTGTACCATCCTTGGTTTTGTGGTATTTCAATTGCCACAACAGCTGAGGCTGTGGTGGTTGTATCTTCAGTTGCCCAAAACTGACTGCCTTCTGGGGCAGCATACTGACCTTCCAAAATTGCTTGCTCAGTAGTGGTTTGTGGAGAAGCAGTTCCAGAAGGATCATAGTTATACTGGTAGATCTGGCGAATCTTTTGCTCCTCTAGCTGCTGGTGAAGCTGTTGCTGCAGCTGTTGGATCTGCTCAAGCTGTAACTGTTGCTGAGCTAATGTTTCCTGCCTCATCATGAACTGGGCTTGACGTTCTTCTTCTTGCTGATAGAGAAGGTGCTGTTTCATAGACTGCAGCTCCTCCAGCTTTTTTTGAACCATGATCTTTTCTTGTTCTCGGAACCTTTGAATTTCCTGACGTTCCCACTCTAATTCCTCAGCAAAACGCTGCTGCTTAATTTTTTCCAGTTCCAAGAGCTCACGCTCCAAGTCCAGCTGCTGTTGTTGTTTATCTTCTTCAGGGACAATTAAAATACTACTGTCATCTCCCACCACTTCAGAAAACACTTCGGATGCTGTGGTTAAAGTGGGAACTGAGTCTACTGTCTCAGCAGCAAGAGTCTCCATAGTAATGGTTTGCAAACTGGCATTGATATCAATACCAGTTACTGTAATGTCCATTTCAGATGCACCTGTTGTTAGGAAATATGATCTAGGCATTGGCTGGCTCTGGTGCAGGGCGGATAATGAAGTCACTGTGTCAGTTGTGTGCACACCAGACAAATCCCTCACAGAGGTGCTGAAAATGGAGCCAGGTTGTGTGGTGATAGCAAATGTGGAGGGAATTGGAGTTGCTACTGAAGAATAGACAACACCATTAGATGACCTCAAAACATTCCCCACACCATACTGGGATCCTGGAGGTGGAGTCATTCTTGCTGTGGAATACTGTGGGGTACTAATCCCAACTCCTGAAATGACTTGTCGTGTCTCTGGATATGGACCTGTAGTCTTGCTTGAATAATCCATTACCTCACCTGAAATACAGGGTAGAGTTACAGTCCAGTTTCCAGAATGAAGGATGCTTTTTTGGGTTTGAAAGCCCTCTCAATCTTGACAAACACAATGAATAGGACTGCATGCAAATCCACAGGCTAACCTAATTTGATGCATAATAAAAGCAATGTTGAACATGCAGGCACATACAGACTATTTTGGGAAGAACAAATTAAAAAATGAAGAAACAAAAGTGCACATGTACTCCAAAATACGTTGCCAAAACATCCAAAGAAAGAGAAAAAATAATAAAATTGGAAAAGGGGCCGCATTTTCATCCTGAAATGAGATGAGGAACACCATAATGATATTTCAAGGAAAGGTCTGCTGCCACATCATACTGACCTGTAGTAATTCTCCCTGAAGTTAGATCTACCGCTGCATCAGTTCCTCCAGAATAATCAAAAGCATTCTTACTTTTATAAAAGAAATGTCCAGCTTCTGCTAAATTAGTGTCAGACATGGAAGATTTCATTCCCCCAATCCCTCTATAACCATAAGGCCCTGATCGATCATATTGATAGTGGTCATCTCTATAACCAAAACGGTCCTCAGGAAGTGTAGTTGCAGGCTGCTGTGCTGTGCAGCTCCTTCCAAAAGGTAACTTATAAACCATATCACAGCACACGGCCCTTCTTCCTGCAGTCAGATCAACAGGTTTTTCATCATCTTCTATTATTTTGGTCACCACACTTGAAGTAGACTCATCCATTGTTACAACAGTTCTCTGAGACTTTGTTGTACTGAGATCCACTACTTCCCCATCAGTGATCCCCTGGCATGTGGTGCTATCAGTCCATCCACTTGTGACACCAACAGGAGGTGCAGTAACAGGTTTTGTAATAGCCAATGTCATTGCATGTGCTGAAGTACCTAAAGATAAGTTTATTGGTGCTTCCTCCCTAACTGTAGGAAAGGCCTGGCCACTTGGTATCTTGCATGGGGGTTCAGCATGCTTTGATGCAGTAAGCTGGAGTGGTGCTGCGGTTGCATGTTCTACACCCACTAGGCTTTCTGTGCCCACAGTGTAACTTTCATTAGCTGTGCACGTGACAACAGTCACTGTCTCGGTGACCAGAGATATTGGAGTCACTACTGACGAAGTTGCACTGAGATTTATAATAGAGGGTTGCACAGCACTAATTTGTCTCCCATAAACTTCATTTATTGTGGTCTGCCTTTTCATATCCATTGCAGAAGCAGAAAGATCCATACATTTTTCAGTTACATTAATTTCTACTTTTGATACTGTATGCAAATCAATGGCATCACCAACAAGTTGCAACTTTCCAGTTTCTTTATGCTGATGCTTCTCTAAATGTAGGTTATCTAGAGCAAGAGGCTCTGGAGGAATTGATACAGAGACACTGCTGAGACCCACACTGGGGATTAGACTTCTGGCTGCTGAAACCTCAGCCTTGGAAACTTCGGTTGTGGTAAACTGTGTAACTGAAGTTGGGGCTGCTTGAAATGATGATAATGTGGTGACAGGGATAGTGGAAAATGTCTCCAAAGTGCCTGAAAGGTCAAGGTTCTGTTCTGAAGAAGTGGACCTTTCTGCAGCTGTCACAGGAGGAATTACAGAAAACACTGATTCAATGGAAATCAGATCTTTGGGAGGTGATCTCAGGGGCCAACTGGTAATTGCCTGACTACTTGAAGAATCTGTTGGAGTCCCAGGTTCAGATGGCAACGTGATAACAACGTAAGTTTCCATAAGGGATTTGGAAAATCTTGGTGAGGACTTGTTAGAGTGAGGGGAAAGTGGGGAAGTCGGGGAAGGTAATTTATAATCTGCTGAAGTCACTAAATTTAATGTCATATTTGAAGTTAAAGATAGTCCTGTTGGTTTGGGGTGCGTATCTGTTGGTTTTTGTGTAGTTACTGGAAGCTGAGGAACTGCTGGTTTAGGGGCAATTGGAGGTTTGCTTGGCTCGGGTCTATGTGTAAATACAAGTCCGGATGGAATTGAAGATGGCTTAGGAGGAACAGGAGGAGGTGCAGTGGTACATATTTTTGTTACAGGTAACCCATTACTCCCTAGAAAAGCTGTGGTCTCCACTGTAGTAACAGCATCAACTAGAGGTGTTGCTGTAGTAGTTAGAGTCACTGGAGCTGTAACTGTTAACTTTCTTTTAGGATGAACAGTTGGTTTAGGTGAAGTCGGTGGAGGAAGAGGTGGGGGAGGTGGGGGAGATGGAAGGGGAGGTGGAGAAGGAGGAGGAGCAGGAGAAGGAGGAGGTTGTGCTGATGTATCCAAAGAAGAACTTCGAAAGAATGCATGAGTTCTAGTTGGAGGAGAGGAAACAGAAGGACTGCCAGAAGGCAAATGAGATGCAGGTTTTACTTGACCAAAGACCTCTCCAGATATAAAGCATGCAGTTGAAACCGGTTCCTTCATTGGAAAGGCTATTACAGAAGAAGGAGGTTGATCAAACACAATTTCAGATAAGCTAATTTTTGTTAGTTCACCCTCAGACTCCTTCCTTTTATCCTTGTAAGCTTCCAAAACTTCCAGAATAATTCCATTCCCAGTTTCCTTCTTGGCTTTCTTCACTGGGTCTTTTCCAGATAGAGATAAGTCAGTGGAAATAGCTTCAGCAATTAACCCCTCGGGTTTAATTCCTACAGATTCTAGGACAGAAGGTTCCATATCAGATAAGGAAATCACAATATGATCAGCACTAGTTCTACCATCTGTTGTGGCAGTCTGATCTAAAGATATACTTACTTCTTCTGGATAGTCTATAATGCTGCCTGGAAAATATGTTGATGAAGAAATTTCCTCAGAATTTTCAAATTTAGTTACTATGTCCGCAGGCTCGGTATAAACTGTGGTTATGCTATCCAGGGTAGTAATGGGTGAGGAGCTATCTGTGGTACAAACTGAAGAAACAGATGATGTAAGAGAGGGTGTGTCAGAGGGTGGGACACTTTCTGAAGGCTCAGAGTAAGTCAGAATCAGTGATTCATGGGCAATTATCTCTTGAATTTCTCTTGCATAATCGGTTACATATTCATCCTCAATTTCTCCTGTTGAAAAATGTTGAGTTATTTTAACATCTGGGATAGAGAGTGTTGCAGTGCTGGTTGAATCTGTAAGAGATGTTCCTGAGAGAACACTTGATGTCAAAGATGCATCAGGCACCCTGTCAAAGTCCATGGTGGACTCTGTCATATCATCTCTGATGAGGGGCTGGGTCAGACTGCATCCAGGTATTAATTGCATCTGTTGCCTCTTCATGAGTTCTTCATAGGCAGCATCAGCATCCAATAATTTTTTTTCTTCACTGGTAGAAGTGACCATACCACCCAGATCCACTATCTCGTGGCTTTCTGGGATGATATAAGAGCTTGAAACAATGTCTTCTTGAGTCACAACAGAATGTAAGCTTTCTAACTCATAAAACTCTTTCTGGAGGTCTGTAATTTTCTGCATTGGATCTTCATAAATCTGTTCTGGAAGTCTTATTTTTTGCTCTCTCCCTCTCTGCTGCATAAATCCATTTTGATCTTCTTGCCTTGTTAGCAGACTGCCATCTACCGAACCATTATATGTGTCCTCTACTAAAGATTCATAAATATAATCCTCGATTAACATTCCACCATACAAAGGCTCTTTTTCAAAAATTTCATCTCGTTCGTTTGTAGCTGGAAAAGCTTTATATTTGTGGGGTTTATGCATCATTTCTTCATACATCTCCTCAGCACTTTTTAATGCCTTTTGGCTACCTTCTTTCTGCATAATAGATTGCTCATCTGTCGGTGAGTATAAAGACACAGCTGTGGGCAATTTATAAACTTTTTGCACTTCTATTATTTTTTCTGGGCTTATTTCAAAGCCTTCTGGGTCTGACTCTATGCTAGGTGAATATTCAGAACAAGAAGATCGATGGAGCTCCTCCATTTCTGCAGCTTGACGTAATTCTTCTGTTGGAGATGCATCTTCAATGGGAGAGAGATTACTGGGTGGTGTCTTTGGTCTTTCCCTCCTTCTCTGAGCCCGAAGTTCTTCTTTGTCTTTCTTTGATTTCTTACTAGAAGTCTTTCTTTGTTGCTGTTCTAATTCTCGCTGCTTTTCTTGTTCCTTTAATAATTCTTCTTCTTCCCTCAATTCTTCCTCCTCTGAAGAATCTTCAATAGTAGGCAAAAGAGGGCCATGTGATCTGTGCCGAGCTTTGCGTTGCTGTTTGCTCTCTCCTTTTTTGTGACTTGGGCTACTGTCACTGTCCTCATCAAGTGATGACACTGATGTCGGGGATGTGCCAGGAGTGAAGCTGGAAGCATGAAGACTAGAAGATCCTTCCCCCCTTGACCTATCTTCTGGAGAGTCTGTTAGGCTTTCCATTTCTAATTCTGGCTCTTCATCAAAATACAAAGCTGTTTTTTTCTGTGATGACTCTGCAGAGTATTTGTCTGCTATTGTGCTGTTGAGTTCAATCGTTTTGAATCGACGTAGCCCTCCTCCTCCAGCAACTACAAGTTCTTCACTCTCCTGACTTTTAGTTTCTCTGTATTTAAGTTCAGGACTTTCATCAAATGTCTCATCATCTTCATCATGCCACGAATGGCGTCTCCCTGCATCATCATCAAAACTTGCACTACTTTTTCGAGTCAATCGCCTGTGTTTTCCCGGGGTTACTTTCCCTTTCCCTTTTGTTTCTTCCTTCCTCTGGCTCTCAATACTACTACTAATCTCTTTGAGCTGGTTCCTAATGAATTCATCATCTTCAGAACCAGAAGCATCTTCATCAGCACTCATTTCTATGATTTGTTTTCGAATAAAGTCCTCTTCTTCTCCTGATCCTTGACTATCTTCCTGTTTGTACTCATCACTGCTTGATGAACCAACACTAGTTCTCCGTTTTCTTTGTGGAACAGGTGAGTTTTCACTTTCGCTACTGTCTTCAACTGAATCATAAGGCTGTCTTCTTGTAGTTATGTCATCAACAAACTCAGACTTTTCTTCATGGTCCTTTCTGGAAGGAATGTCTTGTTGGCTCTCTTTTTTAAAAGTGTCTTTTTCTTTTTGACTCTCTTTGAGCTCTTCTTCTGCAATTGGTGTTTCAGAAAAACTTTGAGTTTTCTGTTGGTCCTTAGGCTCCTCAGGAGAAACCAGAAGGGGCTCTGTTTTCTTTTCTGATTTTTCTTCAACAAGAGTACTTGCCTGAGCTTCCAAAATGGATAAGACTGTACTTTCTAACTTAGCCAAATCTGAGGGGCTGGAAGGGCTGCTTTCTTGTGAGAAAGAGTCCTTTTTGAGTCCTTTGAGCAAATCCTTTTCATCACTTGGAATAAGACTAGGAATTTCACCAAGTGAACTTGATATTCCATCAGAAGAATATCCTGTGTCACTCAGACCTTGTGGGCTTTTCGGCTGCTGAGAACTTGAAGTGTCTGATTTGTCATCTTCCTTTTCCTAGCAGAGAGGAAAAGATACAGGAAAACTTAACATGGTTAAACTAATAACATGGCCTCTCCATTACTCCCAAATATTATGAACTGAGGAATTTTTTTAACTATATGCCAACATTTAAAAAAAATCTTTGAACGGACACAAAAAATGAAAATAATTGATATATCTTGATTAAGGTTAGTTTTCATTTAACCTAAGTTTAATTAAATGTCAATTCTCAATGACATTTGATTTTATTCCATTAATACGCTATCCTTTTACACTTAAATACCATTTTCCTTCAAAAACATGATTATCTTTCTCAGTACATTTCCTTTGGTAAAGAGTTCAAATTGTTGAAGAAAAAATTTAATAAGTTTTCTATTAACATAACTAATACTTTTGGATTATGAGGACTGGCAAAGAAAAAAGAATCAGAGGATGGGCTTTGTACCTGGCTATGAGTTGTATGGGGTGTTGAAAATTTACTTAACAGAAATAAGCAAGTACCATGGCCATAACGATATTCATCTCACCTACCACAAAGGATTTTTTTTTGAGAGAGATTCAAACAAGGCACTGCCTTTTAAGACATTTTGAAAGATGTAAAATGCTATATTTACTTGGTACTGTTGTTAAAATTATTATTATTCTTTATCACTTGAAATGAATGTTTAGAAATTACAAACTTTGAAAAAGTTATGCAACAAGTGGTCTGACTCATCGCCTTAGCCAAAGAGAAATATCAGCTATTATTTTTGTAGCGTTGTTAATCACATTTGTCTTCAGCATCCCACCTTAAATATACATAATGAATATCACTTATAAATATCTCCTGATTTTCAAAATACTTGGAATTTTACTTTCACACTCAATCAGAGTCAGCTCCCTTCAACCAGTATAATAACTAACTTTTGTGATTAGGAACATGGGCTTTTCAGGGAGCTGGGTCATTTAGGAGACAAGCTACAGTCTTGATCTACTGTTTTCCTTGGGCTGTGATGAGGCCATGCCAGCAATTTGGTTTAAGAATCAGAGAGGCCTTAAATGAAAATGTTAAACACAGAGACTTTTTGCATAAGTCCAAATTAAAAATATCTGTAAGTAAAATGAAACCCAACTGCACCAGTCAGTTTCTGTGTTTAAAGGAGAGTGTCAAAATAATACCACAGCCCTATGGAATGAAGAGTTCAGAAGGGAGCTGCAAGAGGACCTGCTCTATCTGACCTTGGCCTAGGAGGCCATCTCAACTCTACTATGTCAGTATCTTGAACCAACCATCTCAATATTTCCAGTGGGTGTTTATGCATGGGCTCCTCCAACCTATATATAGCCTAAATGAGCAGATGTCAGGTTGCACAACAAACAATAAACATGCAAAAACATCCTTCTTCCTTCTTTCTTTCGTTCCTACCTTCCTTTCTTCCCTCCTTCCTTTTCTCCTTTTCCTCCCCTTCCTCTTCCTTCTTCTTTTAGCTATAGAGTTCTCAAATATAAACATTGTTGGCTTGATACTCATTTTCATCTCCATATCTGTCTTATTATTATGTATGGTTAGAGATATATCTTGAGCATATGATAGGATAAAATGCTTTCGCTGAATTTACAACATGACTTGATTCAAAAGACAGCCTGATATATTCTTCAAGTTAGTGCAAAAAGCAATGCCTAATCCTTGTTTTACTAAGAATTAACTTTCTTGGACCACTTCAGACGTATTTCCAGGAAAGGACCACCTAACTGCAGTTGTGAGATTATAGTAGTGAGCACCTAACTAACTTTAGTTCTTTTCTCTTAAGAACTACACATTGGAGAGGAAAGCACAGGTAAAGTAGTCTTTTAAGAAAATCTTTCTGGATGGTCACAGTGGAGAGATATTTCCATTTCCTCACATCCCACACAGTGCCAGAGCAGGTTTTTTTGAGCCCAATATGCTTTCTATGTCTTTCCTTGTCTGCCTTCCCACCCTTCACTAAATCACAGTAAACACCATAACCATAGGGGTGGGGTTCCTAAGCTCCTTGTGAAAAAAAGGTCAAGAAAATGATCTTTCATAATCAAATCTTGATAGGATCATTTGCATTCTTTATTTTGTGTTTGCATAAATTATAAACATAATGCAATAAAACTATTGTTTTATATAACACATATAAATGTAACTATTGTTATATATAACAATTCATTGAGAATAAGAAAAGAGAAATTTTAATTTTATAAAATGGATTCTGAAGGTCCTGCTGACATTTTACAAAATAAGATTAGGACCAGACATAGAAAACGTAACAAAGGAAATTAAGATAAATTAGACAGAAGACTAACACACAAAAATATCAAAATACCTACCCTATAATTACCCTCATGTGGCCTTTCTCCATGTGCTCATGCTTTCCTTCTTTCCTCAGTAATATGTTCTATGTACTTCTGCCCCCTGCTACTGTCTTCCTGGTCTCTTTCCTTCACACTCCTCACAGGATTCAATCATTATTTACTGGTGATGAATTTTCTCCCTAAATAACTCTTCCTCTCCATATTATGAGGTGGTAAAAGTCTACAGAGATTTTGTTCTACAGGCTTGTGGGTCTAAGATAGAATGTTTAGAGTGGTTAATACAAGGAAATCAAATTAGCTAACCAAAGGGCATTTTGCTAAACTGTTCAGAAGGAACAGTTGGTCATATTTATTGTACCATGATATATTGAAAAAATTCATAATGTCAACTATTCTCATACTAACTAGCATAGGTGTAAAGTACCCTGACAGTGGCAAGTGACGTTCTACTTCTGCATTACACTGGTAAGTTGTTAACCACCAGATCACACACAAACCAGGCCCTTTGCCTCTTTAATATAAGGCACCAAATATTCATCTTTTCACCTGCTGCTGCTAAAATTAAAAAAAAAAATTGTTCTTCATATACAGAGATCAGCATACAGAGGTAGACATCTATCCATCCACTTATCCTTCCTGTGGCTATCCATTCTCCATTGTGAGATATCTGGGTGAGAATACTTATACAATTTCTACTTATGCAAATTAACTGGTCTATATAGATTTAACCTTGCAAACACTTGCTTCATGAATAACATTTCTGAACAAGGGAATAATTGGATCAAATAAGAAAAAGTATATGGAACTGAGAAGAAGGGAAAACTCAGTGTTGGATCTGGTTTTCTCTAATTATTCAATCTTCAAATGGATGTCTGAAGTTGAGCTTATTTTCTCCCAAATATGTAAGTCACTAGGACAAAAGAGTTGGAATTTTCTCTCGGTTGCTTAAAAAAATGTGTGGTTGTATACTTATTTTTGAGAAGAATACTAAGCTATTTAGTAACATATTAAGATTTAATGAATAGATTCAAATGGTTCTTTCTAAATTACATATATATATCATATATAACATAAATATATGTGTGTATAAATATCACTGCATTTTATTTATTTATTATATTTTTCATTTGAATAGATAACAAGAAGTTGAATTAATTATTCATTTCATTTTTTACATGTAATACAATCTAGAATGACCTCTGAAATTGTTACATAAGAATAAAATCCCAGGTATCTATCCTTTGCATGAAAATTTTGTTTGTCATCCTAGATGGAGGCAGTGAGTGGGAACAGCCATCATTTAAATATACTTTTCTTTTCAATAGCAATGTTATTTTTCAGTTCCCCTGAGGAACATATCTTCCCTGTATTATTCTAAGTACATTTAGCATTAAGCTCTATTACACTGACTTTTAATTTTATTATGTATTGCATTTTTCTTATGTATAGAATTATGGCTACTTGAGCCTTTCTCGTCTTGTGTATACGAAATGATTATTCAAATTTTCCAGAGGTTAAGATCCATATTTTTTTACTTACTAACAAAAGCAGAGAGTGGAGAATTTGTTTTCCTTTCAATACTCCACTGTCATTTATTGACCTAGAGACCAGTCAGAGAAGGGCAGTAATGAATTGAGATCCATTTGAAACTCTTCCCATGGTGTCATATCTTGAGGCCTTCTCTAGCAGTGGACAACATACAAAGGCAAATCTGCACTGTCAAACTTAGTTCTGCCCCTTTCACAAATGTTGAAACTTTTAGCCTTCCAGGTTGAAGATAAATGGAAGTTTTTTGAATATTATTGGGGTTAAGAACTAAATTCCCGGTTAAACATAAGATTGCACAAAGAAAGGATGCAATATTAAGTTTTTGCTTAATTTTTCTCAAGTCATTTATTTTTATGGGCCAAAGTAAAACAACAAATGAATGATATTTAATCATTTATATAACGTTTAGGTCAAAATAAATTGCTAGTCTGAGGTGCCAAACACTTTAAATAAGATTAAGTCTATAAAATTCACTGGGCCTGGAGGAAAAAGTCAGATAGTCTCACTTACATGGGAATCTTTTTCACTACAGAAAGCTTCATTATTTTTCATCCTATCTGATTATGCTGCCATTATATACAATGGCTATATAAAACTCGAATACTAACCCTGGGTCATTTTAACCAGAAATAAAAGCTTATGCTAAAGGATATTCAAATTTCGGATTTTATCAGGAAAGATATAGTGTTTCAATGTAATATAGCAAATGTAGACAATATGTTGTTTAAGTATATAAGCCAAAAAGAGAGAATTCCGTAGCATCATAAAATCTTAAAATATTAAACTAAAAAAAGTAAAGAAGAATGTACCTTTCAAATTATTCATTATATTTCAGGATTTTAATTTCCATTTGTGGAACACATTTTGAAAGATAGGAATGACAGAGACAAAATGATGTGACAACAAAGAAATGTAAACAACATACTATAATGATATGAATGACACAAATGACAAATAATATAAATATATAAACAAAGTAAAAATTACACAGACTGTTTGGCGTTGTAGTGGGAGCTGCTAAGAGAGACAAATAATTAAAATAATGAAAAGGCAGCATGCTAAAAGTGTCATAGGAAAGAAGCATTACGAGTGGTGTTTGAGAGCCCAGCCTTTACAATCAGAACTGGACTATAATCTTAGCTGTGCTGTTTCCCTGCCATGTGATCTTGAGCACATAAATTTAGTTTTCCCTTCTTTAAACAGATATAATATTTACCTCATCAATAGTTGTGTTGATTAAACGGTGGAGAAAGGACTTAACACAGTGCGCAGAATATAGTATTAGGTAAATTAAGGGTGTTATTTTTATTTCAACCAAAAAGTAATTTAAAACTAATCAATAAAGGGAGTTCAGCAGCAGGAGAAGAGACTGCCACAAGGGAGAAGAGTCGCCCAGAGGTCCAGGTGGGATTTTTCTGATGGGGTTGCTGTAATGGTCGGCGCACAGAGAAAAACTGAGCATAGGTACAGAAGAGAGACAGCATAAGCTACCTTTAGGAATTACACAAAGGCATATTTGGCTGGTTATCTATTTCTCACTTGTGGGCAATATTAGGGGTTGCTTGAAAGTTATAATGAAGCTGTATTCCAGAGGGCTGACAAAGCCAAGCTAAGCTGTTTAGACAGGAGTCTTGGCCACGGCTGCGGAAACCTGGGCAGGAAGGCAAAATGATCTAATGGACTGCAAGAAGAAAATGTTAGGATTTTTATTGTTCCTTTTAATCCAAAATAGAAATTACACTTTACTAATATTTAGTAAACTGATTGACATCAGTATTCTTTTACTTCTTATGTCAGTTGCTCACATGGTCTGAGGGGAATCCTGGGAGAAAACTGGGAGTTACACTAGGAGAAGTTACAGTGAGGCAGTCACTTCATTTGCTCACCTTTCTGTTGAAGCTTATTGTTCAGTTGGGCAGATTTGTGGTATATTACCCAGTTTCAACTAAACCAACTTTCCTATAATAGGTAAGAAGTAGACAACGATTCTTGCAAAGACATCATGTGTTAAAGATAACACTGATAATAGAAGAAACACACAAACACATTAATAAAGAAGCTGACACTCTTCACATTGTTAGAACCTTTTCATCAGCAACATTACAAAGTAAACACAGTGATGATCAGTAAGATCTAACACAAAACTGGCCAAAATATTAGACATTATCAGGAAAATTATTTGATATCTGTATTTACATCTATTATTGTTAATAGCAAATCGTGACTAAACACATAATATGCCTTGGCATTAAAGCAAGTGATATTATGATACCATCACAAACTTCTATAATTTTCAGTAAGTAAATACTCCAGCACTTTACAAATTTTCAATAAATTTAATAATAAACACTTAGAATCTTCTTTTGAATTTTCTTACTTCATAGTAAAAGAAAAAAAAGTCACACATTTGGGGAAACTTGGCTAAAGTAATATGTAGAAAACAATATGGTGACATATCAAACTGCATTTCTTTGTCAGCAAATATTGTTGGAAGGAATACAGAAATAACTATGGAAGGTCTGGCAGAAAATTATTAGAACAAAGTAAGTAAGTGGCAAAAGGTTTGCTGGTGATAGAATAAAAGGGCAGATATTTCTAACATGCTCAATTTATAATATTCATTATCTGTTTCAATAATAAAATACTGTACTTAAAGGATTACTATTGTGAGCTACTAAGGAAAAATGTGCCAATGAAGACAGCCTCAATATTAAGTGATTTGTTTAATAAAGATATATATAGGGGCCAGCCCGGTGGCGGAGCAGTTAAGTGTGCACCTTCTGCTTTGGCGGCCCACGCGGGGTTTGCAGGTTCGGATCCCGGGTGCAGACATGGCACAGCTGGGCATGCCATGCTGTGGTAGGCATCCCACATATAAAGTGGAGGAAGATGGGCACGGATGTTAGCTCAGGGCCAGTCTTCCTCAGCAGAAAGAGGAGGATTGACAGCAGATATTAGCTCAGGGCTAATCTTCCTCAAAAAAATAAATAAATAAAAAATAAAAGTATATATATATTTCTAATGAAAAAACTGTATATCAAATAGTGAGGAGTGGCTTTCCTGAGTGGAATTATTTTTTTAAAGGGTAAGGTTACAGCGATAGCAGTACATGTGAAATTCATTTCCTGCATCTGTTACAAGTAAGCCAGAACTGAACAAAGTGCTTCAGGATTTTACAGATGTGGTACATGTTGCGTACTAATGAGACCTTCATATTTTGAAGAATATCTTCGATATTTTGCACTGAGCTAGAGAATAACTATGAATTTCTTTTAAACATGAATTTATTTTAACCAGAGGTTTACTGATTATCTCATTGGAAATTAATTTTAAAAGTCGTAGAATGTGAAGATTTAATTTTCTTTTTGCAAAAGCAGAAGAATCCCAAAATTGTTCAACTTTTTGGTGATGACAAGTGGTTTTCAGTAATATACTACTTAATAGATATTTAGAAAGAAAGTAAACCCTAGTTACCAGCAATATGCTACCTATTAACTATTTAGGAAAAAAAATGCTAGCAGTCTCTTCAAGTAAATTATGATATGGAAACAGTGCTTTGAAGATAGATATTTGGAAATCATCATGTGATTACACTACATAAAATGACATATGCCATTTTTGAAAGCTGTCATATCTGCTCATTAACAAACTTTAAACAGAATATTTTAATCTGTTTATAAACCTCCCAGATGAAGAACTCCAGTGGGTTTTAAAACAATTTGTTAAAAAAAATACTTTAAAACATCACATTTTCTGATTGTTAGCAAGACCAAATGATTGATTGGTATCAGGGAAGATTAACATTTATTTGTGGAATTTCCACAATTAAAAAAATTGTTTTCAATTCCAAACTTAGAAAACAGGTAGCAAAATTTGGCAAGCACAGTCTTTGACCCACTTCCCCCATTTCTGTCATATCCTTGTAGATTATCTCTTTTTGTTATGGATAGTCTTTAAAAATAAATGTTAAAATATCAAAATAAGCTTAACTTAGAAGTTAAATTTCAAACAACTCTATCATAAAATTTCAGACCAAGATTTTCAAAAATATTGAAGCACAGTCAATCAATGCTCTCTCTAAAATACTATCATTAATTATATTTTAATGTGATGAAACGTATCTGTATTTAAATAAATCTAATAAAAATGGTAGTTTTAGTTTATTTTACTGTTTATTTTATTTTTTGTGAATGTTTTATATTATAAATAGCATATTAGTAACTTAGTACATACATTTAATTTAGAAACAAATATATATACACATATTGAAGTTGTAAAATAAAAAAGTAGTGATAATAGCAAATGATAAAAAGAAAGTGATAAAGGTTTAAAATAAAATAAAAAGTGCATTCACAAAATATTTGGATACTTCTTGTTTAGCCTATATCTAACAATCAAGAGAGAATCATTAGAAATATCTGACTGATAAGAGTTAAATTATCTGAACCCTGAAAAATAACTATCTGACAACTATATACCAGAGAAGAGAGAAAGAGAAGGCATAGGGACCAGTAATTAGATTACTCAAATCATTGGTGAATGGTCATGAAGGCTGTAAGTTCAATAGTGTCCTTGGGAATCGGAGCTAATGGACAGAAGCGTGATAAACTAGATGCAGAGAGCAAAGGGCAGGTAAGAAGAAACCTCAGATTACTCAGAAGATTAGTGACTGGGAGACTAGAGACAGGGTGAATGATGCGGCCGTTATCAGAAATAGAAACTCAGAAGCAGAAACTACTTTTATAGAGAGTGGATAAGATTCAAACATACTGAGTTCCAGCTTACAGTGAGCCTTTGAAGTAGAAAAGACCTACTGAGTATTTAAAAATGCAGACTGGACACTCAAGAGGGGCAGAAGTTACACAAGTATACTTAGGAATCATTCATGTGGCTCCCCTAAGAGGAAAGAAGACAGAACTCAAATAAAAACAGAAAAATCTCATGGTATGGAGATTGGGAAAGAGCGAGCAATAGAGATAGTCAAAGTACAACTCATAAGGGGTGATGAGAAAGACAAAAAGAGAACAAAAAGGGAAGGGTCATGAAAGCCAAGGACAGTTTCACAAAAGGAGAAATGGTAAAAAGCATCAAGTTATGCAAAGCTAGGAGAAGCAACAGGTAATGGTGGTGATGGTGGCGGCTAGATGGAGTCATTAGATGGAGAGTAAACAAGCATCTGCTTTCTCTGACTCTGATAAACTCCTTTATACAACAAAGGAAGACCAGGATTCATTTAACGAGTGATGCACCATGTACAGAGGTGGCTTAGTAACCATGTGTTAAAACTCTAAACAACAAAACAACTGAACCAGAGTCGGCATGGACTGTATGTTCTAATGAGAGTTCTAATATTAAGTTTTAATATTAATAAATCATTTCATTTTCCTGCAAGTCATTGCTGTCATCTGTGAATTAAATGCACTCAATCAGATATGGTATAAGATCTCCTGTAGCTCTAAAAAAAAAATCAGAGTTCTTCTAAAAATGTTTTATTGCTCGAGCAAATATAGGTTGAGATGGAGTACTCTTAAAAGTTTCCACTGAAGGGGTTGGCCCAATGGCTGAGTGGTTAAGTTCGCGGGCTCCGCTGCAGGCAGCCCAGTGTTTTGTTGGTTCGAATCCCGGGTGCGGCCATGGCACTGCTCATCAAACCACACTGAGGCAGCGTCCCACATGCCACAACTAGAAGGACCCACAACGAAGAATATACAACTATGTACCGGGGGGCTTTGGGGAGAAAAAGGAAAAAAATAAAATCTTAAAAAAAAAAGTTTCCACTGAAGAAAGAGAAAAGAATAAATAATTCTAGGTTATGCTTGGATTGTAAATTACCTTTCAATATTAAAGACATTAACAAAACTCTGAACAGAATACATTATGTATATTAAAATCATGTTAAATACTAAAATAAACTTTTTCAAAAATGATTTTTGTCCTGAACACTAGCCACACTTCTTTTTTTTGCAATCACAGCTATTTAATCATTTTATGGCTGACCACATCTTAAAAGACTTTTAAGTGAGAAGAAACTTGTTGACTCTTGCTTAACCAAGTGGCTAAGTGAATAGAAACTTAAATAAAGACACAATATTTTGTTAAAGGGGGATACTGATTTTATGTTCATAGTGGAGAGAAAAAGGAATAACAAAATTGTAAGAAACTTATCACTCTATAGTATTTTGATAAGTTATTTAATAGGATAAGAGCTAGAAAAATTAATTTCACATCTATGCTGTATTTAAATTAGATTAACCCATCAAAAAGCCAAAGTTCTTCATTTCAGCAAACAATTGTTACACTTTTCTGAAAATGTCATTAATTAAAGACTTTCACTTATATAATTACCATTAAGTACTCTGTGTACTTAGGTAACGGTTACTAGTAAATTACACATGTAAGACTGTGCAAAGTTAGGAAAATATAACTTACTGTTTTTTCTTTCCCAGGTTCCACCTGGTCAGTCTTTGCTGTGTATGCTGCCTGTGGCCGTTCTTTGAGTTTATGAGTCATCTCATCATCTTCCTTAGGCAGACTCTGAGGTGTGCCAGACGGTAAAGCTTCTGTCTTGGTCTGTGTTGGTTTCTTTTCTTGCATTGCCTGTGGAACCACTCTGCCTTCAGGTTTTTCTTCAGCAATTTGTACTTGACTTCTAAGTAAGATAGGTTTCTGTTCCTCCTCTAGGGCTGATGTTTTTGCTTCTGGGGATAACTTTTTGTCTTCAGGAGGTGGTCTTTTGTCTTCAGGAGGTAGCTTTTTGTCTTCAGTGGTTGGCTTTTCTTCTTTGGAGAGAGGCTTTTTGTCTTCAGGGGGTGGCTTTTCTTCTTGAGGGGCTGAAATTTTGTCTTTCTCTAGTTTACTCTCTTCTTGTTTTTGATCTGTGGTTACCTTAGGGGGAATTTTTTCAATTGAAGGGGTTTCTTTTACTTTTTCTGGAGTGATTTTTTCAGCTTCTGTTTTTACTTCTTGTTCCTTTTTCACTTTTACTTGGGCAGGCATTGCTGTTTTCTGAGACAGCGGCTCTATAGGGACAGATATGGAAGAGGCTTTTGGTCCTGACTGCATAGGTGGCATTTTGCCTATGTCTCCAAGCTGTCCTGATATTGCTCTCTGGGTTTGGCAATTTAAACAAAGCCATTCTTGAATCTGCAAATAGAATAGCAATGAACAGATTAACTATATTATAATGTATCTGTTTGGTACATTTACCAAGATTAACATTGGGCAATTCCTAATTGATTTTTTGTATATGGAGAAGGTGGGTCATTGTTTTCTAAACCAATGACACAGTGCAACTCCTAAAGAGGATTGCAAAAAGACTATTTGAAACCTAAAAATATGAGGAATTCCTAGAGATGAGCAATTCACTCTCCTCACCATAGAAAAGAAAAAGAAAAAATCACATTAAAGATGGACCCAGGAGAGTAGCCATTTTTTGGGTGCAAAATCCCCATTTGTTCCAAAAAGAACTATTTTTACGCCTGATGCCTTCAAAATTAGTATTTCCATCATACATTTATTCAACAACTATTAAATTTCATAGTACTTTTCTTTCAACAACCAATTAATCAAAAGTTCTTTTAGGATTTAGCCTATGATCTCTCTCTTGACTTGGGTCAAGTGTAGCTTTATCTACCAGACTAGAACTACACAAGGTGAGGTTAGTTTTCAAGAATCACTTGTGCGTAATTGTCTATCTGCTTTAGGATTAAAAAGTAATTTCATGCTTAATAGTATTCACATTTCTCATGCAAATGAGAAAGAAACATTCAGAGGCTCCAACTGTTTGGTATCTTTTTCCCCAGAGTTTTCTGAATTGCTGTCTAAAACATTTCCTCACATGTCTGCTCCTCAGTGTAATCCATGGGCCACCTGCACCAAATCAACTGAGGTGGACTGCAGACATGAAGATTCCTAGGAACTACACCAAAACTATTTTAGCAGGATCCTGGGGTAGGAGAAAGGAGGATCTGCCTTTTTAATAAAATATTGGTTAATTCTTTTGCAAACTAAAGACTGAAAACAACTCCCTCATTACACATACAAATGATCACGTGGGAGACAGATATGTTAGACTAATAATATTGCAGAATTCCTCCCTTATTGAGGTATGTTGTGTGTTTTCTTACATTATACCTATTATAATGTAAGAAATAGAGACAGCTTCTAATTGCTACCATTTAATGAATACCTATTCTGTAAAGCATATGGTCATACAAATAGTATTGCTTTCATATGCTGTATTGTCTTCTGAGAAGTTCAATTTCAAACTGCTTTTCATACTGGATCACTCTTTCCAGTTGCATAATTTAAATTATTTAGAAACAAAAAAATCACTTGTTCTAGAATATTATTAGTGATCTAAGTTTCATTTCTTCAGCTTCCAATTTCTTTAGAGACATAAAAATTGTTGCTTAATAATAATGACTGTTTTGCAAACTGTAAGCCATTATAATGCTTATTTGCTGATCTAACAAAGACAAAAGTCAATTATTTAATTTCAGTAAAACGTTGTCTATAAAACACTAGTACATATACGGGTTAATTTGCTTTCTGTGTGTATGATCTTTCAATACCCATTCCCTTCTTAATTTCATGTCTAAGCCACTCTACGGTGAACTGTGGCTTCTTTATGTAGTGACTTTATATAAAAGTCTCAGGAAAGAAACTGATTGAATCCCGTATGTCAAATACTAAAAGCTCCAGCCCTTGTGTTAAATACTCTCTGGAGGAGGCACTTCCATAATAGCTACAGAAAATCAATCTTAATCCGTGCTGTGGTTTCCAAAGCCATTACTTGGTTGAGCTACATCTTAGGATATTTTCACCTGGAGCACAACATTTTTTTTTTTTCTAATTTTATTGAGATTATGATAGTTTACAACCTTGTGAAATTTCAGTTGTACATTATTATTTGTCAGTCATATTGTAGGGGAGCATGACATTTTTAAAAATAAAAACAGACACAAATAACTGTATCACTCTGCCATTTTATCACACAGAGTCTAAAAAACAAATGCAGATGTGAATTAAGCTCTCCTATCAGGGAATGTCCTAATGTAAATAAGTTAGCGGCTCCAGGAAATATTTAAAATACCAGGCTTACAGGTTTCATCTTATTGGAAATTCTTGTCAATTATAAAAGTGTGATTATTTTATCTGAGATTTTGGGGCAAATTATTCTCACAAAGTTGTAATGTCTTGCCACTTACAGCATATGATACCACAATGGTACACAGCTCTTGTTAAATGGAAAATATTTTGAGAAAATAAACATAGTGACTATTTATATGAGTAGTATACTCATTATTTTCATATATTTGAAATTTAGGTCAGAGGATAAAAGGTATAATCTATTTAATCTATTATGTCACATAAAACACTTCATTTTCAGATAAACTAACACATGGACAAAGAGAACAGATTAGTGGTTACCAGAGGGAAGGGGATTGAGGGGTGGGCATAAGGGTTGAAGGGACACATTTATATGGTAACTGACAAATAATAATGTACAACTGAAATTTTGCAATGTTATGAACTATTATGACCTCAAAAAAATTAAAGAAAAACCCACTTTATTTTCCCAGTTTGAAATAATGTTTGATAAACTTACAAGCAGTGATAATCCACACACTACTAAGGTCAAGAAGGCAAAGAAACGGCAACGGTGTCAATCTAAGAGAAAAAGGGACTTATCCTGAGAGCATCATTGGCTAGTTCAAATTGTGTTTTGCTTAAATTCCCACCCATATTCAGTTAAACCAAATATTTCTAATCATGGCTATTTTGTAATTTTTTAACATGATGTTGCTATACTTGGTTTCTTGGTTACATGATTATCTGCATTTTGAATAAGATTATAAGCCAAGCCTATTTCTTTTGACTTTACACTTTGAGTAATTGTCACCAAAATTAATTTGCAAACTGAAGTCACTATTATGTCAAATAATTATGACAACATAATTCACTTATGTATCTATTCTGTGTATATCTATGGAATACATATACCATTTGGAAAGTATATGTGAAAGGCTTATTTCATAAGGGAACTCATATTCAAGTAAATAGAATAAGACATAGGTCAAAATAAGTAGAATATGCAGCAAAAAATAATAAGAAAAATGGAGAGGATGTGATGGATTTAACAGGATCTTCTGATAAATCCATTAAGTTAAGGAATTTGAACAATTATGAGTCACACAAGAGTATTTTTTCATTAGACAGTTAGAAATGCTAAATTGGTGGTCTCATATGTGTGTTTCTTCTTTCTGCAGCCCTAGAACCAAAATTAGAATGCCAACAAATTCAGCAAGCAGCAGAAATGATAATATCAATGAGGAATTGAAAAGGGGGAAAAAACTGTGGTAACATCAAAAATTTTATATTTCTTCAAACATGTACATTTAAGTTTTGTTTATTAAGAAAGAGGACAGGAAAAGGCAGAGGCTATGGTAAAATCAAAAGGAGAAATGAGAAACACAAAACTGATCAAATTTTGATAATGAGTAAAAAGAGTAAAAATGAATTTTCAAGAAAGTTCATTTTGGACAATACAGGTCACCATCATCATATCATCATTAAATACAAACAAAATTACTAGAAAAATTTGCTTCACAAAAAACAATTTGAGAAGTACTCTATACCACATAAGAAGATGTAAAAATCTGTGGTTCACAATTTTTTTGCATTCTTTATTAAAAATAATCCCAAAGATTTTTGTATCACTGTATTCAGGAATTTAATTATTATATTCCTAGGTCCAAAAAAATGTTATCTGCACATTTAGTTCCTCAATAGCTACATCATTAAATACTCATAATATTTCTAGTCCAGCAGCAATCCAGAGATAAATTAAACAAGATTCCTTAAATTATATAAAAATTCAATACATAATATATCACCACCATATATGACCTTTACTAGCTGAAAAGATTTACCAGACACACCAGTAACATTTTCTGCAACAGTTACAATTGTAAAGCACATGACTAATAATATTTTGCCTTAAGGTAAAATATCAAATGAGTTACAGTTTTATCTTTCAAATATTTCTGTATAAAGACAGTAAGTGTGACAATCAGAAAATGAGTATATATTATATATAATATAAGGTATTATATGTAATTTATACATATATATAAACTGAAGGCATTTCTATCATATTACTGAGTTTACTACATAGAAAAATATACAGATACCTGTGGAAGCTTTTTTTTTTAACATACTAGTCATCGTTATGAATGATCTCAGACCATTTCCATTTGTTTTTTGTGCTTTTAAAATATATTTTATTTCCAGTATAAGTATCTCTTAGTGGTATAAAACGTAATAATAGTTTCTATTTCATCTATATTATTACTAAATCCATTAAATAAATTCAGAAGATTCTATACTATGAGACCAATCACATTTACATTCAGTGCTTCACATTAATAATCAGGATATCAAAATTCATCTCCAAGTAGGGAAAACTCTGGTAAACACAAATTGAATCAAAAATAACTCCATGTTGATCGTAACATACTAGAATATATCCAATTGTCAGCTAGGACATGTTAATAAGATATATTTATTTTAACATCAAATCATCAGGGCTTATTCAAAACAGAACAGTGCTCAAAAGTCCATTAATCTTAAGAGGAGAGTAGGAAATGAAGGTAATAAAACCCAGAAAAAGGATGCTGCTGTGCTACTCAGCATTTCTCCATCAACAAGCAATTTGCTTTATACAACATTTCAGCTGTAACTATAGCAACAATGTCATTAAAAAAAAATCTCAGAACTTCAGGCCTATTTATTTTCTAAGTATCTTTTCTGAAGCATGATAGTAAGACCTGTAGCAGGTTGAAAGTCTGCTGTTAGACTTAAAACAGTAGAGAAGTGATGGTCACAAAACCTACATGAGCATTCATATTTTTATCTGAGAAATCTTAATAGCATTTTCACATGAATTTTCATTCAAAGACCAACAGGACTGATTTGGAAGCTCATATGGTTTCCACCAATAGAAGTATTTAAGCAGAGACTGGGTGGCCCCTACTCAGAATTCTGTAAAGGAAAATCAAGCAATGCAGATGCTAGGGACTATAATACCATCAGGTTTCCTGCCTACTATAAGCTTTTGAGTCAATAATAAAAATTTTACACAGCTTTTGTTTTTCTGTTTATTTGCTTACTATTCAGAATCTTGTTTTTTTTTAAGCTGAGAAATAACTACACTAATATTCTTCTTAGAATCACTGTTACTCATCAACAGATCCAAAAAATGGGGAGCAATAGTACCTGCAACTTGTCACTTTTATCAATGTCGCTTAAAGTCTCTGCATTAGGATGTTCTATTTACACTCTTACAAGTCAATCTGACATCCTCAAAGTCAGATTTTTTGCTTACTAAATTTCTAAATTTATTTCTTTTTTTCATCTGTAAAAGGGAAAAGGACTGAATTCACAGCTGATGCGCTGTTTTTTCAGATTACACAATCAATTGTTCAGACTACACCATCAGGATATTAGAAATCTGTGGCCGCTCATGAGACTGCACTTTACAAGCGTATGCAATGAGGTATTTGTGATACTTCTATTCTCACTTTGTCCCTCCTAAAAATGAATGAGATGTGTGTTAGGTCCTTTTCTTACTACACTCTTTTTGACTAGAATGTATTGCATCGTTAGTATTTTTGTTCCTTTTACAATCAGTGAAACAAGAATAAGTGACATTCAACAAACACAATTGAATAAGTGGGGTTCTTCCTCATTTACTTCACATATAGATAAAACAGTTATATCAGAATGTATTAGAACATGAATACTCATATGAAAACCAAGAAAAAACAAGAAGGCAATTTAAACATTAATTTCCAATGGAGTTACTGAATATGGAGGGTAGGAATCAATAATGAATCCTAATAGAATATTGGTTACTGTTAGGAATTTGTACTGGGATTATTATTGCTACATCTAAATTAATTTGTGGTCATGGCTCTACTCATCTCTTCTTTTATGTGTATGCTTATTTCTGTAAGACCTTGAATGCCCCTATACACCCACGTGAAGTCTCTGTTTCACTCATTTGAAATTCTTAATCTAAGTTTCTATAATAATGTAAACTACCTTAACAGATATTTCCATAAATAGCAACACACCAAATAAAATCATGTATAATACACCAGGGATTAAAACTATATTTAGATTATAATTGCACACTTGGTTGACATTCTTTTCATGTCAGTTTTTCTTTCACTAGACCAGAATCATTTTTCTAGTCACTTTCTCATCACAAATAATATGTATTTTCCTGAAATAAGAAAGTAATCTGTTTGATGTTTTAAATACCATTACATAAATAATAAATACACACATGCATTAATTAAAACACCTCTAAATTATTACATTAACACAATTTTGACAGAACATATTAAAGAAAATCAGGGGCTAAGTTTCCTTATAGAAATATACATATTCAAATAAACATATATTTATGGAAATCTGTATATTTATTTGCATGAACAAGAACTAAATTGGGTTCATTTCTCTGTAATGTTTTTCTTTCTTCCTACCTTCTTTCCTCTCTTTTTCTCTCTGTCTGTCTGTCTCTTTCTTTCTATCTGGAGAGAGGGTAGCAGGAAGAGAGAGTGAGCTTATTAAAACTATTCTTTGACTAAGTAAACTACCTGATATGGGTTCAATCGGGGCATTAGGATAACTGATTACCTACCAGAGTGCATAAAGGACAACTCCAAGGACACAGTTGATTTCTCACTGGTAACCAAAGATGCACTAAACTTATGAGTAATCATATATTCTTATTGTGTTGACAGCAGCTAACAAAAGCTCAGCTCTAGCAAAAACAGAAAGTTCAACGGAAAGGCTTATTTGTGGTTTCATGGAATATCTATTTGTGATTAACTGTTCTAGTCTACTACATTTTAGGCTTGACAACTGTTTATACAAGTTTAGCATAAACAATAATCAACAATTTAAAAACATATTTATGTTATATGGATATCAAGTTCAATTTTTTTTATTTTTTAATTTTATTGCAGTAAGATTGGATTATAACATTATATAGCTTTCAGATGTACATCGTAATATATTTCAAATTCTGTGTAGGTTACATCATGTTCACCACCCAAAAAATAATTATAGTCCATCCCCTCACACGTGAGCCTAATCACCCCTTTTGCCCTCCCCCCTCCCCACTTCCCCTATGGTAACCACCAATCCAACCTCCATTGCTATGTGTTTGTTTGTCATTGTTTTTATCTTCTATCTATGAGTGAGATCATATGGTATTTGACTTTCTCTCTCTGACTTATTTCACTTTGCATAATACCCTCAAGGTCCATCCATGTTGCCACAAATGGTCAGATTCCATCATTTCTTATGGCTGAGTAGTATTCCACTGTGTATATATATACTACATCTTCTTTATCCATTTATCCCTTGATGGGCACCTAAGTTGCTTCCAAGTCTTGGCTATTGTGAATAATGCTGCAATGAACATAGGGGTGCATGTATCTTTATGTATTTGTGTTTCCAAGTTCTTTGGAAAACTACCCAGCAGTGGGATACATGGATCATATGGAAGATCGATTCTTAATTTTCCGAGGATACTCCATACTGCTTCCCATAGTGGTAGCAGTGGTTTGCACTCCTATCAGCAGTGTATGAGGGTTCCCTTCTCTCCACGTCCTCTCCAACACTTGTTGTTTTCTGTCTTGTTAATTATAGCCATTCTGACCAGACTGAGATGATACTTCACTGTAGTTTTGATTTGCATTTCCCTGATAGCTAGTGATGTTGACCATCTTTTCATATGCCTCTTGGCCATCTGTATATATTCTTTGGAGAAATCTCTGTTCAGATCTTTTGCCCGTTTTTTAATTGGGCTGTTGATTTTTCTGTTGTTGAGATGAATGAGTTCTTTGTCTACTTTGGATATTAACCCCTTATCTGATATATGGTTTGCAAATATCTTCTCCCAATGGTTAGGTTGTCTTTTCATTTTGTTGATGGTTTCCTTTGCTGTGCAGAAGGTTTTTAGTTTGATGTAGTCCCATTTGTTCATTTTTTCTTTTGTTTCTCTTGCCAGGTCAGACATGGTACTTGAAAATATGCTGCTAAGACCAATGTCAAAGAGCGTACTGCCTAAGTTTTCTTTTAGAAGTTTCATGGTTTCAAGTCTTAGATTCAAGTCTTTAATCCATTTTGAGTTGATTTTTGTGCATGGTGTAAGGGAATGGTCTACTTTCATTCTTTTGCATGTGGCTGTCCAGTTTTCCCAACACCATTTATGGAAGAGACTCTCATTTCTCCATCGTATGCTCTTGATTCCCTTGTCAAATATTAGCTGTCCATAGATGTACAGGTTTATTTCGGGGCTCTAGATTCTGTTCCATTGATCTGTGTCTGTGATACCATGCTGTTTTTGTTACTATGGCTTTGCAGTACATTTTGAAATCAGGGAGTGTGATACTTCCAGCTTTGTTCTTTTTTCTTAGGAATCCTTTGGCTATTTGGGGTCTTTTGTTGTTCCGTATAAATTTGAGGAGTCTTTTTCTATTTCTGTGAAAAATGTTGTTGGAACTTCCATAGGGATTGGGTTGAATCTGTAGATTGCTTTAGGAAGTATGGACATTTTAACAATGTGAATTCTTCCAATCCAAGAACACAGAATATCTTTCCATTTCTTTGTGTCTTCTTTGATTTCTTTCAACAATGTTTTATAATTTTCCGTGTACAGATCTTTCACCTCTTTGGTTAAGTTTATTCCTAGGTATTTTATTATTTTTGTTGCAATTGTAAATGGGATTGTATTCTTAATCTCTTTCTGCTACTTTCTTGTTAGTGTGTAGAAACACAACCGATTTTTGTATGTTGATTTCAGATCCTGCTACTTGAATGTATTCATTTATTATTTCTAAAACTTTCATAGTGGATTCTTTAGGGTTTTCTATATATAAAATCATGTCGTCTGTGAAGAGTGACAGTTTCACTTCTTCTTTTCTGCTATAGATCCCTTTTACTTCTTTTTCTTGCCTGATTGCTCTGGCTAGAATATCCCATACTATGTTAAATAAGAGTGGTGACAGTGGGCATCCTTGTCTGGTTCCTGTTCTTAGAGGGATAGCTTTCAGTTTTTCTCCATTGAGAATGATATTTGCTGTGGGTTTGCCATATATGGCCTTTATTATGTTGAGGTATTTTCCTTTTATACCCATTTTATTTAGAGTTTTTATCATAAATGGATGCTGTATCTTGTCAAATGCTTTCTCTGCATCTATTGAGAAGATCATGTGATTTTTATTCTTCATTTTGTTAATGTGGTGTATCACGTTGATAGATTTGTGGATGCTGAACCATCCCTGCATCCCTGGAATGAAACCCACTTGATGGTGCTGTATGATCTTTTCAATGTATTGTTGTATTCGATTTGCTAGTATTTTATTGAGGATTTTTGCATCAATGTTCATCAGTAATACTGGTCTGTAATTTTCTTTTTTTGTGTTGTCCTTGTCTGGTTTTGGTATCAGGATAATGTTGGCTTTATAGAATGAGTTAGGAAGCCTTCTTTTGTCTTCAATTTTTTGGCAGAGATTGAGAAGAATAGGTACTTAGTATTCTTTGAATTTTTGGTAGAATTCACCAGGGAAGCCATCTGGTCCTGGACTTTTATTTTTTGGAAGATTTTCAATTGCTGTTTTGATCTCCTTACTGGTGATTGGTCTATTCAAATTCTCTACTTCTCCTTCGTCCAGTTTTGGAAGGTTGTATGCTACTAAGAATTTATCCATTTCTTCTATATTATCCACTTTGTTGGTGTATAGCTTTTAATAGCATTCTATTATTATCTTTTGTATTTCTGAGGTGTCTTTTGTAATTTCTCCTCTTTCATTTCTGATTTTATTTATTTGAGGCTACTCTTTTTTTTTCTTGGTAAGTCTGGTCAAGGGTTTGTCACTTTTGTTTATCTTTTCAAAGAACTAGCTCTTGGTTTCATTAATTTTTTTCTATTGTTTTTGCAGTCTCTAGTTCATTTATTTCTGCACTGATTTTTATTATTTCTTTCCTTCTGCTAATTTTGGGCTTTGTTATTTTTTTTTTCAGTACCCTTAGATGCGCTGTTATATTGTTTATTTGAGATTTTTCTCCTTTCTTGAGGTAGGCCTGAATTGCTATAAACTTCCTTCTTAGAACCACTTTTGTTATATCCCATAGATTTTGGCATGTTGTGTTTTCATTTTCATTTGTCTCCAGGAATTTTTTTATTTACCCTTTGATTTCTTCATTGACCCAATCGTTGTTTAGTAGCATTTTGTTTAATCTGCACATTTTTGTTGCTTTTCTGGTTTTCTTCCTGTAGTTGATTGCTAGTTTCATACCTTTGTGGTCAGAAAAGATTCATGGGATTATTTCAATTTTCTTAAATTCATTGAGACTTGTTTTGTGATGAATCCTGGAAATGTTCCATGTGCATTTAAAAAGAATGTGTATTCTGTGGTGTTTGGATGGAATGTTCTATATATTTCCACTAAGTCCATCTTGTCAAATGTGTCATTTCAGGCCAGTGTTTCCTTATTGATCTTCTGTTTGGATGATCTATCCATTGGTGTAATGGAGTGTTAAAGTCCCCTACTGTTATTGTGTTACAGTATATTTGTCCTTTTAGGTCTGTTAATAGTTGCTTTATATATTTAGGTGCTCCTATGTTGGGTGCATGTATATTTATAAATGTTATATCTTCTTGTTGGATTGTTCCTTTTATCATTATGTAGTGCCCGTCTTTGTCTCTTGTTACAGTTTTTGTTTTAAAGTCTATTTTGTCTGATATAAGTATTGTTACCCCTGCTTTCTTTTCTTTGCCATTTGCATGGAATATCTTTTTCTATTCTTTCACTTTCAGTTTGTGAATGTCTTTAGGTCTGAAGTGTGTCTCTTGCATGCGACGTATATATGGGTCTTGTTTTTTAATCCAATTGGCCACCCTCTGCCTTTTGATTGGAGCATTTAATCCATAGACATTTAAAGTAGATTTTGATAAACATGTGTTTATTGCCATTTTGTTAATTTTTTTCTGGGTGTTTTAGTAGTTCTTCTGTGTTCCTTTCTGTTTCTCTTGCTCTCTTCCCTTGTGGTTTGATGGCATTCTGTAGTAATATGTTTGATTTCTTTTGGCTTACTTATTTGCTTACTTATTATAGGTTTCTGATATGTGATTACCATGATGAACCTATGTAATATTCTATGTACATAACAGTCTATATCAAGTTGATAGACTCTTTAGCTTGAGGTCTTTCTAAAAGCTCTACTTTTTCACTCCCTTCCTTCCACATTTTATGATTTGAAATCACATATAATCTCTTGTTTTGTGTGTCTATCCCTTATCCTCATCATTGAAATAGGTTATTTTAGTACTTTTGTTTTTTAATCTCCATCTTATCTTCACAGATGGTTGATTTGCTACCTTTACTATATTTTTACCTTTACCACTGATTTTATTGCCTGGTTTTTTTGGGGGGTTATTTTTTTTTTATAATTTTTTTATCCCTACTTGTGGTCATTGCTTTCCCACTTAAATATGTCCCTTCAGCATTTCTTGTAGAACTGGTTTCTTGGTGACAAACTCCATTTATTTTTGCTTGTCTGGGAAGCTGTTTATCTCTCCTTCCATTCTGAATGACAATCTTGATGGATAGAGTATTCTTGGCTGTAGGTTTTTCCTTCTAGCAATTTAAATACATCATGCATTCTCTTCTCGCCTGTAGGGTTTTGGCTGAGAAGTCTGCTGATAGCCTTATGGGCTTTCCTTTGTATGTCACTTGTTGCCTTTCTCTTGCTGCTTTTAGGATTCTCACTTTATCTTTAATTTTGGACATTTTAACTATAATGTGGCTTGGTGTGGGCCTCTTTGCGCTTATCTTATTTGGAGCTCTCTGTGCCTCCTGTACTTGGATGTCTGTTTCTTTCCTTAGGTTAGGAAAATTTTCACCTACTATTTCTTGAAAGAAATTTTCTGCCCCTTTGTCTCTCTCTTCTCCTTCTGAGACACCTATAACACAAATGTTAGTGCACTTGATATTGTCCCAGAGTTCCCTTAGGCTATTCTTATTCTGCCTAGTTATTTTTTCTTTTTTCTGTTCAGCTTGGGTGATTTCCTCTAGTCTTTTGTCTTGCTCGCTCATCCATTCTTATGTAACATCTACTCTGCTATTGAGTCCCTCCAGTGAATTTTTCATTTCCAGTATTGTATTCCTTATTCCTCACTGGTTCATTTTTATATTTTCCAGTTCTTTGTTGATGAGCTTACTGTGTTCATCAAGTCTTATCCCAATATCTGTGAGCATGCTTATGAGTTTTTGTTTGAACTCTTTGTCATGTAGGTCATTTATTTCTGTTTCATTTAGTCCATTTTCTGGGGTTTTGTCCTGTCCCCTTGCTTGGAATGTATTCTTTTGTGTCCTCATTATGCCTTTTTCTCTGTGCTTATATCTATGTATTAGGTGAGTCGGCTATGTCTCCTGATCTTGGAGAAGTGGCATTATGTCACACATGCCTTTTGAGGCCCAGCAGTGTGCTTCCCACTCATGACCAGTTCAAAAGATTGAGGAGTGACCACATTGTGGGTTGCTTGTGTCCTTCTGCTGTGGCAGGGTTGCTCTTAATGCAGGTACACAGGGAGTCTAGTCTTTCCTTCACTGGCCAGCTGTTTTTAAATCTGGTTTGGGGAGACTTGGCACCATTGGCTACCAGGTCTAACAGCACACTCCTGTTGCAGTTTTCCTGTTAATTGGGTAGGTACCCATTGTAGCTGGTTGCTAGGCTCAGGGGCTTACAGTTGCTATAGGCCTCAGGCCTACAAGGTTGTTGTCAGTTCTCTTAGGAGTGCAGCTGAGTGGGGATGGCCCTGGGCACGGAGCACTCAATTGTTTAAGGCTTTGGAAGGTGGGGCTGATCCTTTTTATGGCTATTTGTGAAGCACAGGTCTTCTGCCACTTATAAACCTCACCCTCTACAGGACCACACTCATGTTCAACACAGTCCCGTTCCATGCACACTTCCCAACCCCCTGGAGTGTACCCTGATACTTGACTGCCTAGGCCCCCACCTCTCCACCAATGCCCCCCTGAGGGCTTGCTGTTGGGCAGGGTGGGTGCTTAGGTAGGGCTGCCTGCCCTGGCTGAACTGGAGTAAATCTGTGCTCCAGTGGGTGTGGCAGCCCCCTGGGCTAACAGCCCAGGGGAACAACCTCAATGGCATCTGCTGGGATCTGTGTTAGCACGCCTATACCATGTCAGAACAATGGCCCCCACCAATGTCTCAGTCTCTGGAGAGGTCCCCCCTCTCGCCAAGATGCCCCCAGAGCCCACCAGGTGAGTCTCTTTTCACCAAAGGACTGTCAGCCATTTTTTTTTTGGTGATTTTAGGTTGCTGAGATATGTGAGTTTATGTGTGGGCCCTTTAAGACCCAGGTCTTTTCAGCTTTCATCCAATAGCTTTTCTGGGTTATTCCCCACTGCAGTTAATAGCCAGCAAAGCCAGAGAGTAAGACCCTCATCTCAGTTGTGCTGAGTCTGAAGTATGCTTATAGCAGTATCAGCCCCACTCCGGACCTCACTCCTCCAGGGAGGGCCACATACCTTAGGGTAGTTCCCACTTGACTGGCTGAGAAACTCCACTGTTCCTGAGGGTGGCTTTTTTCTCTTCAGCAGGAATTTCTGCCCCTTCCACCTTAGTCAGGACTGTCCCTTGTTGTTGGGTTCTTTTTACCCAGTTTTCAGTTTTCTATCCAGGGTAATTTTTCCAAAATAGTTGTAACCTGGTTGTGTTTGCGGGAGGAGATGAGTTCAGAGTCTGCTTATGCCCTCAAGTTCAATTTTTTAATACATTCACTTCTCATCCCTCTGCTGTTGTAGAGTTCTATTTTACTATATCCCTATTATAAGATGTGTGTGTTGATTTTGCATGTGTGAATAATTACATGAAAGCAAAACAAAAACGTCTTTTAAGTCTAACTTAGTCACTAGTCAGCACTACAGGCAATGAGTGATTGAATTTTAAAGCAAGATTTATTTTGAAGATTCTATCATTCTTCATCATAGAAAAAATTTATGTTTGTTTAAAATTATAAAGCTATATACATTTGGAAAATAGATCATTTAAAGGACACGAGCTGATTAAAATTTGTAGAACATTTTACATGACAAATAAAAACCAATTCCAACTTTTAAATTTCAGCATAATTGTGTATATAATATTCAAAGCCACAATAATCTCACAAACTAGAGAATCTAAAATATATAGGAAGGGAGGTGGAGGTCTCCATCAATCAGACTGACTGGATGATGAAGAATGGATGGAAGATGGTTGGAGAGACTGGTTAGGTGTTCAGCTCTCCTACAACATGGCAGAATATACTGCAGTACTGGAAACCCTTTCTGCAAGGAAGAGTCAATACGGTGATTTTGTAAGGTGTAAACATGACTAGGCTGAACTATGTTTTCCAGAATTCCCTTCTCTAAATGTTTCCCATTATAGTGTGGCACTAGAGACATTCTCTATGAGATTTTGAGGGCAGGCAGAAACAAAGCAGCAGCCACTTCACTTTCTGTGTGCTCAAAAAGTTGGGGTTAGGGTTATTAGGTGCTGTTGAAGCTCACACATGTTGTCACTTATTGCTTGGTTTGGGACAGTAGACAGGCATGCAGCTGCTTTATTTTATCTGCATTCTCCTTCAGCTTCTGCATCAGCTTTTAGGTTGGAGGCAGTGAGAACAGACTGGCCTATCCTCATGGTTTCCATCCTGTACTTGTTCCCCTCTACTTTATTTTATTTTTATTTTTTTTGAGGAAGATTAGCCCTGAACTAACATCTGCTGCCAAGCCTCCTCTTTTTGCTGAGGAAGACTGGCCCTGAGCTAACATCTGTGCCCATCTTCCTCTACTTTATATGTGGGATGCCTACCACAGCATGGCTTGCCAAGCGGTGCCATGTCCATACCCGGGATCCAAACAAGCCACCCCTGGGCTGCCGAAGCAGTATGTGCACACTTAACCACTGTGCCACTGGCCCAGCCACCCCTACTTTAAATCATCTTCCTTTCTTATGTCTGCCCTACACACTTCAAGCTGCAATAGCCTTTCAGTGATCACTTCCCAGCCCTCACGATTGTGTAAGATAAAATCCCTGTAAGAAATCCCTTATTATATACATTCTATACTTCCAATTGGTTCTGCTTTTCTAATTACAGTCTAAGTGATACAGTGAGGCTGAATTAAGTGTTATTCAAGGGCTGATGATTTTATAATTTTATCCATTAACGTTTGTGTGCAAAGTAATTCTCATAGACTATTTTAGATCTTATGTTGCATGGCAAAGAAAGTACACTTTACTGGAATTCAAGGGAATTAGGGACTGTCTTTGATTCTGTCAGTGTGACACGTATAAATGGCTCATTTGAAAGGTTTGGGCTTTTAAAAAATGATGGTGAAATATTAAAAACAGTCATCAAAAATAATTTGTGACTTACATGTACAATGAGAAATTTTAAAAGGGTTGAACCATCACCCTGGAACCATGGATGGTTGAACCATCCATGTACCCACTATCCACTTACGAAGTATAACATTGTCAATAGCATTAGGGAGAACCTGGTGCCCTTTGCAATAATATCCTATTCTTTACTTTCTACGAACAATCAATATTTTAATTTTTGTATTACTAAACCTTTATTTTTAGTTATAGTTTTAATATTATATGTGTCCGTTTATGTTTATTTTTGTATATTTTTGAACTATATACAAATAGTTTTGTGCTATTGTGTTTGCCTATTTATTCTCTTCATTAAGCATTTCCTAGGTACAAAAATCACTTATAAAATATGTGTATGGCATAAAAAATAACTTTACAGTGAACATCTGTGAACCATCAAACCAATTAAAGAAGTGGAATATTATCATTACATTTGAAGCTTCTTTCAAACTCATTCCTTTATATCCTCCTTTGAGTTAACTACAATCCTAACTTTTTTGTCTATAATTATAAGATATTTTTACACTATGTGCTTGGATCCATAAACAATATATTCTTTACTACTGAATATTTTGAAAGACGGTCTCTAAATTTCCTTTCTGTTTTGATTCTCTATAATTTTAGAGTCACAATTATAGTGTCATTATAGATAGAAAGATAGATATCTATATCTATATCTGTATCTTTCAAAATCAAAGCATTTCCTCAAATTCAAGCTATGGTGCCATTAGTAAGTATTGACGATAATGATAGATAGATATTATGTGTAAGACCATAGCTAGATGTAGGCATTGTGAGAAACTAGAGAGTGCATGAGTCACTTGAACTCATTTAACTTCATTTTTAAAAATATTAAAGACCCAACAAAACACATCTGTGCCAAATTCAGGTTATGAACCACCAGTGTACACTCCCTTCATACCAGTTTTTAATTAAAAGCTTAGTGAAGACTCTACAAGCTAAGTTATCACAGATTATTCAATTACTATGAGGTTAACTTTTAAAAGATAGAATATGGTTATTTAAATATTTAAAAATGAAGATAAGTTTATAAAAACTTGGATATTCTATTTTTAGATAGTTTTTTGCTTTACTTCACATTCAATAACTAATCAATATTGAAAGATCTCAGTGAGACTTTGCAGTAGAGTTATTCAATTCATTAATGGGGTACTTCTCATTTATTTCCTATGATATTCATGTTATTCTAAATGCTAAATATATTACCTTTGCTCTTAGAAGAACCAAAGTAATTATATAGGAACCAATAAAAATACAATAAATATGTATTCATATATATATTATATGTAAATAACATATAATATAGTATAACAGAACATTTTTGTTGTTAGTGCTGTGAAGTCAATTCCCACTCCTGGTGACCCTGTGTCCAGGAGAGCAGAACCATGCCTGGTCTTTTGTACCATCCTCTCATGTTCTGGCACTATATCAGACAATGCTCCACTGCTATTCATAAGGTTTTCATGGCCAATTTTTTTCAAAGCGGGTGGCCGGCCCTTCTTCCTAGTCTGTCTTAGTCTGGAAGCTTCGATGAGGCCTGTCCACCATGGGTGACCCTGCTAGTATTTGAAATACTGGTGGCAGGGCTTTCAGCATCACAGTGACATGTAGCTACTACAGCATGACAACACCAGACCACCAGGACTATATAATATTATAATATAATATAAATTCAAACATATTTCCTCATTCAGTCAAATAATGTAATTAAGGTAAGAATGATAAAATCAGGATTAGGAAGGGAGCAACTAAATTGGCCATAGTGAGTGAAATCTAAACGGAGTGGAACTTATTATGGGCTGTGACAGGCCAGCTACATTTGGAAAGCAGAAAAATGGACCAAAGCTCCACGAGCAGGACAAACACGTATATATACATCCTCCCCCCAACCCCACCAATGAGAATCTTTCTTAGGCTGGGATATTAAAAATTGTAGGAAGTTATATGGATAATGAAAACAATATATAATTCATATATGGAAGATAATGATCTGTTATAGAGTCCAGGCAGAAATTGGTAGGAATAGAGAAAAAATTCAAATTTCAGTAAACACTTAAGAGGGACCTATTTCCTCAGTTATGGCATGACTGTAGGCATCTGTTTGAAAGTTCATCATTTCTTCCAATTGTTCTTTTTTCCTATAGCAATTCATAAACTTTACAGGATTAAAGTCTCATACTGAACCTGAATTCCATTTGTATTTTTTTAAATATATAGACATACATATATACACATATATATCTCCTTGAAAATTTTTGAACAATTTGAAATTACCATTGAACATTATTGAATGTTCTGATGCCATTAAATATTTTTTGAGAATGTAATTTTTAATGATGTAATAACCAACTGTGTGAATGTATTTTCGTTTATTTGATTCCCCTATTAGAAGAATATTCTAAATACAGAAATGCAAACATAAGTCAGAATGTCAATGCAAGGCAGCAGGGAGTGGTTTAAAGCATTTTGTTTAATTCCATAAATAAAATATTATTCATTTGCCTCACTGTCTGATACTCAACTGTACGCCAATAATGTGTAATATACATTCAAGGCATTCAGAGTTCAATCTTTTGCTCAGTATTAGATTGCTCCTGCAAACAGGTAGATGTAGCCTGTGTAAGCCTGAAGACTCATTAGTTACAGAATCTATGCAAGAATAGATATTTTAAATAGGTTTAACTTTCACATTTGTTGTTTGTCCCTGATCCTGGAGCCAGTAAGGATGGGATATGCTGATGAGGGACTGAGACTGGGAGACTAAATATAGAAAGTCAAACTGGCAAAGATGTCAGGCAGCAAAAACATTATTATATCCTGTCCATTCACATAATGAACAAACCAGTAATTTTAGAACTACACTATAGTTTAATGGATACATAATAACAGAAAGTGAATACCAGCCCACATAAACCAGATTTTGAATAGAAGGAGTAAGTTCAATTGATTTTTTTTTTTAACTGCTAAAGAACAAGAGATATTTACTGATGGGTCCTAACAACCAGATCCCAGGCCTCACAGCCTCACAACTACCATCGGCTAGAAAGACCACTGGAACTAATCCCAGAATTTAGTCATCTGTATACTTTAGTCACCTCAAGGAGCCAAAGACATCCAATCAACCCTTGTCATCTAGACTCTCACTCTCTCCACCTCCCCAAATTTGCTCAGTGTTTCTTAGACAGTGAGAATATGAGACCTGGGATGAGTCAGGGGTGAAGGGCAGGAGCAGAGACAGAAAAAGGGGAAGGTCTTGCCAGAAACACACAGAATGCTTAGTTTTCACACCTGCACATATTACTGTCAGGATCAGTATAGGAGTGATATAGCCAGGAACATGTGGAGTTCTGAAACTCTTTGCACATACAAGATGCAGAATTGCTACAAGAGGAAGTCAGCTGGAGCCTCAGTGCCTGAAATGCTCAGCTGAGCTGAGGAATATTTTTGAGGCAGAAAGTGGCAAGATTGAATCTGTTATCTTGGAATGAATCTGAAAAAGAAATGTACCCTAAAAAAATCAACAATTCTTTCTGAGTCTTTAAGTGTGCACAGTGTGCTTGGCTGAAAAATAGAACTATAAAACAGAATTACCATTTTTAACAGATACCTTATTTCCATTTAGCATGTCACTTACTCCCAAGGCTACCTGAGTTTGAAGAGGATAAGTTTACTCTGAAGGATTGACACCACATTGCAGAGGTTACAAGCTTGCTTAGGTGACTAGAGTGGCAACAGAAGAAACTGAATGAGGAAATTGACATTGTCAAGAAAAATTGCTCTAATTTACAAGGACCTTAATGACTAAAAAATGGAGGAAGAACAGGTTCTGGGAGCCTGTGAATATGCTTATCTCATTTAATTCTCAATCCTAAGAGAAAGTTTCTATACTTATGTTGGTTAAACAGATGAAGAAACTTAAGCATAGAAACAAGAAGTAACATCCTCCTCAACATCTAAAGCTAGTAAGTGGCAGATCTCAGAGATGAGGCTATAGCTGCATATTTAGTTCTTAAAAGAATAGAGAAGATACTTAAGTCAGAGTCAGAAGTGGGATTTCCCAGAGATGATGTATAAAAGAAGAGAACAAAGGGCAGATTCTTGGAGAATAGCTCCAGTTAGACAAGAAGAGAAACCAGTAAAGCATACTAATCAGGAGCATTCAAGGAAATGGGAGGAAAACTAGTAGATTTAGTAATCTCAGATGAAGAAAGATGAGAATTTCAAGGAAGAGATAGGCAACACTGAAAAATATTGCACTGAGCTTAAATAATGTATGTCTCAAAAAGGTTGGCAGACGTGTCTCTTTTCACAATTGAACAAAGTACTCTATTTATATATTTCCTTCTTAACTGTTTGCTTTGTTCCTCCCATCTTTGCAATAATTGTTTCAAGGGGCCTGTATAATTGGTGATAAACAATTGTTTTACCTGTGAGTAAATATGTACTTACACCTGAAAAAAATGAGGTATGATGTATATTACGGTGCTTCATCTTTAGTTGATGAGTATAAGCATTTAAAAACATAAATGAAAAGAAACCCTAGAATTAAATTCAATTTCCATGTTAGAATATTGCTTTGAACAACATTAGATTTTGAACCAGCAATTTATTTGTGGGTATCATTTTTTTCCTTAGAGTACTAAACAATTAGAATTTATGTGAACTAGTTACTGTAGAATGTGATTCAATACTTTTTCCTTTCTTCCTTCTTTCTCAGTTTTTAAAATAGAAAAAATTCGTTGAGGTAAATAAACAAAGACAACATTCTATATGCTTTGTATATTAATGCATACACGGAAACTACTGTAAGAATCTTTATTCCTGGAGAAGCTACTGATATATCACACTGTATAATTCATTCAATTAATTTAAAATTCTACATATTTTCACCAGATACTGTATTGGACTCTATTAACACAGAGATTAGACACATTGTTGCTTATTACAACAAGCCTAAGGTCTAGCAGGAAAGAAAGAAAATATAAATAGTCTTACTATCCTTACAACAAAAGTCAGCAGAAAGTGCTCTGAAAGCACAATGAAGATGCAGCTCATGTAGAGTGGGGGACAATAAGAGTCAGGGAAAGGTTTTCAGATGAAGTGACTACTGAGTTGAATCAGGAAGAACTAGCATTGGCCAGACAAAAAGCATGCTAGGCTAGGGGCAAGTTTGACAGTGAATTTATTATGACCAGAAAGGAAATGTGCATGGAAGATGAATAGTGACTGAAACATGGCAGATTGTCAATAAATGGGACTTCGCTTTCCCACGTTTCCATAAATTGTCTTACACCCATATTATAGGTGTCTTAGAATATTTCCTTTACTTTGAGGACCAAGTTAAAAAAAATAATTCAAACTTCCGGTAGTAAAGCTTTATTGATTTTTCAAAAGAAAAGCAAAAACATAAATTTGATATTTAGCTTTAAATGTATATTGTATAATTACTAAAGTAGACTGGCTATTTAGCATAGAGACACATATTTATAAAAGTAATACTATGCAGGGGTCCTGGCTCCGTGGTCGAGTGGTTAACTTCATGTGCCGAGGGTTTCGGTGGTTCGGATCCTGGGCACAGACATGGCACCACTCATCAGGCCGTGCTGAGGTGGCATCCCACATAGCAAAACCAGGGGGACCTACAAACTGGAATATACAAGTATGCACTGGGGGGCTTTGGGAAGAAGAAGAAGAAGAAAAAGAAAAAAAAGATTGGCAACAGATGTTAGCTTAGGTGCCAATCTTAAAAAAAAAAAAAGTAATACTACCCAATATATAGCTTCCCGTAAATTAGGAAATGCAACATTTTGGTCATATTTTAATACTACTGACATTCTGATACAATCTAAGTATCCAAAATAAAATTTCAAAATATTTATTGGCTGCATTGTTATGAGGTCAGGATCTACAATTGAACCATATGTCTCTTTACTATCATTTATAGTGATCCAGAGGGGATGCTAAATAAAAATTTTTAATGAAATAATAAAATTTTAAATGTAATTTTATTATATAAGAGGCTTTTAAAACCTAATCTTTCTGTATTTTCATTTTATTCCTTCAAAATTGGTACAATCATATTCATACCTACTCGATTTAATTTTCTGACATTGTGGAAAATAGTGAGGTAAAAGTTACTTGGTAATCTGTAAAGCGTTCTATCAATTTGAGATGTTTTAAAGTTACTTTTACTATTATTTTTAAAACATGCTCTTAAATGGGGTTATCCATAATTATTCTTTATTCAGAGTAGGCTTAGGGAATCTCCTGCCTCTTATGACAAAATATTATTTGTTAATCATAATGTAATTTTATACTGATTTTATATTGTCAACTTTTTAGGCAATCCAAAAAATATTCTTGAGTTTTGGTTTATCTATATATATAATATAATTAGCACGACTTAATTTTTAAAACTATCTTTCTATAACAATCAACAAAAGTATAGTATTTTTAAAAAAGACATCTCTATATATTTCCTCTGGCTTTATTGAGTTCAATATATTTCATGTCAGCAATATTCTAGAGCTCATATTTAGCTTATCAAAATGCTTACTTAACATTTTATTAGATTTTTTTAGAGATTAGGAATTTGGGAAAAGGAATGTAACATAGTTAACATTTTGCTAAATAATATATAATATGGCCTTAGCATAAATATTACAGATCTAGCTAAAAACTATATTTTTGTGTACTTTGCCAAAATTTTAAGTATATATATTTATACATGTAAGTATTATATAATTAATTACTTAACACAACTAAAGTTAAGCAAATGTATAATCACATTGCAGGCATGAAAAAGAGCCGAATGAAGGCAACAGTATTGCTAAAGACATAATCCTTATTTCAGAAGAATCATTTTTCCAAATACATTTGGGCGACATGCTCTTTTAGTTTCTACACAAAAGTCAAGGTAATCTCAGCATATTAGTTATAAAAACAAGTGAAGATGTTATCATCTTAGACTGAACAGGACTACCTTAAAACATGAATATATTTTGGCAGCTAGTAGAAAACTAAATTAGAATCAGAGGAAGTGACACCTTGAAATTGAGTTGATTTCAGTTTCATTTGGCATCCTGTCAGGACTTGGGTATATGGAAAAAAGTATCTTTTTCTTAATAAACTCCCAACATCTACAATCATAATATATAATTGTGGCTATAACAAATATAAAAAATTTAGTTTTGTGAACATAAGAACTCTACAATAATTTTGACAGGATCACTGGAATCAGAAAAAAACATTCTAGGTTGTTTTTGTTTTTAAAGCTATCATCAAATTTCATCATAACTTACCAGGATTATTACATGCATCCTCTGCAGATGGCTTCATTCATATATGATTTCTAACAGCTTTCTCCTCAAATAGAGTTCTAAACATGTACCAAAATAAATTAGGAACACTTTCTGTTATAATTAGCAAGATAGGGCATTTTTTCTAAGTCCAAATATGCTTGCTTTAAAATAACAAGCCAATTTTTTTTTCTTAAAGATTGCACAATATTTGAGTGAAGAGAGCTTTTATGACACACAGGAGAATGACTTTCAACTCTTTCATATTTCAATTAGTCATTTAATTCCTATTTTAATTTACCTGATTTTCACTCTTTACTATTAATATTAAAAAGCATATCTAATCTAGGTGTTGTTCATTAAATAAATGCACAACACCAGGTGCTGAATAAATCCATTCAAATCAGTTAAATATAAATCTTTTAGAAACAAAATTTAAAGCACATTTAATTGAAAATTCAATTTTCTTATGTGTAACATGGAGATGGATCGGTGAAGGACTATGTGTTACTTTTAAAATTTAAAACTTGAATAAATCTCTACAAAATATAAAGAGATTAATACGAAACATATTCTATCAAATTACTGCAATATCATTTTTGATCACCCAGGAATTTCATTAGATTTAGAAATATTCATTTATTCTATTAAATGAACCTGTGATGATTCATAGAGGCAAATAAAAATTTGCAAGGGGAGAGCAAGACTTCAACAGTAAAACTTCTTACAAGTCCTAGTAAACATACATACATATATATATGTATAATAAAAAAAAATTATATATTTTGTGTGCCCAAACAGGTAAATACACCCCCCAAAAAAACGAGAAAGAGGTTTTCCATTTTATTAAATTAAATATATTTTACAATTGACAACTCATTGCAGGTAGTAAGCACATTAAATATATGTAATTTGTGGCCCAAACTACCAATCAACTTCAAAACATGAAAATCTGAGGATATCAACGTTTTAACTGGGTTTACAAATAGAATTACAACAAAGTGGCTAATACATTGGGATAGATAAGCTATAAAGTAAAATCTTCATTTTTCTAAGTACTACTTATTTGACTTTTGGAAAAATAGTCAACTTTCTCAGTTTCTTCATCTCTGAAGTAGAGATAACAATATCTATCACATGAGTCTTTGTGGGGTTAAGTGAGATAATGCATGCATAGTATTTATCAAAACAACTTCACAAATATACCATACATGATAGAGTAATTCTCTGTGTGTAGAAAAAAACAGTAAAAATTTAGAGTTGAAATATTTGCTTTATATTATTGTCTATTATTATACGTCAAGTATAAATATTTGAATAATTGTACTTATTGAACAGAACTCTGGTTAATCTGGTAATACTTCAGCATCAGGTAGAAGCCTAATAAAGTACAATTTTAAATAGTACTAAAGTGTGCTAGAATTTCAGAAGGAAAAAAGTTCTAATTCAAAGAAAGTTGCAAAAATATATTTTGCATCTAGTAAATTTATCAGTTCCAACCAACAATCAGCATGGAAGTTTTATGTGTTAAAAGATGAAATTAAAAGTGGAAAATATTGATCAGCCTGTTCCTCCCCATGACCTTAGTTCTTCCCCAATCACAGAAACAGCTGTTCTCCTTAGACACTAACGGTGGCAGTTAAAAAGGAAAAAACAAAGTAAGATGAGGGGAAAATCAATAACATGTTATACTCTAATGGTAGCTAACACCATGATAGTTTAAAAAATGTGGAGATAGCACGTTATCAATTACTTAAAAATTAAGTTTCGTAAGTGACATAACTCTAAACAAAGTGAATAGATATATGTATAGACTCTTTATACACTTTTTCCTTTGTTATTAAATAATTTATATAACATTTAGGTTATCCTAGTCTCTCATCTTACTACGCCTCCTTGTTTCTCAAAAGTTTGAAAGTTGTCTTTAATTATTGACACTTCTGACAGAAGAAGACTAAAGAAAAAGCATAAATGTTGATATTTTTAAAGGCAGTAAATAAGAATTATTGAAAACTTGGAAAATGGAAAAAACATGGAAAAAATCAGACATGGACTTGTAATTTGCTACATTTTATTCCAAACTATTTTTTATTTTTTAATTCCAATCTATTTTTTTATTCCAATCTTCTTTTCTACTTTAATAGAAGTGACATCATACAATAGTCATTTGCTCTCTCTACCAGGAGGAGGAGTTATATGCTCATTTGGTACATAGACAACTTATCCTACTACTTCCCTTAAGTTTTTAATATAAGCACATTCAATGCTATATATTAATATGTTTGCTTTTATCATTGAAAATAGCAATACAGTATTCTACTATGTGAAGATAACAAAAACTAACCACTTTTCAATTATTACATACTGAAAATATTTCCAGTTTTCACTAAGGAAGCTCTTAAATTGTGTCTCTAAGACCATCAAAAATCTAGTTGGAACACAGACTTGGATGAGTCAGGATCTTTTCGTGAGAGCATTTACTTCTCAAGGGTCTGAATTTCTAAATTACATATAGATCCTTATAAATGAAAAAGTAAAAACTAGAATTACTGCTAGCTGCTATTTGGTGAAGTAGTTGTTTTTTCTTCTTTGTAGAAAAGGCAAAAACTTTTAGGGTAAAAGCAATCCAATGAAGTACAGAAACTAAAGAAGAAAACGCTTGAATTTCTTGATCTCTAGTCAAGAAGAGTTCTATCACTTTCTTAACTTTTTAAAGGCAGAAAAATAATTTACTAAAATCATATCTATTTGAAAACACTTTAGAGAACTTAAAATTATTATAATTCTATGATTTTCTTCTCTGCTTCTAGCGCCTTAAAAGGGTATAATTTATTCAAATGATAATATAGCATTCTCAATAAAAGAAAAAGCCAATAATTTTTTTGGTAATTTTTATTGTTTCTGATAGTTTACAACCCTGTGAACTTTCAGTTGTACATTATTGTTTGTCAGTCGTATTGGAGGTGCACCACTTCACCCTTTGTGCCCACTCCCCACCCCACCTTTCCCCTGGTAGCCACTAATCTGTTCTCTTTGTCTATATGTTTAACTTCCTCATATAAGTGGAGTCATACAGAGATTCTTTCTCTATCTGGCTTATTTCACTTAAGATAATTCCCTTAAGGTCCATCCATGTTGCAAATGGGAGGATTTTATTCTTTTTTATGGCTGAGTAGTATTCCATTGTATATATATACACCATGTCTTCTATATCCAATCATCAGTTGATGGGCACTTAGGTTGCTTCCCTGTCTTGACCGTTGCAAATAATGCTACAATGAACATAGGGGTGCGTGGGACTTTTGGAATTGCTGATTTCAAGTTCTTTGGATACATACCCAGTTGTGGGATGGCTGGGTCATATGGTATTTCTATTTTTAATTTTTTGAGAAATTTCCATGCTGTTTTCCATAGTGGCTGCACAAGTTTGCATCCCCACCAGTAGTGTATGAGTCCCCTGTTCTCAGCCACTGAGAAAAACAGTATTGAGGTTCATCAAAAAATTAAAAATAGAACTACCATATGGTCCAGTAATTCCACAAGCTCTCCAACGTTTGTTACTTTTTGTTTTGGTTATTTTTGCCATTCTAATGGGTGTAAGGTGATATCTTAGTATAGTTTTTATTTGCATTTCCCTGATGATCAGTGATGATGAACATCTTTTCACGTGCCTATTGGCCATTGTATGTCTTCTTTGGAGAAATGTCTGTTCATGTCTCCTACACATTTTTTGATTGGGTTGTTTGATATTTTGTGGTTGAGTTGCGTGAGTTCTTTATATATTATGGATATTAATCATTTGTTCGATATATGACTTGCAAATATTTTTCCCAAATAGTGGGGTTTTTTTTTGTTTCAATCCTGTTTTCCCTTGCCTTGAAGAAGCTCTTTAGTCTGATGAAGTCCCATTTGTTTATTCTTTCTAGTGTTTCCCTTGTCTGAGAAGACATGGGGCCTGAAAAGATCCTTTTAATACTGATGTCAAAGAGTATACTGCCTATATTTTCTTCTACAAGCCTTATGGTTTCAGGTTCTTACCTTTAGGTCTTTGATCCATTTTGAGTTGGTTTTTGTGTATGGTGAAAAAGAAAGGTCAATTTTCATTGTTTTACATGTGGCTTTCCAGTTTTCATAGCACCAATTGTTGAAAAGACTTTCTTTTCTCCATTGTATGCCCTAGCTCCTTTGTCCAACATTAGCTGTCCATAGATGTGTGGTTTTATTTCTGGGCTTTCAATTCTGTTCCATTGATCTGTGCAATTGTTTCTCTACCAGTACCATGCTGTTTTTTTTTTTAATTTTTAATTTAATTAATTAATTTATCTATTTATTTATTTGTAGTAACATTGGATTATAGCATTATATAGCTTTCGGCTGTACATCATAATATATTTCAAATTCTGTGTAGATTACATCATGTTCACCACCCAAAAAGTAATTATAGTCCATCCCCTCATATGTGAGCCTAATCACCCCTTTTGCCCTCCCCCCTTCTGGTATGGTAACCACAAATCCAATCTCCAATGTGTTTATTTGTAGTTGTTTTTATCTTCTACTCATGAGTGAGATCATATGGTATTTGACTTTCTCCCTCTGACTTATTTCACTTTGCGTAATACCCTCAAGGTCCATCCATGTTGTCACAAATGGCCGGATTTCATCATTTCTTACGGCTGAGTAGTATTCCATCGTGTATAAATGCCACATCTTCCTTATCCATTCATCCATTGATGGACACCTAGGTTGCTTCCAAGTCTTGGCTATTGTGGATAATGCTGCAATGAACATGGGGGTTAAAGTATCTTTATGCCTTTGAGTTTTCAAGTTCTTTGGATAAATACCCAGCAGTGGGATAGCTGGATCATATGGGAGATCTATTAATTTTCTGAGGATACTCCATACTGCTTTCCACAGTGGCTGCACTTGTTTGCACTCCACCAGCAGTGTACCAGGGTTCCCTTCTCTCTACATCCTCTCCAACATTTGTTGTTTTCTGTCTTGTTAATTATAGCCATTCTGACCAGAGTGAGGTGATACCTCACTGTAGTTTTGATTTGCATTTCCCTGATAGCTAGTGATGTTGAACATCTTTTCATATGCCTGTTGGCCATCCATATATCATCTTTGGAGAAATCTCTGCTCAGATCCTTTGCCCATATTTTAATCGGATTGTTGGTTTTTTTGTTGTTGAGCTGTATGAGTTCTTTGCCTATTTTGGATATTAAGCCCTTATCTGATATATGGTTTGCAAATATCTTCTCCCAATTATTAGGTTGTCTTTTCCTTTTGTTGATGGTTTCCCTTCCTGTGCAGAAGGTTTTTAATTTGATGTAGTCCCATTTGTTCATTTTTTCTTTTGTTTCTCTTGCCTGGTCAGACTTGGGACTTGAAAGTATGCTGCTAAGACCGACGTCAAGGAGCATACTGACTAAGTTTTCTTTTAGAAGTTTCATGGTTTCGGGTCATAGATTCAATCCTTTAATCCATTTTGAGTTGATTTTTGTGCATGGTGTAAGGGAATGGTCTACTTTCATTCTTTTGCATGTGGCTGTCCAGTTTTCCCAACACCATGTATTGAAGAGACTCTCCTTTCTCCATCGTATGCTCTTGGCTCCTTTGTCGAATACTAGCTGTCCGTAAATGTGCGGGTTTACTTCTGGGCTCTCGACTCTTTTCCATTAATCTGTGTGTCTGTTTTTGTGCCAGTACCATGCTGTTTTGGGTACTATGGCTTTGTAGTATATTTTGAAATCAGGGAGTGTGATACTTCCAGCTTTGTTCTTTTTTCTCAGGATTGCTTTAGCAATTCGGGGTCTTTTGTGCCCCATACGAATTTTAGGATTCTTTGCTCTATTTCTGTGAAGAATGTCATTGGGATTCTGATTGGGATTGCACTGAATCTTTAGATTGCTTTAGGTAGTCTGGACATTTTAACTATGTTTATTCTTCCAATCCTCATGCACGGAATCTCTTTCCAACTCTTTTTGTCGTCACCAATTTCTTTCAGGAAAGTCTTGTAGTTTTCATTGTATAGCTCTTTCACTTCCCTAGTTAAATTCACCACAAGTTATTTTATTCTTTTTGTTGAGATTTTGAATGTTATTGTGTTCTTGAGTTCTTTTTTGTTGGATTGTTATTAGAGTATAGAAATGCTACTGATTTATGTAAGTTGATTTTACACTCTGCAACTTTGCTGTAGTTGTTGATTATTTCTAAAAGTTTTCCAATGGATTCTTTGGGATTTTCTATATATAAGATCATGTCGCCTGCAAACAGCGAGAGTTTCGCTTCTTCCATCCCTATATGGATTCCTTCTATTCCTCTCTCTTGCCTAATTGCTCTGGCCAAAACCTCCAGTACTATGTTGACTAAGAGTAGTGACAGAGGGCAGACTTGTCTCGTTCCTGTTCTCAGGGAGACGGCGCTGAGTTTTTGCCCACTGAGTATGATACTGGCTGTGGGTTTGTCATATATGGCCTTTATTATGTTGAGGTAATTTCTTTATATCCCAATTTTGTTAAGAGTTTTTATCATAAATGGCTGTTGGATTTGGTCAAATGCTTTCTCTGCATCTATTGAGATGATCATGTGGTATTTATTTCTCAGTTTGTTGATGTGGTATATCACGTTGATTGATTTGTGGATGTTGAACCATCCCTGTGTCCCTAGTATGAATCCCACTTGATCATAATGTATGATCCTTTTGATGTATTGCTGAATTTGCGTTGCCAAAATTTTGTTGAGGATTTTTGCATCTATGTTCATCAGCGATATTGGCCTGTAGTTCTCCTTTTTCGTGCTGTCCTTGTCAGGCTGTCAGAGTGATGTTGGTCTCATAGAATGTGTTAGGAAGTGTTCCATCCTCCATAATTTTTTGGGATAGCTTGAAAAGGATAGGTATTAAATCCTCTCTGAAAGTTTGGTAGAATTCCCCAGGAAAGCTGTCTGGTCCTGGGGTTTTATTCTTTGGGATGCTTTTGATTGCTGTTTCAATCTCTTCCCTTGTGATTGCTCTGTTCAGATTGTCTGCTTCTTCTTGACTCACCTTTGTAAGAGTCTAAGAATTTATCCATTTCCTCTAGGTTATCCATTTTGTTAGCATATAGTTTTTCATAGTATTCTATTATAACCTGTTGTATTCTGTGGAGTTTGTTGTTATTTCTCCTCCTTCACTTCTGATTTTGTTTACTTGAACTTTCTCTCTTTTTTTCTTTGTAAGTCTGTTTGGGGGTTTGCCAATTTTATTTATCTTCTCAAAGAACCAGCCCTTTGTTTCATTGATCTTTTCTACTGCCTTTTTTGTTTCAATAGCATTTATTTCTGCTCTGATTTTTATTTCTCTCCTTCTGCTGACATTGGGCTTTGTTTGTTCTTCTTTCTCTAATTCAGTTAGGTATAATTTGAGATTGCTTATTTGTGATTTTTCTTGTTTGTTAAGGTGTGCCTGTACTGTGATGAATTTCCTTCTTAATACAGCCTTTGCTGTATCCCATATGAGTTGGGATGGCATGTTATCATTTTCATTTGTCTCCAGATATTTTTTGATTTCTTCAATGATCCATTGCTCCTTCAATAACATACTGTTTAGTCTCCACGTCTTTGTCCCTTTCTCAGCTTTTTTCTTGTAATTAATTTCTAGCTTTATAGCATTATGATCAGAGAAGATGCTTGTTATTATTTCAAATTTTTTAAATTTACAGAGCCTTGCCTTGTTTCCTAGCATGTGGTCTATCCTTGAGAATGTTCTGTGCACACTTGAGAAGAATGTGTATTTTTCTGTTTTTGGATGGAGTGTTCTATATATGTCTATTAAGTCCAACTGTTTTAGCTTTTGTTTAATCCCACTGTTTTCTTGTTGATTTTTTGTCTGGATGATCTGTCCAATGATGCGAGTGGGGTGTTGAGGTCCCACGCTATTATTGTGTTATTTTTGATATCTTCTTTTAGGTTTGTTAATAGCTGCTTTATGAACTTTGGTGCTTCTGTGTTGGGTGTATAGATATTTACAAGCATTATTTATTCTTGATGTAGTGTCCCTTTGATAACTATATACTGCCCCTCTATGTCTCTCTTTACCTGCCTTATTTTGAAATCTACTTTGGCTGATATAAGTATTTCGACACCTGCTTTCTTTTGTTTGCCATTAGCTTAGGGTATCATCTTTCCCCCCTTCACTGTGAGCTTGTTTTTGTCATTGGAGCTGAGGTGTGTTTCCTGGAGGCAATAAACTGTTGGATCTTGTTCTTTAATCCATCTTGCCACTCTGTCTTTTTATTAAAGAGTTCAATCCATTTATATTGAGAGTGATATTGATGTATAAGGGTTTAATGCTGTCATTTGGTCACTCATTTTTCCAGTTTTCCTGCATTTCCTTTGTTTCTCATCCTGTGTGTTTTGGTCTACCCATTGACTTCTGCAGTTTCTTATGCTGCGTTTCCTAGTTTTTTCCTTATTTATTTTTTGTGTCTCTGTTCTGTTTTTTAGTTTAGTGGCTACCCTGGAGTATGTATTCAGAATCTCCTGCATAACAGTCCATTTTCTGATGGCCTCTTATTTCCTTAGTCTAAACTGATTCAGTCCCTTTCTTCCTCCCCTCCTAAATTATTATTTTCATCTCTTATTCCAACTTGTGTTGTGAGTTTGTGGTTAAAGTGACAAAATCATCTTTGTTTTTGGTGTTTTCCTTCCCTTTATCCTAATGCTATAGTTGAATATTTGCTATCCTATTCTGATTATATCTATTTGTCTCCTTACTCTGTGTTTTGTGACCCCTTTCTCCCTTTCTTTCTTTTTTCAGGTATGAGGGCCTTCTTGAGGATTTCTTGTAGCAGGGGGTCTCATGGCTATGAAGTCCCTTAGCTTTTGTTTGTCTGGGAAAGATTTATTTTCTCCCTCATATGTGAAGGATATTTTTGCTGGATAGAGTATTCTTGGCTGAAGATTTTTATCTTTTAAAGTTTTGAATATGTCATTCTAATCTCTCCTAGCTTATAAGGTTTCTTCAGAGAAATCCACGGAAAGTGTGGTAGGGGTTCCTTTGTAGGTTTTTTCTTCTGCCTTGCTGCCCTGAGTAGTCTTTGTCATTCATTTTTGCCAGTTTTACTACTATATGCCTTGCAGTAGGTCTTTTTACATTGACATATCTAGGAGATCTAAAAACTTCCTCCACACACATTTCTCTCTCATTCCCTAGTTTTGGGAAGTTGTCTGCTATTATTTCTTTGAGCATGCTTTCTGTTTCATTCTTCTCTTCACCTTCTTGGATACCTATAATTCCTATGTTGCATTTCCTCATGGAGTCAGCTATTTCTTGGAGATTTTCTTCATTTCTTCTTAGTCTTAATTCTCTCTCTTCCTCTGTCTGGAGCCATTCAACCTATCTATCTTCAATTATGCTGATTTGCCCCTCTATGGTGTCCACATGAGCATTCAGGGAACCCATATTTTGTTTTATCTGTTCCACTGTACTTTTCATCTTTAGTATTTCTGATTGATTCTTCTTTATAGTTTCAATCTCTTTGGTGAAGTAACTCCAGAACTCGTTGAATTGTTTCTGTATATTTTCTTTTACCTCAGTGAGTTGTTTGACGATAGCTATTCTGAATTCATTGTCATTTTGTTTACTTATTTCTGAGTCCTCAGGACATAATTCTGTGTACTTATTGATTTCCTTCTAGTCTGGAGCATTTATGAACTGTTTGATGCCCATTACAGCTCCTCTGATGGGAGCTCCAGCCTCTCTGCCCTCCGTTGTTTGGCTGCTGTGGGTCTCCGAGGATTCCTGTGCTGTTAGGATAATTTTTGTTGGAATATAGTTGCTCCTTTTTGTTGTATGTTGGAGTGGAGAGAGTCTTGGGCAAGCTCACTCCCCCATGATGCTGATGTCACTCTCCAAAGCCAACAATTTTTAACTACGATATTTACTTTTTACGTATGGTTTGAATAAATAGAATTTAAATATATTTGGTCTCTTAATCTGATATTAAATCCACTAATAGCACAAGTTATTTAAGGTAAACATTTATAGAGTTACAACACACATTCTTTGTAGATAGAGTGATATTATTTTTGAAATACCTTTTGTCCTATGGAATCTCCCTTTACCCTTTCCCTCTATTTTCACCAGATGGTTTATTCTATATTGAGTTCCAAGGGGAAGAGTTATGACATGCTAAAAGAATTAGTTACCTGTTAGCCTCTTAATATGTGTATCCCCAAATCTTAACCCATTAAGAAGAATATGTTTGATATGCTTGCAGCATCATATAGGGAGTACCTCAGATAGGAAAACATTAAAACTTAAGAGTAAAGAATCTTCTTTGTGACTATAAAAAGTTTTCTTAGGTTCAGGTGATGACAGAGATTGAAGGAAGTTTATGGAGAACAGTGAAAGGAAAGGGGGAAAGAGGGCCCTTAGTTACACTTTCTAGGAAAACACCTAAATAGGTAGGCATGAAGAAATCCTTCTCCAGAGAAGGTGTGGGGGTTGAGGGCAAGACCTAGCAAATCGAGTGATTCATTGTGTAGGTATATAGGACCACTGAGTGTCTGTCAGTGTTTTATATGCCCCAAAATTAGATCAAAGCAGCAGAAGCATTCAGTGACTCCTTTACGGCTCCCTAAACTAAAGGAATTATGGAAATAGGAAAAGAGATGGCTCACTAAAATGTGTGGACTAAGATGAAAGACCAGATGGATTTTTCAATATCTGTCTTATAGACACATGACTTGATTATCATTCAGGTAATTAATTAGCACCCCGCTGCCCTGACTCTATAAACCCACTGGCTCTTGTATACAGTGGGAGCTACTGTAGGATTCCAAACTGACTCAGATTAAGTTTTCACCAATTTGCTGAATGGGACTCAAAATAGAACTTGAGTTTGGTTACAGACAAATAAATAATTGAAGACTTTATTTTGCATAATAATCTATGATCTGTTTGCATGATTGGTGTTATTATTGATTAAATATGTGATCTCCCCAGAGCTATCTAAATGTGATTATGCTTTCTGAGAAACATCATTAAGCATTGATATAATTAATTATATCACAAAAACTTGGAAAAATTATTAGGAAAGCACATCATGGTATAACAGGCAAATAAATCACCATTAAAGTCATACATATCGATAACAATAAAGCATGATGAGATATTTCTAAGTTTTCAAAATTGATATTTATTTATTTCTCACTTACTAATTTTAGAATCAGCTAGCACTTGCCAGTAGATCAGAAGTAATATTTACCTAAGTTCTGCAAAAAGCAATCATCTATTTTGCTTCATTTAATTATTTAGTAAACACTTAGGAACAATAATGCTATTCATAAAAAATAATTATGAACAATAATGCTCTTACAACTCTTACTATCTATTGGGGATAAAATGTGAACTACATGTGGACTTCCCCCCCAGATAACTGTGTATCTCTGTATCTTTATATGTCTGTCTGTCTGTCTATACCTGCCTTGTTACCACAACACTGAAATGCTATCCCTTTATGTGTTAATTTTACATGCATCTATAAAATAAATTTTATATCTTCAGACTCATTTTATGATGTAATTTTATTGTATTTTTTCGAAACATTGGTACCTGAGCTAACAACTGTTGCTGATCTTCTTTTTTTGTTTTTCTTCTTCTTCTCCCCAAAGCCCCCCAATACATAGCTGTATATTCTAGTTGTGAGTACCTCTGGTTTTGCTATGTGGGACACTGCTTCAGCATGGCCTGATGAGTGGTGCCATGTCTGTGCCCAGGATCCAAACTGGTAAAACCCTGGGCCACCAAAGTGGAGCATGCAAACTTAACCACTTGGCCATGGGGCTGGCCCCTATGATGTAATTTAAAAATTTGTCATGAAACATTGAAGTTAGTGTCAATTTAAATCTGATATCATGAATTAGCCATAATAATTTATTCATATCTATTTACTCAAATTCTTTATAATACGCATTATTAAAGTCTTTATTTCCCTTTTTATTCTTATCCTCACAACATCTTTGATAGAAGCATAGAATAAAAAAATATACATTTGTTATTTGAGAAATTTATATCCAGGACAATTAATTGATTTTCTTTTAAGAACCTGACTTGATGCTATAATGGTAGAAGTCATTTTTATTTTAATAAATTATTGACTAGCAATTTATTCACACATTTTGGGGCCATCATCTCTTCTTAATGCTAGTGGCAACACTGGAAATTAAAGTTTTTATCATAACTACATCAATGCTGTTATAATTTAATATTTTTGAATAAAATTTTTATGAGGACTGTTTGTCATGAGGAAATTTGTCAAAGATACACACTAGGACAAGAGATATATGTAAAGTCTAAACACTGCAGGATCATATGGTGATCTAAAAATCTTTCTTTGTAGTATATTTTAGCCTATTCAGAGGAAACATTGTTCATTGTCAAAACAAACTATCAAGGAATTGCACTGCACCATTATCACATTGCCTTGTAACAACTACTAGTCTCCTTTCCCAGGAGGAACAATTCATAAAGCAAATGTAAAAGTGTTCTCAGTGCCAGCACTTGCTTAAATTAGTTTCATAGAGCAATCATTTCCAGCCTCTCTCCTACATATACTGATTGGTATGTTAAACTATTTTATGGTATTATTATGTATACTTTTGAAACCTGCATTTTACATGAAAATTTATTACTGGCTCAAGAGACACAGGACTGTCAGATTCAGGAACTCAGGTATTGTCTCCTGCCTACATCAGAAAATATTTTAAGAAAGATTTTGCATCTTCATCTCAATAAAATCACTGCATAGTCCCTTTTTCATTAAAAAAAAAAAAGGTAATTATTACCAAAATACCCCCAGTCTTCTTGTTTCTGTTTGCCTGACTGATTAACATTAGTCAAGTGATTAACCATCCAGCTTTGCCCCACACCATCAGAACTATGTATCTCACTATCGGTGGCCTTCTTTCCATAGACTGCTACAAAGAAACATGTAGGCTTGTCCTCCTTGTTTCCCTCCAAGATCACAGAGGCTCAGCCCTGGATGGGGAGAGAGATGAATGGCTACTCTCTGTGTGCCTGCTGCTCTCCACAATTTAAGGAGTAATTAGTTAAGATGCAAAAGTAACAAAAAGTTCTTCAGACAGTCTACTATAGTGTTTTGTAATAATGGAAAATCCTATTTACCCAATATTTTTTTTTATATTGAAATATATATAGTTTATATATGTTTGGTCATACAAGTATATATATAAAACACATGGTTTTACATATCTATTAAAGAATATATATGTATAAAGATTTTATATATGTGAAATATTGCATATATTTGTAAATATAAAGTAAGCATCATTCTCAAAGAGGAATTCTGATCTCAAAGAGGGCCCCTTTACAAAGAGCCTGGATGCAGCATAACTACATAAGTAAACTTTCATCAGACCTGTGGACACGGTCTAGCTTTCCTTCCTTGTTTCAGATGGCACCTGAGCCCTTTGGAAAGGCACACAGTGTGTTGTACCTTGCTTGAAGACAGGAGTCATGGTCTGAATCTTATCTGTCCGATGAGAAGGAAACATCACCTGGTGATAGAGTGTGTGTTATGCATGTGTGTTTTGGGGTGTGTATGCGCATGTGTGTGAGTGCTGTGTCTCAGGCCCCACAATAGGCATTTTCCTGAGAGTCGCCTATGACAGAATCTCCTTGGGTCTGTCCAGGGGACTTACATTCAGAGATGTAATTAAATAGTTTAATAGGAACTGCAGATCATCATTCAGGAGAACGAAGAATAGTTTTAATGGGGAAAAAGAAAGAAATCCCTTCCAGTCTCTTTCAATTTAAGGTGAATCCAGCAGAACTGACTACTGCTATTTACCCAATATTTTAAAGTCAACATACTAGGCTGATAAGACGAAATGCCTTATAAAACTTCTGTAAAAACTGATGCCTTACTCTTCGTGAATTCAGAAAGAATATTGACGTCTATATTATTGTCACTCTTTTAAAGTACATTCACAAAGAAATTGTTTTAGAAATGATTCCAAAATTTTCTGAAATAGGACAGGAATCATCTAGTAACCAATGTTTGTATCGAATGTGTTTGGGGGGCATTTAAATGATTAAATATACCTAACATTAACAACACATCTGGTAATCAAGATATGTGTTCAGTACTGAGTCTACAATGCACAGAGTCATACATTTAAATTCAAGGAAAGCTGTATTCGTTCTTAGCACCAAGGTGAAACTCTAACTGCATATTATCTAAAACACGTAATTTTTTCCCCATCCACTAGATTGCGACTTTAGAAATAAATATGTTCCATGTGACTGAATATCTCAATAGAGAATTGCTTACATTTGGTTAAATTTATCCATCTATCTTACTCAAAAACAAAATTTAAATAGATATAGTAAATGCTACATATTTCTGTAGAATCTAATAAAGGTGAAAGATCCACAGGTGTCTACTATAAAGACATTCTTAATTACAGGATCTTTCATTGCTCTGAGTTCACCGTACAGTTATCAAGCTGAGGCTGTAAGCTGAAGTGTTTTGTTTCACAATCAGGAGCAGATCAAGAATGAGGAATGGCTTTGCAGTACTTTATAAGCCCTGCATTTGAATTCTGGTTATGCCACATACTCGTAGTTTGATTTCAAGTGATTACTTAACCACTCTATCTCTGTTGTCAGAGGAAAAAATGGCAAAAATAACTTGAACAATAAAATGAGACTAAAAACTAATTAAATATGGTAATAGACTATGTCTTGTAATGAGCAAAAACTATTTAGAAGGAAAAACGTAGCAAGACAGTTGACTGATGCAATAATACTTCATGAACTTGGGAGGTAGAGGTTGAAGTGAGGGCATCCAAATTAATGAAAAAGATTGTTGAAATTTTTAAATGAGAGGAAGTTTTGTCTTACTGAATAAAGTAAATTAAACAGTAATCTTAGATTCAATATAAAACACTTTAAGTCTCAAAGTACAGCAGACTATTTTTTAAAGAATCATTAATCATTCAATAACTATGTATCAGTTGACTAATAATACACACAGTGAATAAAGAGACACAGTTTCTACTGTCAGAGGGCAGTACTGTCAATGCTGCAAGGGAGATAGATGGTAAACAGGTATTGACAAAATTAATAACTAATTAAAATCATGAATAGTGTTAGCAAGAAGTTCCCTGTATTTTGAAAAAGGAGATACAACTAGACTCTGAGGAAAGAGAAGTCTTCCCTAAGGAAGTGACACATGAGGTAAATACTGGGTGATGAAAAGCGTAAGGTGGTTAAACTGGGAAATTAGATTTTGCCGATAGAACTGATAATGTGTGGCAGGTTGAGGCCCCAGGTCATGGGACCTTGTAAGCTATATGGAGAATTTTAAACATAATATCAAAAGCAGTTAAGAGGCCACCAAAGAGTATTTAGCCAAGGAATGACTTGATAAAACATCCGTTTTCAAAATATCACTCTATGTGGGAAATAGATTGGAGAGAAACAAAAATGGATGAGAGATCAGAGGGCAATACTCCAGATGAGAAATGGAGGGTTAAGTTTTGGTAGTGGAAGAAGGAATAAGAAAAGTGAAGTGATTTAAGAAAGTTAGAAAGTACAATTGATAGAACTTTAATGTTTGACTGAATGGGCAGTGGGGAAGGAAGGAAGTGTAAAAATTACTCCCTAATTATTGGCTCAAAGTTTGGGGTAGTTTATTCTGTCATTTATTAAGATAGCAAAAACAAGAAAAAGATATTTGGATATCCAATATTTTAAAGGCAGTCTTTTAAGATATCAAGTGACAATGCTGAGGTAATTGGATATATGGGTCTGAAGCTCAGAAAACAGACAATGACACAGAGACAAATGTTTGAGAGTTACAGTGAATATACGATGTTTTAAGACATGGAATTGATTAACTCCAAGGGAAAGGATGTAGAGTGAGAAGACATAAGGAGCTATGGCCAAGCCCTGAAGCTATATAACATTGGGAAGCTAGGTTGAAGGCAACAGTCCAACATGAGAGGCTGCGAAGGAGCAGGCCAAGGCATAGGAGGAATAGAGTTAGAATGTTGTACCATGGAAACCAAGAAAAGTCAGTGAAAGAGGACTAGTCCTTTACCTTTGATGGTGCAAATAAAATCGGGTACACAAAGTATCCACTGGCTTGAAATTCATTAGAGACTTTAGTAAGAACCAATGGTTTTGGTAAATTGGTATAAGAAAGTGCTGGATTGGAATGTGTCATGGAGTGGTTGAAATGTGACCAAATGCAACCATAAAATACCTCTTCAGAGAAGTTTGGCTGTGAAAGGGTAGGTGAAAATAAATCACTGCACGAAGTGAATATAGAATCAAGGGAGAAGCAATATAACACACTTTCCAAGGCTGTAAAGTCTATAAACAGCCTGGGTTTGGACACTGGCTCTGCTACTCCCTAGTTATGTGGTCAGATAAGTTACTTAATCTTTCTGTGTCTCAATTCCTTCATCTTAAAATTGGCAACAATAATAACCTCATCAGGTTTTGAGAAAAAAAAGTGACATATGTAGAGTGCTTAGAATCATGCCTGGTACATAATAAACATTATAAGAGTTTGTTATTGTTTTGCTCAACACGTAAAAATCTTTAGTATGCTCCAACGTCATTGGAAGAATCCAATAGAGGAGGAAAAAAGTGAAATATGTTTATCATTCTCTTTAGGGAGAGAGATTATGGATGATTCTAATCACCTTATATTTGCTTGAGAATAGATTCTATTTTTTATGATGAATATTTTTTCACTTTTATAATAAAAATACTAAATATTATTTTAGAAGAAATGCATAATGTCATGAAAATTGTGTGTAACATGTTGGGAAAAGAATAACAACGATGATAAAAACTAGTACTATAGGGCCTGCACAGTGGCACAGTGGATAAGTTTGCACACTCCGCTTCAGCAGCCTGGGGTTTGCCGGTTCAGATCCTGGGTGCGGACATACGCACTGCTTATCAAGCCATGCTGCAGCAGGCACCCCATATATAAAATAGAGGAAGGTGAGTACAGATGTTAGCTCATAGCTAATCTTCCTCAGCAAAAAGAGGAGAATTGGCGGTGGATGTTAGCTCAGGGCTAATCTTCCTCAAAACAAGCAAACAACACTGGTATTGTAATGATCTTATTTGGTTGAAAATTACATATATATATATACAGAGAAAATACTAAGAGAATATTTGCCAAAATATTAATAGCACCTAATTATGAATGGTAGAGTATAGAGTATTTCAATGTTATTTTCTGTGCTCTTGTGTATTTTCTAAATTTTCTACAATAACATTAACGATATTTTTGTAAAGAAATAAAATGCTATTTAAAAATTAAAGACCTTTTTCTCTAGAGCCTGAAAGTCTACAAATCAAGGCTTGATCAGAAGCCAAACCTATCTAGTTTATATTGAAATACTGAGCCCGTCAATCTTGGGCCACTGAGTCAGCACCCGCCTTTTCTATCCAAATCCTGAGGTTTAAGCAAAAATTCTGTTAGATACAGACTACTTAGCAAGCAATCTTCATAAAGTGCAAATTGGGTACGGCAAACTCCTACAGTGACCTCTTTCCTTATGAATACAACAGCCCATGTGTAAGCCCCACCACACACACTCAGAAGTGGAAGATTCACTGAATACATCTTCTCATGCTTTAAGGTTTGTCACATGGTTTATCTGCCCACAGGTCCTTGCTTTCCCGTCTCACACGGCCAAGTTTTGCCTATCCTGCAAAGCACTATTTTGTGAAGTAGTGGTCCCAAAGCATACTACAGTGATTTTCTCTTTGTGTAGATATCCTCTAAACTCTCAGCCACTTGGATGCAATGACATAAGCACACATGCACATGTGCACACACACACAATTTCTGTATCTAAGCATCTAGCTCAATATATTTTGCTAAGTGAGTTGAATTAACTTGAAGCAAAGTAGTGGTTAGTGGACCTAAAAATTCTAAAGCCGCTGTGAAAATTTTATAAGTAAGGTTAAACTTTCAAAATAACTGTTAAAAAAACAGTTCTATACTTTTTGCACTTATGTCTAAAGAAGAACCCTGGGGACACTGAAGACTAAACCGGGGAATAAGAGTGCACCAGCAGATCCGACCATGGTGCAGGTAGAGAGCACAGCAACCACCTCTTACAAAAAGTGGTTATGCTATCACAGAAGAGTACAAGGTCTAATACTGTTGGATCCCCTCCAGGCTTAATATAAAGCCATTAGCTGGTGGCTCACCTATTTATATCAGATCATTTTCTCACTAACACAAAGATAACTATAATCATCATACTCTTTGTTGTGTTTAGAAAAAAACTGGAAAAAATATATCCTTTGTCTTTCTTTTTATGGTTGTCATTCTTCAAATCTTGAATAATTCTTTTAACAAGTCTGACTGTAACCTGCACTAACTGATCAATAACAATAACTACAACTAGAAAGTATGAGCAGAGATTTTTTCCTCTATGCCCCCCTTTACAAATTACTTATAAACAAGCAGAGCTATGTAAACAAAAATTTTCATAGTACAAACACACACACCACAGACAAGTTTACAAAAATCACGCTTATGAGCCAGTCAGATGCCTTGCCCTTCTATCAGTCACATGCTTGAGATTTATCCTCGATTCTGGTGAATCTGGTCAAGAGATCTGGCGGGATACTGTCATTAGCAAATGAAGAACCAGTTTAAACTCATTCTAACCTGTCACTTAGATTGTAAATACATACTGAGTCTCAGGTTTATGTAAATTTTTGTATCTCTGTTATAATCAATAGAGACACTACATAGTTAAACCACAATGTGATAAAAACTGAACAATAAACACAGGACAAAACACAAAAATGAAACAGTAAAAGGGGAGGGCAAAGGAAAGGAAAACAATAAACTCAAGTTGAGTTGGAGTCACAGGGGTTAAGCACAAACATTGGCCTGAACTTTCTAGAAGTCAACACAGAGAAAATGGATTGGCTTGTTAAAGTAATAGGGGGAAATAAAGAATACAAATCTTATATCAAATTGAATTGCTTCTCAATATAACCAACTAGCTGGAACTGAAATAATGTAAATTCAAAATAATACTTACTTCTTAGGTAAAGATTTGGATTACACCAGAAAACTTTATGTAAGAGTTTATTTTAGGAAAAGAAAATAGTGTTATGTCACATACTGCTTATCTATGTATTACCTAAGCATGATGTTTATAAGCATTTTCTAAATACTAGAATCACAAAGTCTTAAGGTTAGAATTTAAGTATTATTTACTAAGTATTATCTAAGTACTCAATTAAAACATTTTTTTCAAAAGTACATTAATTTGAAACATAAGTCCTGAACACCACTCTTGATTTTTTTTTTTTTTTGACATTTCTGGATTCTATTTCTCACTGTTGAGCAAGCTACCTGGCCTCTTTGTGCCTCAGCTAGCTCCACGTTACACTTGTGGATAAGGTCTGCACATGCCTCATGGGAGTGCTATGAGGATTAAAGTAATAACTGGCATACAATGTTTGTTTTTTTATTATATGCATTCTTTTCTGTATGCCCTTAAACACCAGTGTTCCCAAGGACTCCATTCTTGGGCCATTTGAAAAGGCACATCTTTCCCCTCTGTTCACTAATAGCTTGAGTTTCAAATCCACATTTACAACTTTTTGCTTGACATCCCAGCTGAATATTTTTTAGGCACCTCAATTCATCCTGCGCCAAACTGAATTCATTACCTTAATCCACATCTCCACAACAAAACTCTTTCCACCCCTATGTATCTCCAAATTCAAACAGAGTAAATAACACCAACATCCATCCCAGCTGGTTGACATGCAATTCTGGAAAAATGGAAATTATCCTTCACTTAGCATCTATATTATTTTAGCCATTAAACAAGATAATTCTGCCTCCTAAATGCTGATTTACTTATACCCCAATTATCATCCTTCCTTAGCTCTCACTCCTAAACTACTGAAATTACCTTCTAACTTGTTTCCTCCCTATTTCCAGTTTATCACCCGTCTGAAGCTCAGACCACTTACCCTTCACATATCACCTTAGTGATATTTCCAAAGCACTCGCATTATCATGTCACTCCCTGCTTACAATACATAAATGTCCTTCCTCCATGTAAAGAATAAATCCTCAAATATACGGTCTAAGAAATCCTTCACTAATTTGCCCTACATCTTGTCTAGCCTATCTCTCAACACCCTCTCTCACTTCACACTCTGCTTTAGACCCACATGAATACATGCCATATCCCAAATATACCATATTCTCTCTTTCAACTTCAGCCCTGTATGCTCTTCTCTTTGGCTTAATTCCCACGGCCTATGTATCTGGGAGTCTCAGCATCCACATGATCTTTTCTGTGAAACTATCCCTGATCCTCCCCTTACTTCCACATAGTGAATTGTGACGCCTTTGGACCTTTGTTAATATTGCGAGCATAATTTTAACACCGCTCTTGTAAAACTGTGCTGTGATAGTCTACTTTCCTTGCTTGGTCAGGAGATAATCAAGAACTTGTCTTATACATCTGATTTTCCAGCACCTGGGACAGTACCTAGCATATTCTGGCTACTCAAGAAATATTAAACAAAGAATGAAAGAAAAAAAGAAAGAAAGGAGTGAAAAAATGTAAAGATTAGTATGTCCATATATTTAAATATTTTAAATATGAAAAAATTCATATTTCCTCTTTAATCTACAACAAAATTTAAGTTTTTCCAGCTATATCTTAGGTTATATTTTTTTACCACATTGCTATGTTTTTATCTTTGATTTCCTGTTGTTAGTAACTTCCTCCTAATAGCCTAATGTGTTTTACTTTATCACCTTTATACTTATCATGTCTTCTTATTTGATTTATCTTGTCTTCCCAAAACTACTACGTAAAATTTACCCAAATTAAAAAGAAATATATTTAACTTATAAAAATTGAGTAGATATATGTTTTATACCCAGCTATGTACTAGGTACATTTTTTGTTTTTATGGATAGGAATTATTTACATTACTATCAAATTTCAACAACTTAACTTCTACCCCTGAAAAGTTGTAAAATAGACTAATCAAAGGCAAGCAAAGGTGGAGACAATTCAGAAGGATTAGCTAGCCCGAAATCCACTAAAATTCAAAGTCTCTCATGATTTTTCCTTATGATAATAAGTGAAACTGGCAGACTTAGCCATTGATGATTAAGCAGCTATGAACTAAAGGGTTTTTTTCCTTTTTGCAATTACTGATTATAGCTTCTAGCTGTTTAACCCACCCATTGTTAACTGTGCTGCTTAGGCACTATGCTATCTGACTCCCACTAGATTCCTATAGATAACATCTCCCTGGAGCCTGGGTCATCACGGTAATGGGTGTTTGAGCTGTTCTTCAGGAATTAGAACTCCTTGTCCATTTCAGGCCGTTGAGACCACCAACTCATCAACTGGGCCCCTGCAGTTGTCCAATAGGCAACCTTTTGACGTCAGGAGGATAAAAGCTTCCCCTTCAGATCATGCTAAGGACACCATTTTGTGAACATGGGTCCTATGAAGAGGCATGAAGTCTAATTACAGTTGCGCAGATCATCAATCACCTCACCTCTCCTCAACTCCAATCACCTCTCTCCACATTTCAGACCACCCTACCTCCTTATCCTGTAAATATCCTTGAGCGCCTATTTTCTGGGAATTGGATTTGAAACTCATGCTCTCGCTTCCTCCCATGGCTGCCTTGTGAGTAAACTCTCTTTCTGCTGCAATCTCGTCATCTCAGTGATTGGCTTTCTGGACAGTGGGCACAAACAAACCTGGCATGGTAACATAAGGAACATTTGCTTATTTCAGAATTAGGCCAAACATTAGCCTGGAACTTTCAATGCTTAATATTATCTTAAACACATTCCTGTCTCAATAAAGAAAGCAGCTCTAGAAACTTTAGTTACATAACTTCAAATTCTTGATTTGATTCAGTGAAAACTCATGAGCTCAGAAAGAATTTAAAAGAAATGGAATTTCTAACCAGAAGAGACAGAATCAATCATCACTAATTAATATCAATATTTTATGCTTTCAAATAGATGTAGCAGAAGTGAACAAATCAGATAGCTGAAAATTTGATTATGGTAAACAAAATTTGATTACAACAAAAGTGACAAAGATAAACTTAATCTACTACAGTTTAAAACAATAACAACAAAACTCAGGTTAAAATATTTGCTCTGGAATGTATTCTCTATGTGATCATGGGCAGTTTAATCTTTTAACCTCTATGTGTCTGAGGTTCTTCATTAGATGTAGTGATACTATCACTCTCTCCTGGTTGTTGTCAGGACAAAGTTAACAGTGCACGCACATAAGCCTTGCACGGTATCTACAACAAGGTGCATCTATTTACTACTAGTTAAATGACCTTTGTGGGGGATCAGAATTGGCGACCCCAAAATGTGTCTCTTTGCGTTGCCTTGATTATTTTTAAGAACAAAAGACTCTGAAAGAAGCTTTGACCTCCCCCACTAACAAAATTTAAGGTAAAGGCCTGTGCCCACGACAGACCATCACCATAGATAACTCTGGGTATCCACAGACAGTGAAGGTCCATGCTAAGCCCACTCTTATCAAAGTTCTGTTTACCAAACACGTGCTTTTCCATTTCCATGTAAATTGCCTTCTTCCCCTTTGAAGTCCCAAATCACTACCCCCAACACCCTCCCTTGTCTTTAGCTGAAGATGATATTTAAGCTGGCAGTTCAGCCATTCTGGTGAGTTACCCAGATTCCTGGGTTTCTCCCATGTATACATCTTATAAAGCTTTGTTTGATTTTCTCCTGTTACGCCGTCTCATGTCAATTTAATTCGTAGCCCAGCCAGAAGGACCTAGAGTGGATAGAGGAATTTTCTTCCTCCCCTACACTTTTTTGGATGGTTCCCAGAGCAGGAGCTGGAAAGGTAGTGTCAGAGATGTCAATCTAAATAAATAAATCCTGCCCCAAAATGTTTCACAAAATGGGACCCTGATATTTGGTCTGGGCTCTAATCAATCCAAATTTTAAAAAAGATTTTCAAATTTTCTACATAAGGAGACAATACATGGAAATGAAACTTTTGAGATTGCATTCCTAGAATCTTATAATGGATTTAAAATGGAATATTTGTGTGAATAAACAAACCAGAAAGGCATTTAATGTTTTTGGGAATATCACAATATAAACTACAGAAGAATTATAAAAAACTATATCAGATATTCATATTATCATATTATGTTATTAAACACACAAAATCTAGCTCTTGGGTGTTGTTATTATTTATGAATCCATTATAGTACAGCAATTCTTATGAAAGTCTTGGTATACCATTTTATACCACTAACATCTGCAAAGCAAAAGCACACAAACAACCCATGGTTTCATGGAAAACAATATTGTTTTGAACATTGATTCTGTGTCCAGGTTTATGCTTGGCACTCTAAAGAAAGCCATTAGTATAAAAAAGTCCCTTCTCTTAAGAAATTTACTACCTTCCAAGGAAGGCAAGAGACACATATGAGATAGATAACAAAACAAGTCATTAAGTGAACAAATGCCAAAATGAGTGACATAAATAAGAGGTCAAACCACGCTGGGAAAGGTCTTCAATGAAACATCTAACCTAATCTACAGTCACATCCAGCAGATATACTTATCAGTTGCCAGGAATTTACAAAAATGATTATGTACATATATATGCATTGTATAGAGAATACAGGAGGATAAAAATAAGTTCCCCTCAGGAACTCAGAAATAAGTAAGGCCGCCTGCTGAGGTTTAACTATAAAATCAACACAAAATGGATCAATGAATATAACATATTTTTGCGAAGCTCTCAGTCAGAGCAAAATTTCCTGAAAGTAACATACATAGAAAAAGAATGTGCCAGTCCTAAGGGAGTGGAGGGGAATGGTTGTTCAACATTGGAAAGTAGACAAAAGAGAATAGCGAAAACAGAAAATTAGCAGTGCTCATCTAAGCATCAACCAGGGAGAGTCTTGCTCCACAGACCGGCTATTCTGTTCCCTGAAGCAAGACTGTACCACTTGTGAAGGCGGATGTATCAGGCTGCCTCTCCCTAAATGCATTAGACAGTCAAATTATGTAACTAACATCTTTGTCCTGATTTCCTGCCTAAAAGAGCAAACTTTGGATTGCCATAGAGCTTCTCTGGTAGCTTCCAAAGAGTGAGATAAAAATGCCAGAAAAAGGATGTGGTGTCCTGGCCCTCTTTAGTTGCATTTCTCACAGTAAGAGTAATTATAATAGGAACTTTTTTTTAAAATCAATTTCTATGTGCCAGACACTGTTCTAAGTGCTATACCTGAATTAACTCTTTAAACCATCACAACAACCCTATGAGCTATGCCTGGTTATTATCCTCATTTTGCATATGAGGAAACTGAGACACAGAATGGTGATGTAATTGCTGGAGATGGCACAGTCAGTAAGCCACTGAGACAGGATTCAGACTCAGGCAATCTGACTCCTAAGTCTTTGATCTTTCTTAAATACTACGTTACACTGCTTCTTACAGTAACTTATTAAATGACATTATAATTTATATAAAATACTTCTTTATTAACTGACATTATAATTTATACAAAATATTTCTCAGAGCTTGGGGGGCATAAATCAGTATCTCTAAATTCCCTACCAGTTCTAGACCCTGTGAAGAGTAAATTTCTGGGTTTTCAATGCTATATTAGATTTTTAAAAATGACATTTTTGGGTGGTCAGTCATCTTCCCCCATGTGGAAACTGACCTCGACATGAGATTTTTTTTTTACTTTCCTATGCACTTACACTCTCCAAAGTTCTAATATTCTTATCTATTCCTATAAAATATACACAAAACATAACACTTTGTATCTCTGAAATAAGATAATATATTTTTTAAATAAACAGATATAGTATACGTGTTGCCAAAGTGAGCACATAAACATACAGCTTTAGTAATAAAAATATCAATGAGTTTTATTCCTGATATAAACAGATGGTATAGGCAATATAGATAATCTATAACATAGACAATATATATACAGACAATATAGATTGCAATAGGCAATCTACAACAAATTATCATTAGAAATTTTTCACTGTGAAAATTAGGCCAAATGAAAAATAACACATTACCCATAACTGCACCATTTTGAAGTAGGTAAATGATGCAAGGTCACTATCTTTTCACTTCCTTAGCAGCGAAATATATCACAATCTTCCACCACATTAAAAATTAGCTCCTTTTTCTTTAAATTTGTTTTTCTTTTTTTCCCACACTCATATAGGTTCTTAGAAAAAGTCCCAGAATTAACTCTTTTATTTTACCTTAAAGAACATATGCTTTTTTGCATGGCCAAGAGCCAAGGTTAAAAAATCTTTCCTTCACACAACTGCTCTTCACAGGCTCTTTTTCACTCTTGAAATGTCACACATTCTTATGTCTATTTCCTTTAAAAAAATGCGGAAACCTGGCACCATCCAAGCACCAGCTCCTGATTTGTTTTCACGAAAGTGCACAGACTGGGTAGAAAATCAAGCCTCAGGAGGCAGTGATATTCTTCCCACTAGCTCACTGAGTTCCTCATATGAAAAGGACGTGGCACAAGGTTGGACACCCACTATCAGAGGCCCAATAACAGATGGACTGACCAAGAATTAGCACTGCTGCCAAATCTGGAAATGTCAAAATAAAATAAAATAAAACACATAGGTTGAGGAAAATGGGGGGAAAAATGTGTGAAAATGGGAACCTGATATTAGAATCAATGTTGAAGGAAGTGAGATTAAAAACGTGTTTCCAACAGCTAGAAGAACTCAGTTCACGTGTGAATGTTTTAACGGAAAGAATGAAGAGGGCTGCTTATTTTTTGAGAGTCAGTTTGAACTGATTGTCCTAGCTTTCTTAGGTTTATTTAGGAAGCTTATGCTAAGAAGCAAATATAGAGATCTTGGTTATAAAAGAATGTGTCTTTTAATCTTGGTTTCAAAGGAAGGTTATTGTTTGCACAATTGGTAGTGTTGGGAGAGGAAATGGAGAATTAAGATGATGTTCGAGAAATAGGTTTAATTATGGAGGGTCTTGCATGCCAGGTTCATGAATGTGGAAGTCATCGTTAAACAAGAGAGAAATCACTGCAGTGTAAAATAACGAAATGTATGACATAAAGAAAGCAAATATTACGAAAATTATTGTGAGTGTTATACAGTGTACATTGAAATGGAAAAATGGAGGCTGGGCACCCACTTAGCTGAAAAGTATGCTAGATACTGAGAGGTTGGCAAAAACTGCATACCAACTTTCCTTTCAGGCTGTGGGGAGGGTTCAACCAGCACTCCTACGACAGAGAGCAGAGCCCATGGCTTTACTTACCGGCCCAAACCATGTTAGGAATGAGCAGTCCTCCTTTGAAGATGGATTAAAGTGGGTAAAGGGGGAAATGGGCTCTGTTCCTTTTGTGAATAAACTCTGGCTCTATGAAAGTCTAAAGGAGAACAAGAAAGGTGAAAATCTTCCTAAAGACTCAGAAGAAAAATAGACATCTAAAAGTGATTTATTAAAGAATCAGAAAAAATAACTAGAAAACAATTTGGCAATTTTAATACAATATTTAACAAATTCTTTTTATGAAGCAGGAGAGGGAAAGATCTGAAAATGAAATACACCCTCTATAAGGTGATGGAGATGGAGGAGGAAAGGAAGAATTGAAGAGAAATTAATAACAGTCACAGAATTAAACTCTATTTTGATGTTAGAAAAGAACAGAATAAACATTAAGAATATTATGAGAACTTTAACAGAATGCAGTTGAATAGGACAAAGAAAGAAAAATGAAGATAGACAATAAAAGGACATGAACTGAAAGAACTATAAGTACTCTAGAGAATGAAATCAGAATAACTGGAACAGGAGTAGTAATCACAGATATTTGCTAGTATCTTTCCAGAGCAGAAAAAGGACCAGATTATGCAGATGGCTTCACTGAACTCCAAGAAAAATTGATGCAATGAGGTATACTTAGATTTCTTATTTTAAAATTATTATTATAACATCCTTTTCTTGAGGAAATATTAAAATACATATTACATTTACAGACACGAAATCAGATTACTCTTCTGCACCACAAAACGTTAGAAAATCTTTTTACACATTTTCAGAGAAAAGAGACATTAAAAAACAAACTATAAACAATCCAGTTATAGTCCTATAGGATAACAGGGAAATACATTATGCAATATACAAAGATTCATGATGTAATATTAACTATAAGATTTTCATGAGAAAAATTACTTGACAACATAGTTCAAATGGCTAAGAAATAAATCCAGATGAAGAACTCTGGAATGGGAAAGTTGTATTATAAATGAATTGAATTTACTGTCCCTTTATAAGAATCTTTCCTAATGAAACACCCCAAAATGCCTAAAATTGTTTATAGCAGTTATTATTTATAAAAAGCTCAACTGGAAGCAAGCTAAGGGCTCTGCAATAAATTGTCACACAGATACAAAATTTATGCATGAAAATGTTTACAAAGTGTTTTTAATGCGACAGAAAATGTTTACCACACAATTCCGAAAAGTGAAAAAGACAAAACACAAAGTTGTAAACATGTGTAGAGAATAACATTTACGTATAGAATGTCAGAATAAACTTGAGGAATAAAGAAAATAAGTAACGTTAAGACTAGTTTCATCATCAGGGGAATCAGTTACGATACTTTGTCTGGTTTTGTGCTGTTTAGTTAAATAATTTTACGTATCTCCTAAATTTTCCACAATTTCTCTATTACAACCAGAAAAACATATAGAGATAAAAATATGTCAAATTTTGGCATTCTGTTAAAAGAATGTGTGTATTTTTGTATATGAGCTACAATATAACTGACAGAATTACCTAGTTTTAAAACGTGCCTGAGAGAGGGTATATTAAAATCATTATAAATCCCACTTTGCAGTGATCTACAAATCACCCTACAATTATATACATATTAAATATTAATTGATATTTTTAAGACTAATGCTTAGGAGTGGTTACACTATAGTTTGAGTTAGTGGTTTATTGTTTGCTTTTACTAATCTACGAATAGTTTTAAAACTCAATTTGGAAGCCTATAAACAAGGAGATGATTAGGGGACACTTAGTGAAGGATTCCACAACATCAAAGAATTGACGGCAAATTTAAAAGTATTCTATGTTTTAAACAATGCTTTCTTTAGATTTTTATTAGAATACATATTAGAGAGGAACTTTTTTTTTAAATTTGAGTTACGGAGAAAATGCATCTTTGGAAGGTGAAACAAAGGAGGCGAGAATAAAAGAAGCATGCCGGCACACGGGCAGGGCCGGGGAGTGTCCTCTTTACTCAGAGTTTACAACGTCCACGACACGATACAATTGCAATAAATATCTCTAGAATCAATATATTTATATATGAATGAATGAATGAATGAGTAAATAAATGCGTGAAAGTCTTAATGTAAATTTTGTGGATTTTTTAAAAATCTTAAAGAATTTTTAGTTCCCTCAACATAAGTGTGTTTTGCTTTGCTTCTAAGTACTGTGCCTATTTTAGCTTAAGTAGACCAAATGGATTTTAAATCTTTTAGGGGTGGAGTAAGGCAGGAAGAGAAGCAGAAACAAAGAATTAAGTTCTTATGTGTCAACCTATTTAGGCAAGACTATGCAAAACTTGCATTTTATAATTTAATATATTGCATTTAATCTATTGTAATCAGTGGTCTTCCAATCATAAATGTTTAACAAGAAGATGAGAAGGTAAAAAAGAAAAAAAAAATAATGAAAAGTTATACATAGAACATCCTAGGTTGGTACTGTAGAGGATGAGAATTCTGAGAATTTGCCATCCCAAAATGTGTCTCTTTGCCTTGATAATTTTTGTTTTTTTTTTTTTGGAAGATCAGCCCTGAGCTAACATCTGCTGCCAATCCTCCTCTTTTAGCTGAGGAAGACTGGCCCTGAGCTAACATCTGTGCCCATCTTCCTCTACTTTATATGTGGGACACTTGACACAGCATTGCTTGCCAAGTGGTGCCATGTCTGCACCCGGGATCTGAACTGGCGAACTCCGGGCCGCCAAAGTGGAACGTGCGAACTTAACCACTGCACCATCCAGTGGGTCCCTGCCTTGATTACTTTTAAGGACAAAAGCCTGAAAGAAACTTTGACCTTCCCCCTAAATGCCTAAAAGTATTTAAGATAGAAGGCCTGTTCCAGGATAGTTCCAGGAAGGAGCTATCACCATAGATAGCTATCCCCGTAGATTATTACTATAATATAATATAAACCAGGTGTTATAAGGAGGAACCTAACAAGGGTTTTTTAATCAAAATCTTCTCCATCTCTCATTGTTTTTAGAAGGCTTGGTCAACATTTGTTTATCAAACATTTGCTTTTCCATCTCCACGTAAATTGCCTTCCTCCGCTTCAAAGTTCCAAACCACTACCCCTAACATCCTCCTCTGTCTTTAGCTGAAGATGGTTTTCCCTGTTATTCTGTCTCATGTCAATTTAATTCTTAGAAAGCCAGAAGAACCTAGAGGGTGCAGGAATAGCTCTTCCTCCCCTACAGCATATTTTTAATAGTCAGATTTGTTTTGCCAAAAGAGTTCATGCAATGGGCAAGAGTTCCAGGTCAGTCTTGAGGTCAACAGAAAGAACTCTCAGCCACATAAAATCTTGACAAATTATAGGAAGACACAAAGCCATCATGCAGGTGAACTGGTGCCTCCTTCTTACTATATAAACGTAATTTCTATGCACTAGGCATTTAGTGGCCTTTACTACTCTTGAATAATTTACTCTTTAATAGTTTAAGAAACTTAAATACCAGAAAGATGCAATATCACAGTTCAAAAGAGGCAGAGGAAGGAAGCAGTTCAGAATGACTATTAAAAAGTTTCAAAGTCATTATCTGTTAAAAACGCTTAGGAGATATGTGGCTCTCAGAGGTAAAAGAAAGACTCTAAAAGAGGAAGGAAAATACACTAGTCTTGGTTCCTTTCTTGTTAGATGGTTTAGAACTTGTTAATTAGATTATTTAAACTAACCTAGATGATGGATCCTTTTTAACTATTCACAAACTGGAAAGCATTAGCACAGCCCTCCACACAAAAATTATTAAATAAACGGCACACATCCAAAGAAGACCTTTAATTACTCAGATCCACTTTGATCCCTAAGTGCTTATATGATTGATTTCTTTGAAATAAGTAAGCATCAAAAAAAATCCACGTTTTGTATGTTCTTGCATTCTGTTACATCCCATCTTTCAGGGAGGTGCAGAATTTGCTGACAGTGAATAACACTTGAGTGATTTGGCGTAACTAACATCATGGCAATATCAACATTGAGAAGAGCTAACAGAGCCTGAAATCATTGGCCAGAGAGTCCTAGATCTAAACCGATTTTCCCATCTATTAGCAATAAATAAATCTGCAAAAATTATGTAAAGTTTATGGCCCTCAGTTTCCTCATTCATATAATAGAGAAATAAACAGTTACTTCTTAAAACTATATTGAGAATGAAAACAGCAAACATACTGGAAAACCAATCGTGCTATCATAATATAATATGAATTCAACAGATACTCCCCCCTTCCCTTTTTCTTTGCCTGCCTTCTTCTTTGGTCTTTTCCTCCCTTCTCCAACATGCAATTCCTGATATAATTGCCAGACTATAGACATAAAAACACATTTTGGTATATCTGAAGAAAGACCAGCATGCATTAAAACAAGGTAAAATAATATTATGATTAAGAATAAGGTGTCTAATTTTTAGGGTGCTTCATTTTAAACAGTTTGACATATTTTATCTTACCATAAAAATTTAATATCCAAAAGATAAAATTTTTAATTTTTATCACAAGATAGGAAAAGTAAAATATATTTATAAGGATCTCTTAAAGACTGCTAAGGAATTTTAGTGTGTATAGTATAAAGTTGTTTATATTGATCTGTAAGCATTCTAGCAAGATAAAATTATATGAACTAAAACTTAAAAAATTTTTATATAAATTAATTATTTGCCAATTATTTAGTTCAAAAAACAAAGTGACTTCTGAGAAGGTAGTTGGAAAATGAGAGCAATATTATAAAAGATCAAAAAATACCAGGATCCTGGGGCCGGCCCTGTGGCTTAGTGTTTGAGTTTGGTGTGCTCCACTTCATCAGCCCAGGTTTGCAGGTTTGGATCCCAGGAGCAGACCTACACCATTTGTCAGCCATGCTATGGCAGCAACCCCCACACTAAACAGAGGAAGACTGGCCCAGATGTTATCTCAGGGTGAATCTTCCTCAGAAAAAAAAAGACAAACCAGGATCCTATTCTTCAGGACCAGCTAAGAGTCTTCACTGGAAGCCAATAGGATTGTTTTAAGAATTACCGACTAATATTGTTGGAAAATCCTATCTTCTATAAATATGAAAAGGAAATATAGTAGGTAAACCATAAATATCTGTGGAATGAAACAAATCATTCATCCTTCAACTATTTGTTCTCCTAAGATTCCATATTTTCTTTCAAAATAGACACATGCATCCTTTAGATTTACAGACTAGAAACGACTTTAGCTGCAGGTCTTTTTAAAGTTTGCACTGAATGGATTCTTTAAACTGGGAAAGGTTATAGCATATTTACTTGTCTTATGTAAGAAATACACAGTAGCTCCTAAGTAAGTGCCTCTGGCATGAATGAATTATCTGAAGCCCTACATATATGGGATAAAGGTAGATCTTACTTGTTCTCCAAGAACTTTTGGGGGCTAAAGTTGAAAAATAGAAAGCCAGCTTTAGATCTTACTGCACCCTTAGACACATGATCCTATTTTTAATTGTTTGGGGTAAAATAAATATCATCCGCAAAATGCATATACCAAATCTCCAAATCACACTTTTCAAAAACTATTACCACTAGCTATTTTGACCTGCAAAATTTAATATCACAAGGCATGTCAATTTTTAAACATGAATTATTTGTGGCATATAAAAAGTTGATATTAGTTTATAGTAAAATGAATTTATAATTTCCAAATAATTTATTGATTTTGCAGATTATAATGTAAAAATCATAGCTGCATGGACACAATACTAAAAGTTATTCTTAAAAATAAAACATTATAGAACTATTTACAGTGTTTTGACTCCGACAACATGACAGGCCAGAAATAATTTGAAATGAACACCCAGTAGAAGTGGCTAAGATATATTTAGAATTCAATAATAAATTCTATTGGTTTGCTTCATTTATCTACATACTCTCTCACCTGAAACTCTATTTACATAGCTAAGTATATGATGTTGTGATTGGGAGTTAGAGAACCATAGAATAGGGCATATCTTTGATTTGAAACTGATAACTATGTAAAAGTACTAAGTCTTTAAGTGCTTTCAGCACAAAAGATTGTGCCCCTGAGTAGGAAGACAGATGATTAAATTTTCAGCAACAGTGTCTTCACTTAAAAAAACAAAAAGGTTTGGGATATATTGTATCTGGGTGCCATGATTAAGAAAAGTAAATACTTAAAAGAAAAGCTAAATACTTTTCAAAAAGCTAAATACTTTAAATACTTAAAGGCAAACTTTAATAGTTCAGTCAAAAACTAAGTAAACATGTCTGTGTCAGAGTGGTACAGGTGGGAAGCTAAATTAAAATAACTCTCTAACTTATTTTATTAACGCCATTGATGGTAGAGACAATGGTACCTGGGAAATCTTATGGTTTCTTAATCTTGATTTCAATAAGCATTCCTGGAAACTTTTATTTTCTGGGATGCATATCAAACTAAGGAGACAGAAAAGCTGCCTATTGACTAATTCCTAAGAGTAATTCCTGACTTACCTTAACCATTCTGTCATTCAAGGATGATTTATTGCTCACAGCTGCAGACCAGTCGCCATATTAGGTGCTAATGATACATACTTGGATAAGAAAAGTCTTGACTGAGCTTTAAAACAATCGATGGAGTAAGACCGACATTTAAAACTCTAATACAATTTGATAAGCTCAACAGTCGAGATCTGTACAGGGATCTGTGAATATAGCAGAGAGCTACAAATAATTAATCTTGTCTCAAAATGAAAAAAGCTCTACAGAGGATGTTTCCTTGATCTGAGACTTGAAAAAATGCTAGGATTTCATCAAAATGAGAGGAAAGAAGTTATGTCACGCATACATAACAGCATAAACAAAGGCATGCCACATGAGAATAGCTGGAATAGTCTATAAATTGTTAGTTGTCTTCTAAAAACAACTGTAAATTAGTCTTTGCCCTTGATTTTCTTCAGCCTCTGTCTCTTTAGCCTTTTTGCTTCTGTGCAATTTACACAGAAGTGTGGCATAATAGAAAGAAGTAAGCTTCAGGGCTAGGATTAGCGCGATGTAAGTGAGGAACACACCTAGAGAGCAAATTGAAAGGGGCATGAAAAAGTTCAGCAGCCATGTAGTGTTTTTAAAAACCAAAATTAATGCAAAAACACCGTGATGAATAAAATATAAAAATACTAAATAAAGATAGATGCTTGTTGTTTGTTTGTTTGTTTTATGACCTTGCGTTATTGTGCAACAGTAGGAGTGGTTTCCAGTCAACTCAAGGGTTCCCCAGGCTGCAACAGCTTCCTCAGGTCCCCCTCAGGCCCTACAACGACAGGGTTTATGAAGACTAACAGTGGCACACAAACAGATTGAGCAGTGCAGAGTTTTATATACACAGCCACTTTTTTAAAAAATTGTAGAGCTTTATTAAGTTTTTCCATTTGGTTCAAAAAAATTGGAGGATATTTTAATGTATACAGAGGCACAAATTTTTCTTTTACCTCAGGCCCCCATAAGGCTCCTGAAGATACTGCCCTGCAGAAGTCCATTCCCAGCGCTGCTCTTCCTTGCCATAGGATCTCGGGGGAGTTACTTAGCCCTTCTGACCTGTAATGTTCACCCTTGCTCATACATCAGAGGTAACAGTAACTGCTCTAACAATGGAGCTATTGTGAGGAAAATAATTTGAAAGGGCTTTGTAAATTTAATTTACAGCTCATATTATATCAATTTAACAATCTCTGATCAATTGAAATTGAGACATGTCATATGCATGTTCAAAATATCTATTTCACACCACACTACTAGAAATCGGCAACTGTAATATTCCCTTAGTAACCTGGGGTTCTGAGCATGAAAATGTATGTTTTACTACCAGCCTAAAAGGATCTAAAGGCCTTTTACTTAAGAGTACCTAAGCAGTTAGATCAAAGATCTTGGAACTTTTAAAATTCAGAGCAAAATTTCAGGGCAAAAGCTACCATTTTAAATTTTGTTCCTTGTTAGCTATTAATACCTTGGATGCCACATGGACACAATTTCATATCCTTCTTGATAAAATACCATACTAAAAGGAGAAAGGAAATGGTAAAACTAAAATGGAGTCTCTGAACATGTGCAAAGGGCATTCTGCGCAGTCTTCAAAATCAGATCCTAAATGCACCTGTAATGATTTTCTTTTTTAAGAATCACCAAACAATTAGATAAGGAATAGAAAGCTATACCAAGAAATGAGGCAATCTCTCTCTTTTTCTCTCTCTCTTTCTCTCTCATACACACACACACACACACACACACACACAAAATACTGACCCTTATTTCTGACCCACTAGAAAAAAGAAGTCCCCTCAAACAAAGACAATTACTAATGTTAAGTAGGCTTAAAATCACACTTTATATAATCATTTCGATAATTCCCTTTACTTCACTCATACTTTTTTAGGGCTGCCATTGATATCTCTCTCTTCTTCATTATATTCCCAGGCTTTTGTTTATTGTATTTGATTAGCTATTTTCTTCACTTTGGCTTCAGGGTTTATTAGGTGGATATTTAAATAGCATGAGCTTTTCCCTTTGATTTTTCCTACTTACTAAAATTGTGACTGTCATCTTAAGACACGCAGTAGAATTAAGTTTTAACTTCTTCACCCATGCCCCTCATATCTAGTTGTCTACCAACCCTTCACTCCTATTCCTCTTTCTATCTGGCTTCTATTTTCACCACGCAGCAATAACTAGTGTCTTAAGAGTCACCCTGAGCATCCCAATTGACAAATTCATTACCCCTGAAGAAGCGGCCTTCTCCTTCTAATGCAAAAGCACAAGGCTACCTTGGCTCTCTCTCTTCTTGCTCATCTTCTATTCTCTATTGGCTCCTCTTATTCCTTTCTAATTTTAACATTAGTGTCCTCCAAGATTTTGTCCTCTTGTTATTCTCTTTTTTTCTATCTTGAGCTCAGACCTCTCCTGAACTCCAGATATGAATTTCCCTTTTTATTTGATATAATTCCCTGAAGGCTTACTAGTAACTTTTGATTACCATGCCCACATGAAAACTCTTTACGGTGCCAACATTTTCCAAATCCCCCGGGCATGAAACATTGGCATCTATTTTGACTACTCTTTTTCCTTTATGCCCCATATCCAATAATCATGAAGTTTTAATACCTGTAACACTCCGAATGCCTGAGATGCTGCTGAGTGACAATGAAGCGCAGGGTTAAAGCCAATTAGACAGACTTGATTACAAACACCAATCCAACTCCTCACTAGCTATTACGCTTTAGCCAGGTTACTTTTATCCAAGAATGATAGTTATGATGGATTATTGTAAAGATTAAATAAAACATTTGGAGAGTTGGATACAATTCACATCATTATTGTTAGGCCATTTATCTATATGTAACCTATTCCTTAAGTATTACCTAAATGTCCCTATGTACATATGCCCCAGTTTTTTCTTCTTCTTAGAATATCCTCCCATCACACACCACTTAGATCCTACACATCACTCAGTGCCCATGTTAAACAGTTCTTCTCTATGAAGCCTTTGCTGGTAAACTACCCTTCCATTCTACTAGATTTCTTCCTTTGAGCACATATAATGTTTTGTACTTCTCTTTAGCCACTTTCTGTCTTTCATTTTTCAATGTTTGTTTCCTCTTTTCACTGGATGTATCTCTGCCCACCATATTTTCAAATTCCTCAAAATATTCCTGCTACAATGCCAATGCTCACCTGGAGTATTATTGATTTTCCCGCATCCTTTCTCCTTTTATTCGAAGTCATATTTAGTTAACATTCAGATAAAATGGTAAGTTCCTTGGAGAAACAGTATCATATTTATCTTTTTCTCGTCTTCAGTGCATAGTACATAGCTTTATTCAAGTTACTCAACAAACTTTTGTTAAATAAGTTTAATATGAATGTCTATAAATTGAGAAGAAGTCCAACACAGTTAAGAAAAAAAGTCAAAATCACTGTTACTATCACCTGTTGTTCCATTCCACGACAATCAGAAAACATGTTAAAAAATAAAATGAACTAAACTTCTCTATTTTTTCCCTAAAACCCAAGTTGTTTTCTACAAAATACTTTTGAGAAAAAAAGAATCAGATATAACTTGCCCATAACAAGGCAGGATTTTTTAAAAAGCAAATTACTGTTCATCTCCTTAATCAAGTACAGCTTCTTCCTAGCCAAATCTCTTCTATATGAGATTTATCAGTCTAATTCTCATGTATATGCTGTTTTGAAATCATTAACCAACACACACAGACCATATTGGTGATTTAACTACATAAATCTGCTACTGAGCTTAGGCAGCATCCATACTTTTGGGTTGTTGTTTTTTTCTAGTTACTATGTGATAAGAATTTAAAGCTCTTGCTGAGGCTTTCATCTCAAACATGCTAATTCCATTTGCATGACTGAAAAATGACTAAACATTATACCATGAGTAACTCTGTAATAAAATCCTCGTCTATCTTGTACCCTTGCTCACAGTTTTACTTTGAATGAGTAAATGTTTCAGACATCTGAAGATAAGGTTCCAATTGGTTTCTGCTGACCAATTATAATGAAAATATTTTTTACATTAAGAGTGTATTTGTCTTCCTTCATAAGATAAGATGTAAAGTATACATCTTTAGATGTTATAATGTCCATTCAGGCGCTCTGTCTCTTTCATGTTCATGGTGTTTGGGGTTTTTTTTTTTACCATTATCTGCAGGCCCATAATGCTCCAGGGTCTAGAAGGTACTAGCCAACACCTGTCCTCCTGGAAATCAATTCCAATAACCTGGCTTCTGCACTATTTCTTGCAAAACATCCAGCAAGAAAAATTACTCCAGAACTGGAAACAGGTAAAATCAATTACTGCATGTTCTTTCAGAACAGTGCTGGGATGCATCTTTGATTGACTTTCCATCGACTAGGCTCTTTTACAATTCTGTAAGGGTAGGAGTTATCTTGTAGAAAACTGCTATCAATTCAAAGGATTCTTACCTGAGAGTAATGCAAATGATTCATGTCTATAATAAGGTAAATAAATGCTGTCTGGGAGAGATACAATTGGTTTAGTCTGACAAAAAAGATAACTCCAAATATGCAATGTATTCTTCTGTAGGATATTATCCAATTTTACATCGATTAGAAACATTTCAGCATTCTTGACAGATTATATAGACTCTGTCCTCCCAAATCTCCTTTAAGCATAGTCTTGACATTTTACTGGTTACCTCATTAATTAATAATTTTTAAAAATCTTTGACACATGTTTATTTTATATTGCATGAGAGCCATGTTTTTAACATTTTAAAAATTATAATTTAGGAATCCCAAACTTTATATCACAGTTTTAATACTATAAAAATCATAATGTGAGTTAACATCTATTCTATCCTTACTATGTGACAGCCTTATTCTGAGTGTTGTTTCTAATTCATTTAATTTTCACAATGACACTATGAAGTTGTCACATTATCACACCGATCTGGAGATGAGAAAATTGAGGCATAAGGAATCTAACATTTTGAAGCTTATATATCTCTACTGAAATCAGAATATTTTTATTTGACTCTTATAACTGCATTTTTCCAAATTCATGCCTTCCTACCCAATATGCTAGTTTGGGACTGAGGTCCTGTCTTGATTCCTTACCCTTCTAAGATTCACTGCCAACTGCTGTTTTATCCCACTGTTTCCTAAGTAATACCGAATGACCAATCTGTGAGAAGGCCTTCAAATCTTATATAACATCTTAGCACAATGGGCCTCAAACTTTACTATGCATCAGAATCACCTGGAAGGCTTGATAAATACACACTGCTGAGACCCATCCCCAAAGTTTCTGAATAAGTAGCTCTGGGAGGGGAAACATAATTGGCAAGTCCAAAAAGTTCTCAAGTGATGATGACACTGCTTGTCTGGAGGCCACACTTTGAAAACCACTGTCTCAGAATATACTGCTAAACCTCCTGTAGGTTGACTGCTAATTAATCTAGTAAGTCAATCATCTATTTCTTGATCATGATACTTTTATTGCTCACCTGCCATCCCTGGATGAGTCTAACCTCTCTTCTGTCCCCTTTTATTACCATAGAAGCACTTGTCCTCAAATGTGTTATAACCCTAGATATGGATATTCTGAAACGTACTGGGGGATGACTTCGGCATAGCGTCTGATTCTCCTTAAAGGCTCCAGTACACAGCCTATTTGTCACACCTGCCTTTATCTGAATATAGGACAGCTAACATTTTTTTGGAAGGTGAGGGAGTGGAAAGTTCTCTGATATAACTCCCCATTTTCATAATGTCTGCAAATTATTACCCTTGACACAGCTGCTGATTACATCTTCTACTGCTATTACTACTGTAATTGCTTCCATCCTATCCCCTACTGTTTCCTAGCTCCAAGGCTACTTCTTCATGGCCAGATAACTTTATGGGCACTGTGTCCTTTGTTCAAAGTTACTTCCTGGTCTGGCACTGATGATTTACGGGGTCAATGCAATATTAGTTAAACAGTAATAAGAAATGGAAAGTAAACAGATTTGACATTCAACTCTCTGATGCTATTCCACTGGTGTTTAAAAAAGGTAAACAGAAAAATGTTTATTTTGGAAAAAAAGTAGAAAAATAAAAGCAAAGAAAAGATGGTTATTATTTATTGACAAAATAAAGCTTTTCTGACAGTTAAGCAAACCAGTTTGTGATCAAGCTAGTGCAGGTTTCTAGGCCACATTAAGCTTAATGCACCAATATTAACAGAGGTCTGGATTTCAAATGTGCTTTTAAAACAGCTTTATTCCATGTCATTTTCTTATTAGAAGATTTTCCAATAGCTACCCAGCCTATTACCACATGATAAGACCAAAGTATATGATGCTATGTCTTAATAATTTAGCTTAGCAGCTTGTTTGAAAGGATTGATATGCTGAAGAAGAGGCAGCAGGCCCAAAATGGAGTCATTTGCCCCCATGACAGCAAACCAAGACTTAATTGCAGTTTCAACCCTTCCCAGAAATGTGACTTTTAAAATAGTTAATCTGAATTTTCCTGATTAGCACTAGTGAGGTAATGGTATTATAAACCCCTGCTGTTTCCTTCTCCCCAAAACAAAATGACCTGGCCTAAAATAATCCTTTCTTTTCTTTTGCTAATAGCTCCCTTGCCCCCCTCTCCTACCATAAAACTCTTCCATTTTGTACAACCCCTCAGAGCACCCTTCTGGTTGCTACAAAAGATGCTTGCCAGATTCACGAATCACCTAATAAAACCAATTAGATTTTCAAACTTACTCGGGTGAATGTTGTTTTTTAACAAAATTGATTCTTACTGAAATAAGATTTTCTCCCGGAGTTTCTGAACTACAGAACGGAATTTAATGGACATGATACGTATACTCCACTTGTTTCCGATAGCGAACAAGAAGGAATTAGCTACGGGCTTTGGTCAGGAATAGACCAAAATGAAAGCAGCAGTTATTTTTTAAATCATATCTCTAACACATACTTTTCATAAATAGAATGTCAATTCTGATTGTTTTATAGTAAACAAAACAGAAGTCATAGCCTGGGGCCCGAGTTTCCTCTGACTTTTCTCATGATTCCTCTCAAAAAAAGTTATCCAGAAAAATTCAAAAGTGAGTAGCAACTACTGAAATGATGCCTCACTGTTAACTTCCATTTAAAAATTACCTAAAACTCACCAATTATAAATCTTTTTTAAGCTACAAATTATTTTATGCTAATGATTTTTATTGGGACCACCCAGGGATCAAGTACATATATTAACTGCTGCCAAATAATGCTGGTTCTCTCTACAAATTGCTGAACTGTGGATTAAATTTTCAGTAAACATCCTTTGTTGGTTGAAGTGTGGAAGTGTGAGGAAGTGACTTTTTATAATTGCTTTAATGAAATATAATTCAAATACCCAAATTAATCCATTTAAAGTATACAATTTAATGGTTTTCGGTACATTCACAGATATATGCAATGATCAGCACTATCAACTTTAGAATATTTTCACCACTTCAAAAAGAATCTCCATATCCTTTAGTTATCACCCCCCCGTTTCATCTATTCCCCACCCCACTTCCATCCCTAAACAATCACTAATCTACTTTCTCTATACATAGATTTAACTCTGCTGGATTTCACAGAAATGAAATAATGTGTGGTCTTTTGTTACTGGTTTCATTCACTTAGCATGATGTTTTCAAGGTTTACTCATGTTTTAGCATGTACAAGTACTTCATTCATTTTTATGGCTGAATAATATTCCATTGTACAGATCTATCACATTTCATTTATCCATTGATCCACTGATGGACATTTGGGTTATTTATACCTTTTAGCTATTATGAATAGTGCTGCTACAAACATCTGTGTATAAGTTTTTGTGTGGACATATGTTTTCAATTTTCTTAGGCATATAAATATGAGTGAAATTGATGGGTCATACCATAACTCTATGTTTAAGCATTTAAAAAACTGCCTGACTGTTTTCCAAAGTAGCTGCACCATTTTACATTTGCATTAGTAGTATATTAGGCATTGGTCCAATTTCTTAACACTTGTTATTTTCTGACTGATTGTAGCTAACCTAGAAGTAGTATCTCATGGTGGTTTTGAATTGCATTTCCCTGATAATTAAAGATGTCAAGCATGTGTTTATTGGCCATTTATATATTTTTTTTTTTGGAGAAATGTCTATTTAGACCTTTTGCTCATTTTTTAAGTGGGTTATTTGTCTTATTATTGAATTTTAAGAGTTCTTTATGTACTCTGGATACAAGTCCTTTACTAGACATACGTTTTGCAAGTATTTTCTCCCATTCTGTGGATTGTCTTTTTACTTTCCTGATACTGTGAATTGAATCATAGAAGTTGTAAATTTTTAAAAAAATTTTTCTTGGTGAGGAAGATTGTCCCTGAGCTAACATCTGTGCCAATCTTCCTCTACTTTGTATGAGGGATGCTGCCACATCATGGCCTGATGAGCACAGCATGGTCTGAACCTGCAAACTCCAGGCCACCTAAGTGGAGCATGTGAACTTAACCACTACGCCACTGGGCCAGCGCCAGAAGTTATAAATTTTTATGGAGTCCATTTTATTTTTTTCTTTTGTTGCTTGTGCTTTTGGGGTTAGATCTATGAATCCATTGTCAAATCTGACTTCATCGAGATTTACCCCTATGTTTTCTCTCAAGATTTTTGTAGTTTTAGCATTTTACATTACATTTAGGTCTTTGATCCATTTTGAGTTAATTTTCGTATATAGTGTGAAGTAAGGGTCCAATTTAATTCTTTTACATGTGAGTATGCAGTTGTCCCTGAACCATTTGCTGAAAAGACTCTTCTGTCCTTACTGAATTGTCTTGGCACTCTTGTCAAATATCAGTTGGCCATAGACACATGGGTTTGTTTCCAGACTCTTAATTATATTCCATTGATATATATACCTATTCTTTGCATTCCTATACTGTCTTGACCATTGTTGCTTTGTATTAAGTTTCGGAATCAGGAGTGTGAATCCTCCAATTTTTGGTCTTCCTTTTCAAGATGATTTTGTCTATTCTGGGTTCCTCGCAATTCCATATAAATTTTAGGGTTATCTTGTCCACTTCTACCAAAAACCCAGTCGGAATTCTGACAGGGATTGCACTGAATCAGTATATCACTTTGAGCAGTATTGTCATCTTAACAATATTAAATCTTCCACTCTATTAATATAAAACGCTGTTCCATTCATTTAGATTTTCTTTAATATCTTTCAACATTGTTTTGTGGTTTTATGGTTTTCAGAGTGTAAGTTTGGCAATTATTTTGTTAAATTTATTCCTAAATATTTTTCTTTTTAATGTTATTATAAATAGAATTGTTTTTGTTTTTGTTTTTTTGAGGAAGATTAGCCCTGAGCTAACATCTGCTGCCAATCTTCCTCTTTTTGCTGAGGAAGCCTGGCCCTGAGCTAACACCCGTGCCCATCTTCCTCCACTTTATATATGGGACACTTACCACAGCATGGCTTGCCAAACGGTGCCCTGTCTGCACCCAGGATCTGAACCAGCGAACCCTGGGCCGCTGAAGCAGAACGTGTGCACTTAACTGCTGTGCTACTGGGCCAGCCCCAATAGAACTGTTTTAATTTCCTTTTTCGATTGTTCATTGCAAGTGTATAGAAATACAATTGATTTTTGTATATTGGTTTTTATCCTGCCACCTTGTTGAACTCACTTATTAGTTCTACAGTTTTTAGTAGATTCCTTAGGATTTTCTACATACAAGGCCATGTTGCCTGAGAATGTAAGTCATACCTTCCTGTTTCTTTGTACGTTCCATTAGCTTTTTATAGAGACTGGATCTTTTAGATAATATATGATAACAAACCTGAGTAATGGTCACCCTTCTAAGACTCATTATTATTTAGTTGCGTAATTACTGGCTGGATTATTTTGGTAAAATCTGTTCTCCCACCCTTCCTTGCCTGCATGGTGAAGCTCTGATGTTGCTCCTCAGAAAGCACAGCCTTGGGCACATGGACCCTGGGATGACTGGTTTGGGCAGCACTCCCTTTGACTGTGTTTTTCTCTAGATCACACCCTGCTGTTGAACTCCACTAAGTGCCAGCTAATTCTTCTATTTCTGTCACCAATGCCCTCAGACATCAATTGTTTCATAGTCAATATAATCAGATTTGGGCTCCTTGAAAAAATAGTTACCAAGGTCAGTGTTTGAAATTTGTTCTGACTCCAGGAAGGCTCCTCCCAGTTGTCTTTTTCCCCATTTCTCTCCTGCAGACTAGCTCATCTACAGCCCACTAAGCCTTTATCTCTGATGAATCTATCAATCATTTCCCAATTGCCTTTCAGTACAACTTCCACTTTTTTTGACAGTGCCCTTGGGCTAGAACTGTTACAAATGAAAGCCATTCCTTGGAGGAGGGATTTGGAGCTCTCTAAGGCCTGTCTCTCCCCCCAGGCAATATCTCTGAGCTTGAGCAATGACTCTAGTGCTGGGCACAGGGACAACAGTGAGCTTCTATCTGAATGCCATCCACGCTCCTCCACCTTTAGTGGTGAGCACTGGGTAGATGTGGGTGGCAGCAGCCTTAGGTCTCCTTGACTTGCCTTTCTCTGTGCCACAAGCTGAGGTGAGGGTGAGGAGGGCGCTGGTATTCTCAGCGGCACCCTGTCCAAGGCAGTGCCTCTGTCCCAGGAGTGGGGGCTGGTCATAAAAAAGGAGCCATCACCTCTCAGTTACACGGGCCCAGAATTTAGCTTCAATAGTAAATATTGAAAATATTGGCTGTACCAGTACCGAGTGAAGTTTCCACCTAACTGAGTAGGGAGAGAGGAGGAAGGTGGAAGGTCTCTCAGATGCACCACTAGCTTTCTTCTGATTAAGAGGTACTAGACAAGGCTAGAGATAGTATTTCAAAAATTAATAGAACAGATTACAGCAGTTATCTCACATATAAAGTATGAATATTAACTCCTGTATTTTTAAGCTTTTCAATTCTTGCAAACTGATGAAAAACAGCATATGAATCACATTTTAAAATTATTTTTGACAAATAAAAATTGTATATATTTAAGGTGTATGGTGTGGCTATGATATATGCATACACTGTGAAATGATTAATGCAATCAAACTAATTAACATACTGACAAATAAAAATGGCAAGCAACAGGATATATTGGAGAATATGAGGAAGCCATTTGGTATAAACCTAATTCGGCCTGACCTTGTCTTTCCAAAATGGCCTGACCATGGCTGTTGAGCATGCATTGTATATCTGCTTTGGATATTCCCTATGGCAAGAGCAAAGGCCCTTGAGATAAAGGTGCAACTTCCCTCCCCCTCCCAACATTGTGTCTCCTTAAGGATTAAGCATCTTTCCTTAGGCTAGAAACTGATTGCTGTGCTCACCGGTGACCGCCCAGCTGGAGACAATAGACTTGCCTCCTGCCATGCCCACCAAGACAGCAGACCTACTACCTGCTGTGTCCATCAAGTGCTGTGCCGACAGGGCAATCTTGTGACTATTGTGGGAGGGACATTTCAATCATATGTGAAACACCCTGTTTGGGAGTATATAACCACTCTGTGCACCCCACTTCTTTGGTGCCCTTTCTTCCTTTGGGAAGAAAGGCCCCGGGCCATGGTCCTCAGATTTCAGCTCAGAATAAACTCACCCAAATTTTCATTTATAGATTGGTTATGGATTATTTTCGTCGACAATACCCATTATCTCAGATAGTTACCTTTTGTGTGTGTGTGTGTGTGTGTGTGTGTGTGTGTCCAGAACTTATTCATCTTATAAATGAAAATTTGTACCCTTTGATCAATATCTCTCCTCTTCTACCACCCCCTAGCCTCTGATGACTACCGCTCTACTCTCTATTACCATGAATTCAATTTTTTTTGGTTAGATTTCACATATATATGTTTTGGATACTTACCTCTTACCAGATATATGGTTTGAAAATATTTTCTCCCATTCCACAGGCTGTCTTTTCATTTTGTTGATTATTTCCTTTGCTGCACACAAACTTTTTAACTTGATGTAGTCCCACTTGTTTATTTTTGCTTTTGGTGTCAATTCAAAAAAACTCATCCCTAAGACCCACGGCAAGGAGCTTCTCTCCTATATTTTCTACTAGGAGCTTTACAGCTTCAGCTTTTACATTTAAGTCTTCAATCCATTTTAAGTTGATTTTTGTGTATGTTGTACGATAAGGTTCCAATAACATTTTTTTGCATGTGGCATACTAGTTTTCCCAAAACAGTTTATTTAAGAAACTGTCCTTTCCCCATTGCATGTTCTTGGCACTTTGTCAAAAATTAGTTGATCATATATGCACAGGTTTATTTCCAGGCTCTCCATTCTTTTCCATTGGTCTATCTGCCTGTTTTTATGCCAGTACCATAAAGTTTTGATCACTATAGTTTGTAATATAGTTTGAAGTCAGGAAGCACAATACTTCCAGCTTTGTTTTCCTTGCTCAAGATTATTTTACCTGTTGAAGTCTTTTGTGGTTTCATATGAATTTTATCATTGTTTTTTCTATTTCTGTGAAAAATGCCATTGAAATTTTGATAGAGATTGCATCTGTAGATTGCTTTGGGTAGAGTGGACATTCTAGCAATATTAATTTATCTAATCCATGAACACAGGACATGACTTCTTTACTTTCTCTCATTAGTGTTTTGTAGTTTTCAGTGTACGGATCTTTCATCTCCTTGGTTAAATTTACTCCTAAGCATTTTATTCTTTTTGTTGCCACTGTAAATAAGATTGTTTTCTTAATATCTTTTTCAAATAGTTCATTGTTAGTGTATAGAAATGCAACTGATGTGCATTACATTTGTATCTTTACAAATTTGTATTTCTACAATATATAGATGAATATATAGAGTGTTTCTCCACAACTATAACATAAAAATGGTTATAACATGAATAATTTAGTTGTGATCTCATAAAATTATCCCCCATGTCTTCCCCACTCAAAAAATGAGAGAAGCATCAACAAATTTTGCAAGATTTATAGTCTTTGGGTTCTTGGCAGATAATCTAATCAAAGTATTCATTTCATAAAGAAGAAAACTAGACCAGGGTAAGGAAATGATTCGTTTAAGATGGCAGAACAGGGGCTGGCCCCGTGCCCAAGTGGTTAAGTTTGCCTGCTCCACTTCGGTGGCCCAGGGTTTCGCCGGTTCGGATCCTGGGTGCGGACATGGCACTGCTCATCAGGTCATGCTGAGGCAGCATCCCACATGCCACAACTAGAAGGACCCACACCTAGAATATACAACTGTGTGCTGGGGAGATTTGGGGAGGAAAAACAGAAAAAAAAGGAAAAAGAAGATTGGCAACAGTTGTTAGCTCAGGTGCCAATCTTTAAAAAAATAAAACAAAGATGGCAGAACACCCAAAGCAGAATAGATGGCAGAACTGGGAACAACTACCTCTCTACATCATGCTCTGTCCACTCAAGTTTCTTCTTTTTTTAAGGTGGGTAAACTTGGCACTGTTGACATTTTGGTCTGGATGACTTGTTGTAGGGGCTGTCCTGTACACTGTGGGATGTTTAGCAGCAGCCCCAGCCTCTACCCATCAGATGCTAATAGCATCCCTCTCCCAGTTGTGACAATCAAAAACGTCTTCAGACATTGTCAAACACCCCTTGGGGCAAAACTTCCCCCAACTGACAACCGCTGCTTTAAAATTAATGAAGTTGAAGTTCTGGAGAAAGCCTTAAGACAGTAATAATAGTCAACAGCATTAAAAAAATACATGTGAATTTGACTACCTTTCTCTTCACTCCTTTTGACCTTTTGACTACACGGCTACATCTGATTGAGTTTATTCCTTCATAACCTTAGCATATTGAAGAGACACGCAGTAAACAAGCGGGTTTGAAATGACATTATGTCAAAATTGCCAGAGGAAAAAAATGTGTTGGATATTTGATTATGTACCTATTCTTGCATTCCAAAAAGGCATAAAAATTGCCAAAAGATTACATTTAAAAGTCATATGGCAACTTCTTACATAAGTGTGGAACTGGTAAATTAACAGAGAACTGAAGTCGTATTTGTTTTTCTTTTATGCGCCATTTGAATTGCCCTCAGTTTTCATGTGCATCCCACACACCAGACTTCTGCATCTATGCAGCCCCCAAACCTCCTGACAGCAACTTAAAGATTCAGGCTGACTGGGGTGGACAGAAGCCTGCCACAGCAAAAATGGCTGCAAATGCTCACTGCAGACAAACCCCTTTCTAGTTAATGATTTTATTTCCAATTTCAGAAGAGAAATTGGAACTTTGCTCTCTTCACATCAGGCACAAAAGATAGCCTTAAGTCAACTCTATTATTGTTGTTGTTTTTTACCTTATATCTTTGTATCCTGAATATTCCTAAAGTATAGGAGTGTACGAATTTTGAATAAAATAACACAACTATTTCAACTTGAAGGGATTTTAGTAACTATAAAATAGAAATCTGAGCAGTTAAATAGCTAGCACCTTCCATATAGCAGATGATTAGTAAAGTAGTAACTGGTTGTTTGAGTAGTTGAAATTTAACAAGAATTCTTAAGCAAAATTAAATTATAAATGTGTTTTACTACCAAAATTATAACAATCCCTAAGTTGTTGGAGTTTCTTTTGGTCCATAGTACCCTCTGAACCTGCTGCACATAACACAATTTGTTGAGGATTATATAATGAAGAAAAGCAAATAATGGTCAGCTTCTACAAAACAGGAGAACAAAGTAACTATTTTACAGATTGATAACTGGGAAAACTAAATTGCACACATTATATGTATAAAAAGAACAAGAAGTATCTATTCCTTGTCTAAAATAAGAATCTTCACAATATTATGTGAACTACAATTGCTTGCCTACAAATCACGAGGGTATGGTTAGTGGGGAGGGCAATATTTGGCTTATTAGAAGTCAAAGTTTTGAAAGATGTTTCATTTGTCATTTAACATGGCTCCAGCTAAAAGCAACGGTAATGGAACAAAATCGATCTTCCTAACCATTGTGTATAGCAAAAATATTTGTAAAACCACCATAAACTCCTATTCTTCAATGCTTCTTATAAACTGATAGTAGCTTTAAAATCTAAAAGCAAAGCAGTCATTTAATATGATTAAGACCCTATTATTCAGAAGCATAGGTAGGCCTGACGCAACTCAATTTTAATGGCATCATTTAGCACCCTGTTGGCTAATACACCAATCCAATAACTCATAGATGCTACATTGTCACACTGTCTACTTTCTTCTCAAGTCCAACCCATATCCTTTTGTAGAGAAAAGATTAGCACTAAAGAAATGGAAAAGAACAGAAAAAGGGTTATGGTGTTATATTAAGGATGGAGAGAAGAGTGAAATTAATTTTTCCATGAATGTACTTTTGCTTATGCATTGCTAATGCATAAAATGTAATTTGCTTCTAAAAATCCTGTCAATAATTCTACTCATTCTTTATGATCCAGCTAAAATGCCGACTGTTCCAAGGAGACTTCCTTAATTTGCCCTATGGAACAGATAACACAAATGGTCAAGCTTTTTTCTCCTCAGACTTTCCGTAGCTGCATGGATCTTTCTCACGGCACCGAGCATATTTTGGCTTATATTATAGCTATTTGTACTCAGAACTCATCAGCCCTACTAGTTTGTAAGCTCTTTGGTTACATCAATGACCTTATCTTCATATTCTCCAGATTGCCTAATATAGAAATGTTCTATCAATTACTGTTTTTTTTCTGTCTAGCCCATAGGCAAGGAATTTCCTAAAAGTCTGGAACAATGATGATTTCTGAGAGATACGTTCTTTGACTCATTCATGGAAATGATTTTTTTTAACTTTTTATTGAGATTATGATAGTTTACAACCTTGTGAAATTTCAGTTGTACATTATTGTTTGTCAGTCGTGTTGTAGGTGCACCCCTTCACCCTTTCTGCCCACCCTCCTCCCCCCCTTTCCCCTGGTAGCCACTAATCTGTTCTCTTTGTCTACATGTTTAACTTCCACATACGAGTGGACTCATACAGAGATTGCCTTTCTCTATCTGGTTTATTTCACTTAATATAATACCCTCAAGGTCCATCCAAGTTGTTGTGAATGGGATGGTTTTATCCTTTTTTATGGCTAAGTAGTATTCCATTGTACATATATATCATATCTTCTTTATCCAATCATCAGTTGATGGGCACTTAGGTTGCTTCCATGTCTTGGCTATTGTAAATAATGCTGCAATGAACATAGGGGTGCATGGGACTTTTGGGATTGCTGATTTCAAGTACTTTGGATAGATACCCAGTAGTGGGATGGCTGGGTCATATGGTAGTTCTATTTTTAATTTTTTGAGGAATCTCCATACTGTTTTCCATAGTGGCTGCACCAGTTTGCATTCCCACCAGCAGTGTATGAGGGCTCCTTTTTCTCCATAACCTCTCCAACATTTGTTACTTTTTGTTCTGGTTATTTTTGCCATTCTAACAGGTGTAAGGTGACATCTTAGTGTAGTTTTTATTTGCATTTCCCTGATGATCAGTGATGATGAGCATCTTTTCATGTGCCTATTGGCCATCGTATATCTTCTTTGGGGAAATGTCTGTTCATGTCCTCTGCCCATTTTTTGATTGAGTTGTTTGATTTTTTTTTGTTGGTGAGTTGTGTGGGTTCTTTATATAGTATGGAGATTAACCCTTTGTCAGCTATATGATTTGCAAATATTTTTTCCCAATTAGTGGGTTGTTTTTTTGTTTCAATCTTGTTTTCTTTTGCCTTGAAGAAGCTCTTTAGTCTGATGAAGTCCCATTTGATTACTCTTCCTATTGTTTCCCTTGTCTGAGAAGACATGGTGTCTGAAAAGATCCTTTTGAAAATGATGTTTTATTACAATCATCCATTACTCCAACAGAAGCAGACTTTTTCAAGAGGAATATCACCAAGTCGGGATTCAAACCAAAATATTAATATTATAATACTTATATACCTGTCTGTATTTGTTTTCTAGGGCTGCCATAACAAAATGATACAGACCGGGTGGCCTAAACAACAGAAACTTATTTTATCACAGTTACGGAGGCTGGAAGTCCAAAATCAAGACTGACAAGTTTGTTTTCTTCTGAGGCCTGTCTCCTTGCTTGCAGATGGCCACTTTCTTGCTGTGTCCACACATGGTTGCTCCTCAGTCTGTGCTGTTTGTGTCCTAATCTTTTCTTATAAGGACACGTGTCATTTGGATTAGGGCTCTTCCTAATGACCCTATTTTAACTCAATTACCTCTTTAAAAGTCTTATCTCTTAAATACAGTAACATTCTGGAGAAATGGGGCTTAAGAATTCGACATAGGAATTTTGGGAGGGGTACAATTCAGCCCTCAACAATGCCTATTCAAATTTCTAAATACATCATTTACCTTCTTAATATTTCCCCATGTAAAACTCCTAGAATGAACAGACATACAGCTTGTATTTGTTCTCTACTGTATATACTTTCCATGGTCTTTAGATTTTATAAATAGGTTAAAGAATGCTAATTTTAAAATAAGAATCAGTATCTTCCTAGGAATGATAATAATTCTAGATGTCCAAAACTTTTGAAGAAGGAGAATTTGAAAGCATTTCATAAGTACTATTCATCTAAGCGACTTTCAACAATTCCTGAATTAGATTTTTCTGTGCTTTTAGATCTTGATATTAAATTTGCCCAGTTGAAATCTACATCATGGAATATAAACACATGCACATATTTTCTGAATTCTTATTTCATTTTTACTAATTCTGACAAAAAAACACTCCTTTTCTGAAAGGAATAAAACTATTTATATCCACGGCCTCAAACATAAAATGTCTGCTTGTCATTTAGGGATTTGATTCCACAGCTGAGAAGCTTTTACACCTGAGAGCTTTGGCTGCCTTTGGCATTTCCTATGCTCTGTTTTGTTTTCCCCAGGAGCAATTATTTTAAAAATAAGAAGCAAAACCAATACGAGACAACAAACTTGCCTAAGTAGCATTAAAGAAATAGAAGGAGTTAGTTATTTTGAAACGCTCCAGCAAGGTACACTATCCTCACCTGTGCTTTCTCATCTTGAAAGCTACTAAAACTTCATTATGAATATAAAGCAAAATCAAAAATAGGAAAGAGCTCAAATTCTAAATACCAAATACAGAAAAACCTGACAAAGGAGGCCTCCTATTACATAAATCATATTTGTTTACCTTTTTTTCCAGATAAAAATGCCACTTCTTTGGAAAGAATGACAATAGTAATCTGCCTTTATTTGATCATATTTTGAACATCAAAGAGATAAAGAATTGCCTATTATGTACCTACAAATGAATGTGCCTTTACGTGTACAGGTATGACATTTGTTAACATCAGAAAACATATACAATAATTTTTTTTTTTTGAGGAAGATTAGCCCTGAGCTAACATCTGTTGCTAATCCTCCTCTTTTCGCTGAGGAAGATTGGCCCTGAGCTAACATCCATGCCCATCTTCCTCTACTTTATATGTGGGACGCCTGCCACAGCATGGCTTGATAAGAGGTGCATAGGTCCATGCCCAGGATCCGAACTGGAAAACCCTGGGCTGCCAAAGCGGAGTACTCAAACTTAACCACCACACCACTGGGCCGACCCTGATAAAAATTTTTAAAGGAGTATTACACACAGTTCCTACCTTAAGCCAAAGATAATACATTACTATAAATTAAGATATTAAAAATGAGCTCCTTCATCTCTTATACTGTCCAGTGACTATTTGCTGATTTTGAAGATAGTAGAAATAATTTACATTGTTATAATCAATTTGACTTGCATATTGAGTTCAAAATCAATTTCCCTTGGTTTTCATATTAATGATGATAAATAGAAGATCACTATAAAGAATCCACAATATATATAACAAATTGCAATACTGTACTCTTTAGCACAAGTACCAGCAATTCCCATTCATTGAAGGTTTATCATTTTCCATGTTAAATGCTTGAACGTGATCACATCTGATCCACAAAAATCCTTTGAAGAAATATTTTACTCCTTATAAATAGAAGAGAAAATAAGAATTAGAGAATTTAAATAATTTTCTCAAAGTCACATATGAATAACTGGCAGTTCCATGAAATGGTCCCAGGTTTGTCTGATTTCCATCCACCTCCCCAAACAACACACACACACACCTCAAAGAACATATCCACAAAAGAGATGTTGCAAGAACTAAATTTAACTGTCTTAGATAATCACAGGAATGCAAGCAGCACATATTTTATGTGAGGACCAGGCCCAACGTCCAAATCTTGTTCCAGAGTTCAAGGTCCACATCTTGTTTCATAGAGTTTTCCCCCACTATTCCAGCATACCTTGATGCCTTCCTTCTCCGAACTTTGATAGTTTTTATAATATAAACCACATATTTTAGCACTAAATTGTATATTGTCTTATTACTTTAATGTCTTATATGCATCTCTCTGCCATTTTTATTTAGAATATAAATTTTAGATTGCTATAGGATTATAGCACTGTGATATCTAGCATTGTTATAGCACTATATTTATGCCATGGGCCTGTAGCTTTTATAAAAGGGCACTGCATATAGCTTGTTCTTTAATAAATTTGTTGCTGGCTTCCTTGAGTTGTTGATCCACAGTACAGACAGTACCTAGAAGGCCAAAGCAGCTCAGATGCCCCAGACTAAGTTACCTTGCTGCCTAGAGGAGGCAACCACTGTGGAATCAGATCACTTTTTAAGACTCTTCTCCACTGAAGCAAAGTCAAGTACTCTCTAGGTTAGGTGGGGTTTTGATCTACATTCCAGGTCAGCCAGAAACCAAACCATCCAAGCCAAACCAAGCAATTAGAATATTTTCCTTTTCTTCCCCATTTCCCACTAATACTCCAGGCAATTTGGCAAATTCATTTTACATTCTTTAAAAGCAAAGTAGCATTTCCCAAAGAAGACAGCTAAGTAGCTGATTGGCAGAATACCCTTAGAAGTAAAATTATAAGCTTATGAAATATTCTGAGATTCTTACTCTCTCTTTTATTTATGATAGCTTTTACATGCTCCAGATCCTTTATACTCACACTGTTCTTCGTTTAAAGAGAATAGTATTACAAACTTCACATATGCCTTTTTACTTTTTCAAATGGCAGCTGAGAAAACCATTCTGAGATGACTATAATCCACTTATGTGATCATTTAATATGTACTTTACTTCTATTTTAATGATGACACATTTCTTACTTCATACAACTGGGAAAGTTAAGTATTCTGCATATGGAAGCTCTTAGAACAGGTGGCTTAGTCATGGTTGAGTGTCCTCCCAAAAGACAATAACGCACCTTTTTGTATTTTGATGAAGCTGATTTAGCCACCTGCTGCTGACTTCTCACTTTCTAAATTTCTCTCATCAAGTTCACTCTTAAGGAAAATCAAGAAAATGAGAAACTTCCAGCCTGCTCTTTCACTCTCTAATATTTTGATGGAATCTGGCAGTGATTACGTGAATGATGAAAGCTTTAATGTGCCAAAGATAAATCCACTGACCTCACAGAGCATAATAGAAGGCACTTTATGGTCTGATAATATGATGCAAGAATGTTCTATCTCATTAATATAATAAAGTAAGATTAATTGAGGTCTCCTTAGCTTATTGTTAATAGCTGGTACAAAAATTCTAGTCCCTATTTTCTTCTACCTTTCTTCCAAAACTAAGGCTATTTTTTCATATAATCTTCCCCTTGATAACCCACATATAAAGCTTTCTCCTGACATTTTTGGCCTAGTCTTGTTTTTCTCAGTGTATAACAGAGGATTACAATTCTAAGTATTATGCGGTAGTTAAGGGCTTGAGTTCTGGAATGAGACAATCTGTGTCTAAAACCCAGCTCCAAGGAATGTTATTTAACTTCCTGGTACAGTAGTCCCCCCATATCTGTGGTTTCAGTTATCTGCAGTCAACTTAAGCCTGAAAATATTAAATGGAAAATTCCAGAAATAAACAATTCATAAGTCTTAAACTGCATGCTGTTCTGAGTAGTGTGACGAAATCCCACACTGTTTTTCTCCCTCCAGCCTGGGACATGAATCATCCCTTTGTCCATGGTATCCACACTGTATGCACTACCTGCCCGATAGTCACTTAGCAGCCAAATCGGTTACTCGATCAACTGTTGTGGTATCACAGTGCTTGTGTTCAAGTAACCTTTATTTTACTTAATGGCTCCTAGGCACAAGGGTAGTGAAGCTGACAATTAAGATATGCCAAAAAGAAGCCATCAGGTGCTTCCTTTAAGTGAAAAGGTGCAAGTTCTCTACTTAATAAGAAAATTTTAAAAATCATATGCTGACTGAGGTTGCTAAGATCTATGGTAAGAACAAATCTTCTATCCATGAAATTGTGAAGAAGGAAAAAGAAATTTGTGCTAATTTTGCTGTCACAGCTCAAAAACGTATGTATAGGAAAAATATTATATATACAGGCTTTGGTACTATCCGTGATTTCAGGTGTCCACTGGTGGTCTTGGAACACACTTCCTGCGAATAAGAGAGCAGTACTGTACTTCAACCTTAACTCATCTATAAAATGAGCACAAACATAATAGAAAACCAATAGTGCATTTTTAAAGAGTACTTTTTGAACCACTTAGAACACTGCCTGGCAAAAACAAAACAAAACAAAACAAACCCCACTCAACAATGGAAGCCATTATTATTAATAATAATACTATTAATCTGTTTACTATCATTTCTTGACTTCAAACACCACAGTTTACTTTCATTCCTTGACCTTAACTATCATTTACACACTGTTGACTCCCAAATTAAAATTTTTCCCCTCGACCATCATAAGGGAGTGATTTAAACATAGGCTTTCAACAAAATATTAGTTAATCAAATTCAACAAAGTATTAAAAGAATTGTACACCACAACCATGTAAGATTTATTCCAGGTACGCAAGGCTGATTCAACATTTGAAATCAATGAACGTAATCCATCACATCAACAGTCAAAACAAGAAAAATCATCTGACCATATTAACAGATACAGAAAAATCATTTTACAAAACCCACTACCCATTCATGATAAAAACTCTCAGCAAACTAGGAATAGAGAGAAACTTCCTTAACTTGATAAAGAACATCTACCAAAAACTTAAAACTAACATCATACTAACTGTTGAAAATTCAATGCTTTCCGCATAAGATCAGGAACAAGGAAAGGATGTCACCTCTCACTCTTCTATTTAACATTGTACTGGAAGTCTTAACTAATACAATAAGACAAGAAAAGGAAATAAAATAAAAGGTATACTTATTGGGGAGGAAGAAATCAAACTTTTTTGTTTAATAGATGACATGATTGTCTACGTAGAAAATCCCAAATATCAACAGAAAAACTCCTGGAACCTGATTATGTCAAGGTTGTAAGATAAAAGACTAATATACAAAAAGTAAATTGCTTTCCTATATACTAGCAATGAACATTTGGAATTTGAAATTAAAAACAATGCCATTTACATTAGCACTCTATAGAATGAAATACTTAGGTATAAATCTAACAAATATGTACAAGATCTATATGAGCAAAACTATAAAACTCTGATGAATGAAATTTTTAAAAATCTAAATAAGTATAGAGATATTTCAACTTCATGGATAGGAAGACTCAGCATTGTTAAATTGTCAACTCTTCTCAGTTTCATCTGTATATTTAACACAATCCCAATAGAAATTCTGCACATTTATTTTGCAGATATCAACAAAATGATTCTAAAGTTCATATGGAAAGGCCAATGACCTAGAATAGCCAATAGAATATTGAAAGAGAAGAACAAAGTTGGAGGACCATCATTATGTGACATCAAGATTTACCATAAAGCTACAATAATCACAACAGTACGGTATTGGCAAAAGAATAGACAAATAGATCAATGGAATAAAATAGCACAGAAATAGACCCCCACAAATACTGTGAACTGATTTTTGACAAAGAAGGAAAGGCAATTCAGTGGAGAAAGAATAGTCTTTTCGACAACTAGTGCTAGAGCAGCTGAACATCTACATGGAAATAAATGAATCTAGATTCTGACACTACATCTTTCATAAAAATTAACTCAAAATGCATCAAAGACCTAAATGCAAAATGCAAAACAATAAAACTAGAAGACAACAGGAGAAAATCTAAATGCAAAATGCAAAACAATAAAACTAGAAGACAACAGGAGAAAATCTAGGTGGTCTTGGGTTTGGAGACGATTTTTTTAGATACAACACACAAAGTAAGATCCATAAAAGAAAAACAGTGTATCAGTTGGCCCATCAATTGTAACGTATGTAGCATGCTACTATGAGATATTAATAACAGGAAACTGCGGACACGAGGAAGGTGGGGAGAAGGAGTGAGGGGATATGGAAACTCTCCACTTTCTAATATTTTTTTAAAATCCGAAACTACTCTGAAAATAAAGTCTATTAATTTAAAAAACAAACAAGAAAATCCAAAACAGTGACAACACCAAATGCTGGTGAGGATGCGGAGCAACAAGAACTCTCATTCACTCCTGGTGGGAATGCAACATGGTACAGCCGCTTTGGAAGACAGTGTGGTGCTTTCTTACAAAACTAAACATACTCTTAACATGTGATCCAGCAATCAAGCACCTTCGTATTACCCAAAGGAGTTGAAAACTTATGTCTACACAGGAAAACTTATGTCCACATGAAAAGCCTGCACATGAATGTTTTTGACAGCTTTATTCATAACTGCCAAAACTTGGAAGTTAGCAATGTCTTTCAGTAGATGAATAGATAAATAAACTGTGGTTGATCCAGATAATATTCAATGCTAAAGAGAAATGAGCTATGAGACCATGAAAAGACATGGAAGAACCTTAAATACGTATTACTAAGTGAAGGAAGTCAATCTGAAAAGACTACAATTGTATGATTTCAACTGTATGACATTCTGAAAAAGGCAAAACTATAGAGCCAGTAAAAAGATCAGTGGTTGCCTGGGGTTAGGGGTGTGATGAATAGATAGAACACAGGATTTTGAGGGCAGTGAAAATTCTCTGCATAATAACATAATGATGGATATGTGTCATTGTACAGTTGTCCAAACCCACAGAATGTACAACACCAAGAGTGAACTATAATGTAAACAATAGACTTTGGGTGATTATGATGTGTCAATGTAGATTCAATTGTAACAAATGGACCACTCTGGTGGAGGATGCTGTTAATGTGAGGCTATGCATGTGTGAGGGCAGACGGTATATGGGACATCTCTGTACCTTCTCCTCAATTTTGTTGTGAACCTTAAACTGCTCTATGAAAAAGAAAGTCTTAATAAAAACAAAAAAACACAGGCTCTAGATTTGGAAATATTTGGAATCCAATACTATCACCACTACTTTCTAGCAGTTTGAGCTCAGGTGTTACTTAACTTTTCTAAGATTACAGTTGAATCTGTAAAAAAGGAACATTGATAGTCTGACTTAACAGAGTAATATCGACATTTAAATGACATTATGCATGCCACATGTTTAGCACAGTGTCCTTAATGGTTTTATTTCAAAATCATATTTGTAAACTACTTGCTGGATGTCCCATCGGGATCAAAAAATCACCATGACCCCAAACTAAAGTAAGGTCTTCTCACTACTTTCACACCTGCTCTGCCTGCTATGCCCCTATCTTTCTGGGTATCACACAACCACAACCATTAGCCCAGTTGTACAAGCTACAAACAAGAATGATCTTGACTCCTCCCTCTCAACTTTACCCCACATAGATAATTGGTCATCCAATCTGTTCAATCCTGCCATGTAATTAAGTTTATAACTCAACCCTCCTCTCCATATACTTTTCTGTATTAATCACCTCTCATCTAGGCTACTACAGCATCTTCCAAATTGAAGTCTTTGACTTCAGTTTAACCTTCACACTACCTGTTCCTTCTCTACACCACTGTCTGAATGATTTTTTAAAGGCAAATAATTTCCTACATATACTTCTTAAGTTGGGTTCACATTGCCATCAAAAACAAGTTTTGGATGGCATTTTGTCCAGTAAAATGAAGAAGGCCCTTCATGATCTTGTCTTTCTCCCTCTTTGGCCTCATCTACCAGCATCACAAATTCACATTCATTAATTAGTCAACTGAGCCTACTTGAAGTTTTCTGTAAATTCTCTACTTTTTCATGTCATTTCCTCCTCCTGAGGCACACTTCATCTACTTTTTCATCAGGATTTTTTTGTCCTTATCCTTTAAGACCCAGGTCAAGCTTCACCAAATCACTTCCTCCCTCACTCTACACTGACAAAGAATATACATTCCCTTCTTTTACACTACTACAAAGCAGTCTGTCTTGCAAACTCAATACAGGCAACTTGACATCAAGGATTGTACTGTGTTCAAACCTATATCCTAAAAACAAGCAAGTCATTAGAACAGAAAATGTGCTTATTAAATATTTGTGAATGTTGAAGGAAAAGAATGGAAGAAGGAATAGATGAAGGGAAGCAAGGAAGGAAAGATAATGATACCGAGCTATGGACGGAGGAAGGAAGAGAGGAAGAATTAGAGGAGACATTATTTTGTAAGGTCATTTAAACAAATAGGAAGTAAAACATTTAGTGAGTTTCACAAAGAACAAGGAACTGAGCTATGTTTCAGAGTTTTCTGAATATATATAGGAGTCTGGGAATTCATTCTAAATCCACCCAGTCATTTTGAGCTTTCAATAAATCTCTCTTTTCAGTCTAGATAAGTGATAAATAAATGGCAAGCACTAGGATATACTGGAGTATATGAGGAAGCCATTTGGTGTAAAACTAATTCCGCCTGAACTTGTTTTTCTAAAAAGGCCTGACCAGGCCTTTGAGCAAGCATTGTATACCTGCTTTAAGTATTTACTATGTCCTAAGGACAAGAAAGATGCCCTTTAAGATAAAGATTTAACTTCCCCCACATCATCAGCATTTCTTTAAGGATAAGGATGTCTCCCTAGGCTAGGAATTCATTGCTGGCCTGCTGAGTTCACCTAGTGACCACCCAGCTAGAGACCACAGACCTGCTACCTGCTGTGTTCATCAATTGCTGTGTGAAATGCTGTGCCAGCAAAGCAATCTTGTGGCTATTGTAAAAAGGACAGTCCAACCATATGTGACATATGCTCTTTGACAGGATGTAACCACTCTGTCAACTCCCACTTCTTTGGAGTGCTCCATTCCTTTGTGAAAGGACTCTCCCTTGCTATCTGGTCCTCAGATGTGGCTCATAATAAACTCACTCCAATTTTGATTTATAGATTGGTTATAGATTATTTTCGTCAACAGAAGTATTCCCTAAACTACAATAATATTGTAATATTTAATTCCCTTGCATCTAAGATGGCATCAATTTTAACATTACAATACTTAATGCATCCCAGAGAAAGAAAAGGAAGTGTTAAATAAACTCTAACAAAATTGTAAGATATATCTTCACTTAAGAAATGTTAAAATGTGAAAAATATACATTGTAGAATCTATAAGATATAGGTAAGTGAAAAGTGAACACAGTTCTTAGGGACCATTCATTTTGTATCCCAGAAGGAAAGAGAAACATTTAGCCACTGCTTTGTAACCCTGAAAGTCTACAAATATCAGTTAGAGAACCACAGAGTGCTCTTGATTTTGGCTCTAAGCTTTTCAGAAGTTACTGCCAGGAGAGAAACATGATATTTTACATGATTCAGAAGGTATATAAAATATTTTCATGTTTAGGTAAAACAAATTATTCTAGCTATTAAGCAAAGAGAAAAATTTCTATCATAGGCAATAATTAATTCTTAGGAGCAAAAAAGGAATGCTGCAAAACCAAATTCTAGAAATGCTCTAATGCAATACACAGTTCATCTTAATGTTGCAAATCCAACTGAGCTCCTAGAGAGTTTTTTCCCCCATGTTTTTCTCTTCAAGGAATGGCATACTATATATGCCCAAATATATTTAATCTTTCACAAGTATTTTTCTCCTATTTTATAGCATTATTTGAAATATTTGATTAACAAATTAGACAGACATTATTTTAAAACAAATTAAAATAAAAAATATAGTAGTTTTATGGTAGAAATCAAGGAATCAATTCAAGCATTAAGCCAGACACAAAGGAACCAAGTGGCTGAACAAAAATTCTCCCCTGTGGCCAAGAAGCAACATCAAGGTCAAAATTTGCATAATAGCTCATCAGCATACAATCAAAGGTCAATTGGCTCAAAACTGAGTACAATTTTTATACAAATAACTGGCAAGGCAAATGTGCACTAAGGTAGAAGCACTGCCAGTGAGGACTGATTTCCTGCTTGGGGATTTAATTTTGTTCAATCAGTTGACCAACTTCACAGCTAGGTACATTAGCTCAAATGGAATTTAAATGATCCAACCATAGCACAGTAAAGTAAGTATAGATTTGCAAATCTAAAAATTCTAATTATTTCTATCTCCACAACCATAGTTCATTTTTAAAATGCAGTATCTTGCATATTTTTATTTGCTGAAAGAAATCAAAACCATCCTAGTTATAAACTCAATCCTCTCATACTCAAAAATCCGAAGAGTTTCAATATTTGCTGCACTTGTCATCATAACTTCACAACTATAGGAAAGAGAATGTTTTTGCCAACAAAAACTTTGACTTTTTTTTTTACACTATTTTCCCTCAATATACCAAATATTCCCAAAATACACGAATTCAAACCCTAAAGGGCCACATAGATTGTGGAATAAGTGTGACACCTTCCTATCTGCTGGACAGTAAGGGAATGTGGAGAACAAAGTGCCTAGAGAAGAATTTTAGAATGAGATCGGTAATGGCCTGTGACATTCTGTCAAAATTACTTATTGACTTTATTTGATGAGACTCACTAAAGGCTTTATTAAAAAATGACGATCTTTTATTTTGGGGAACCTAAGGGAGACCTCCAAAGAAACTATTTTAACCTAAAACATCAGTATAAAATTATTTAGTTGATCTATTATGCCCAATATTGCATATCCTTTGTGCATGTGGACTTTTTATGACTGTCTCCATCAGTAAGACACTGGGTCTGTTTTTGAAAGGCAGGCATTTGCAAAGCTGTCAAAGCCAATTTTTTGCGGGGATGAAGGGTAAAAAAGACTGTCAGTAGTTATCATTGCTTTTACAAATTAGTGAATTTTCTAGAAAAGAAGAACAATATTTTTTATATTTAAAAAAATATGTAGGTATTAAGTGCTCTTTAAAATATTTTGTTTTACTCCTAGTTTTGATTCCACACAATAAGGAAAAATTATTGGGTAAAGACAGGGGGATAATTCAAAGTAAATAAAATACTTCTTTCAAATTTAAAGTCAGGCCAATCATACAAATGCTACCATTCTTTTCCAAATCTAGTCACTGAAATGCTTCAAGTCATGTGTGAGTAGACATTTAGCTTCTCCCTTGGGTAGGTGCCATGTTTGCATAGGTATATATATTTTAATTCAATTGTTTATAAACAGTGAATCTGGAACCAGAGTGCAACCTAAATTTGCTTTCTTGATCTACACAATTTAGCAGTAGTTTTCAAAGTATGGGGCCTCTGAATCAGAATCACTTAGAATGTTGATTAACAATGTAGCTTTCTGGGCCTTACACCTAAGACTGAATCTCAGGATCACTTTGGAGTGAGTACTAGATATTATTATATTAATCTTGCATTTCGACAATTACTCTGAGATGTTTATGAACAGTAAAATCTGAGAGCCACTGCAGTAGTATGTGTGTTCCTAGAATGGCTTACTCCACATTTCATCATGAAGAAGGGATCAGTCACTTTTGTATTTTAGGATAGAAAATGAAATCAGACTTCTCAAATCGTAGGATTGAAATTAAGTTGCATTCAAACATTTTTAGAAAATGAGCATTTTTATATATAATTGCCCTCAATTAAATATTAAGTAATTCAAATCCGTCAATAATTATCCACATAGAATAAGAACGATAAATGCACCTATCCTGACATAGTTATTCAGCCCCGCATGGTTAGAAATAACCACCAAGCCAAACACTTTGAGACTTAACCAGAGAAAATACTTACCTCCCCCACCCACGTTAGTATGTACTGAGGCTATTCTCAATAGCCTTAAAAGGTCATTTTAACTCACATTAATTCACGAATCCCAGTTAATTGAAGGAGTAGACTTAGAACTACAGAGACTAAGATTGGAAGGAAGCTCAGGGGTCATTAGTTCAGTGAATTCATTTTACAAAGTTAAAATCATACATGTTAACATAGACGGAGCAAAAAGCCAGAATTCTTGATGTTGAATCCATTGCTCTTTACTACTGTCTAGACTACACAACCTCCTTACATCGTTGTCTTACAAGTTTCTTAAATAGTAAAATTTCTCTTTCAACAGCTTTTAATTCCTTGTTTGGTTTACCGTGAATAATCTTTCCTATGTCTAATATTTTAGACTCATCTAGCATGTGTTCCAAATTGTGTAGCCCATAAACTGAACATAGCACAGAGACATTACAGACATCAACATCTCACCAATGCTTGTATCACTAAGCCATATAATTACTTTTAAAATGCTCAATCTTTAATCATTAAAGTTTTTAAAAATATTTTTTCCTTGGGATCCCACACCTACATAACTATCAATCAACATATTCCACATGAAAGTCAAAATTAAATTTGGAGCTTACTAAGGATTATAATGGAAAAGAAATTCAAATCTCACAATCTGCATATTTTATAATTTCACATTATTAAACTCAAAGTATGATGTATAAATCTCTCAAGCAGTAAAAACTTGGAGTTTTATACTCATTTCTGAAAATTATTGTCATGCTGAAAAGAATATAGATAGTGTTACTCTAAATTTTTTGGATGAAATACAATTAGCTAACTTGATTTTGTAATAACATGATAGACCAGAAAACTGGATCCTGAATTCACTGCCATTTCCTAGTAGAATAGGAGGAAATAGACTAGCGCCTTGGGGGAATAGGAAGCGGGCAGTTTGGGGCTTCTGAAACTTAACTAGAGAAGTTCGCTCTGAAGAAGAGAAGAAGGGTGGGGTCTGGTAACAGTCTTCACACATATTTAAGGCTCAGACCTGAATCAATGTGGCTACACAATTCAGAACTCTGGGTGACAATTCTAAGAATATAGATTTCAGTTCATTATTTGGAAGAATAGTCTCACATTCAGAGCTGTTTAAAATCAGAACAGTCTGCCTCATCTGTTCTACTGAGGATTTAGGCATCTAAGAGGGAGTTGCTTGTTTTTAATGTGTCATTTGCTGAAAGCAGCTTCCAAGGAAACAGCCACCTCTAGCATGCAAACTTAAAGTGCAGCATATTTTGAACCACTGTCATGGTACTCACATCTGAGAACTGCTTAAAAATACTAAATCGGGGCCAGCCCAGTGGTGCAGTGGTTAAGTTCGCACTTTGTGCTTTAGTGGCCCAGGTTCGCCGGTTTGGATCCTGGGTGTGGACCTACGCACTACTCATCAAGCCATGCTGTGGCAGGCATCTCACATATAAGGGAGAGGAAGATGGGCACAGATGTCAGTTCAGGGCCAGTCTTCCTCAGCAAAAAGGAGGAGGATTGGCAGTAGATGTTAGCTCATGGCTAATCTTCCTCAAGAAAAAACAAGTTAAAAAAAGGTAAAAAAGTATTAAATTCTTTTGGAGGACAAAAATCATAAAAGAATCTGAAGCACTTCCCTTACAGAGAGTCTGACATCAGCATAGAATTAAACTACAGACAAAACTAAAACTCTATTATTTGCTGTGCAGTTTACATTCTTGAGGGCAAGTGGGAAATTCGTAAAATATATCAACGTGGGTCAATTATGTATATATATTCGCTAATATTTATCAAGTACTTAACTTGTGTCAAGCACTGTTCTCAGGACATAACATTAATTAAGTCATTTAATCCTTACCACTACTCTATTATCATTTCCTATTTTACAAGTAAAGAAACTAGGAGATGAGGGAAGGGGAGGAGTTATGTTATATGCCCAAATTCGTAGCATCAGCAAGTGATAGACTCAAAATTTGAACCCAGGAAATCTGACTTCAGAGCGTGCCCTCTTCACAACAGTGTAGTCACATCCATGTGGGCAGCCAGAGGCTTACCTGGATATCATACAAGGGGAATAAGGCAATGTCAGCACTTATAAAGGAAACATTATCAAACATGAGCAACGACAATACCCATTTGAGCAAAATTACTATTCCTTCCTTAAGAAATGGCGGCCCTCTCCCTGCCTCTAAAAAGGATGCAAACTATAAATGACCTCAGATTAGAAAGAACTAAAAATTACTTTGATTTTGTTATAAGCACAATTATCAATAGTTTTATAAGCTACAGCATCTTTAAAATTAAGAAAATATGCATGTATATACTATAGATATATAGTAGTGTACATAAAGTACAAGACATAAATATAAGTTTAAAATAATTTTGAAAAGATCAACGAATAAAGGAATGGTTTGGTTAACATATACTGATCACTGTGGAATTCCTGGTTTTAAAAGGTAGAAAAATTCATAGATCATAAAAATAAAAATCATAAGAAACTTGCATTCTAGCATAAACAAGAGTAACTATCAATTGATTTTTACAATAAAAAATAATGAGAGTATGCCTAAAATACTCATGACAGAAATATATCTAACCAATCTCCTATGCATTATTGATAAGCAATTTGCCAGATGAGATGAATCTGAGATAAGTACTGAATCATGGGATTCATTCAGCTTGGTAGTTAAGAAGTGAAGAGCTATCCCATCTGAAAGGAGCATCAATGTGGAAATCTTGAAGAGAGGTCAATGTAGGACACAGCAGTCAAGTTTGTCCAATTAAATGGAAAATGGAAAAGGCAGCAGGATGGTATGAGATATAGAAAGCCATGTAATAACATAAAATAAATAAAGGAATGTTTTGGTCCTTCAGAAGTGTGTTGTGTCTGAAGTAGTATGTGAAGGGAGGTTAAGAAGACAATATTAACATCACTCTCCTGGCCTTGGAATAATCTGAAAAGAAACAAAAGTGAGGTAATGATTTCCATGGTTTCTAGAGAGTTGCAATTAATACTCACTTTCTGTGGCTTAAATTATCTTTACCATGGCAAGAAAAGAGCTGCATGGACAAAACACAATTCTGAATAAATTGCCCTAATAAAGTTATTTTTTAACTAGTACAACCCAGTGCTTTCACATTGTAAAGACAGTAGGTAACAAACGTCACCTTAATAAGCCAAACACAAATTTGATAGTCTGATAGCCTTCATTGGTGAAATGGTCAGACCTCAGCCCCCTTAAGCCAAAGCCACCAACACACACACACATATACTATCATCCTATCCGTGGCCCTATCCATGAAGTATCCCACACGCTCTCAGGGATAAAATCAGGATGCTGCTCCTAGTAGGCTCTGGCTGGGGCTGAGGCTTCTGTTTGTGACTATGCTCCAAGTAATTGCCAGTTGCTGTGCCAGAAATGCCACCTGACCTGCTGCTCATTACTACTCACACTCTGCTGCACCTTCCCCCAGACGAGGACTTGAAATCTGCCCCAGACTGTTGTTCACAGTGTGCCCCTCTGTTTCTATTCACTGCTCAGCCCTTCCTTCAATTTGATGAAATTACCAGACTACCCTCCACCACAATGTTCTCTCTTCTCTGGTATTAATAGGGAACTCACCTGATGCACCTCTGGGGCATGAGGTGCACAAAGAGTCACACAATTCTTCCAATTTTACTTAAGCAACTGTTTCTCCTGGGTGCATAAAAGTCACCAGTGGCAGCAGGGTGGGTACCAGCTGGTTCTGGACAGGTTCAAGAAGCAGTGGCCTAAACCACTAATCATTTGCCCCTTCAGTCATGGTTGCTGAGTCCAGCTCCACAATGATGATATCATTATAAAGATTTTTTTTTTCTTATGAGTGATGCAGTACATCCTGATAATTTGCTTTCTGCTACTGCTGTCAACTACAAACTGCTGGTTCACAGTTTATTAGATATACCAGAATACGACTAAAATTCAACTTTGGAAAGTTCTAATTTATTTCTCAAAAGTTTTTTATGCCCTCATATAAATTATTGAGTAAAATGAGAAGAGATAGATGGCCAATGTATTGGTTTTTATTAGTGTGTAAAAAATCATCACAGGGGCCGGCCTGGTGGCACAGCGGTTAAGTTCACACGTTCTGCTTCTCGGTGGCCCGGGGTTCGCCAGTTTGGATCCCGGGTGTGGACATGGCACTGCTTGGCAAAAACCACGCTGTGGTAGGCGTCCCACATACAAAGTAGAGGAAGATGGGCACAGATGTTAGCTCAGGGCCAGGCTTCCTCAGCAAAAAGAGGAGGATTGGCAGCAGTTAGCTCAGGGCTAATCTTCCTCAAAAAAAAAAAAATCATCAAAAGTTTAGTAGCTTAAAACAACATACATTTATCATCTTGCAGTTTCTGGAGGTCAGAAGACCTAACTGTGGTCTCTACTGAGAGTCCTCACAAGGTTGAAATCAAGGTGTCAGCAGGGCTGTGCTCTCATTTAGAGCTTGGGGTCCTCTTCCAAACTTATTCAGGTTGTTGGCAGAATTCAGTTCCTTGTGGTTGTAGGACTGAGGTACTTAGCTACTGGTGACCGCCAGCCAATACCTGCCACATGGCCCTCTCCAAAACACCAACATGGGAGTTTGCCTCTTTAAAGGCCAACTTGTGAACAACATCTGCTCCTGTTTCTTGTCTCTTTTAAAGGCTAATAAGGTATTATTAGGTTAGGATAATCTCCACTTTGATTAACTCAAAGTCAACTGATTAAGAAAGTTATTATATCCGCAAAATATCTTTTACCATATAATATAATCAAGGGAGTGATAACTATCTTATTCATAGGTGCAGCTTGCACTCAAGGGTAAAGTATTATATAAGGCATGCATACTAGGGGGTGGGGATCTTAGGGACTATCTTAAAACTCTTCCTACACAGGTGGATTGGTATCCTAACTACACATGCTAACCATATATGCAACTTTCAGTTCTTTTCCTAGAAGAGGTATATTTATTTCCTTGCTGGAACTAAGATCCTTTCTGCTTTTGCTGTTAAGCTGTGAACTATATGACCTCACAAGCCCTATCAACTAGACAGTCATAAACCATTAGCTTTAAAGCTAAGAATAATTCTGAGTCAACTAAGGATTCACTCTTTTTGAATACATATAAAATGACTTAACCCAATTCTACTCTTGAGAATTTGAGGGTATTCTGGCACCAAGGCCATATATTTTAACACTCTGGAATTTTTATTTGATATTGAAGAGAAGGCAGAGAACTTTTCCATTATCTTACTCAGGTTATCAGAATCTATATGACACTTGGGGACTAAAAGCCAACTGGCATAAGGGCTATGGTTAGCAAAGAAATGTGCACCAGGCTTTAAGAAGTATATCTTTGGATATGCAAATACAGATCTGGTTTCATGCAGTTCATCACAGGCCCTTAGAAGACTGTCTTAATGAAACTCTGATAAAATATAAACAATTGCATCTGGAATGGGATCTGATTCCAAAGTTCTCACATGACTGGAGAATTAATGCTACTGATAAAAAGTAAAATTTGCCTTCATCAATATGCTATGTCATGGGTAAAATAAAAATATTGTGAAATATAATAGTCAATGACTGTCTTGATAAAAAGCAAATTTTATCTAAGCCCATACTAAAGGGACAGAAGAAAGTCATTTGAAACTGAACAAATATTCTGGGTTGAAGTGAAAAAAATCAGAGTTTATTTACATTTCCTTCATTTTCTTTTATGATGGGACCTCTAAGTTGGGTATAAATAATATCTGAGTGTAAACATAATCATTATTTAAATAAAAAGCAATACCTGTTGAAGGTGGAAGACCCCACTTGCCCTGCTCATCAACAGCAGACATTTATTGAGTAACTCCTGTGTGTGAGGCATACATCAGATTCAATATCACACTACTTGGCATCAACTGTCTTAAATCCAACTTCCACTTGTCTCTGTTTCAACCAGTGCTACTGTCATCCAACACTCAACATCTACTACCATGGTTTCTGTTAGTCAACTTCATATTTTCCTTAATACCTCAACATCACCCCTGTTCACCATAATCAACCCTATTGATAGTTTTATTTTAATACCTACCATACATATCTCTTAATTTTCATTCTCCTTGTACTCTTCTCAAGAACTGTGTACCACAATCACATATTATTGCATTAGCCTTCTAACAGGGAACTAGATTTTCTGCCTAAAATTACTGCTTTTTCCAAATTTTCACATATACAACTGCTAGATTAATATTTCCAAGTTCGTAACAGAAACTACCATTTTCCGCATATTATATTTGAGTGTCATTTGCCAGAATCTCTTCTACATATTTTATATGGATTTTATAATTTAAACATCGTAACAACTTAGTTGAAATCTTATTTTCTCCATTTTGCAGAAGAAACTTAATAAAAGAAATACCAAGGAAGTTTCCTAAAGTAGAGAGGTACCTGATTCCAAAGCTACTTTTTATAATCGCTACTGTATCGTCTTCCCATGTAAATTAACAACCTGGGCTAATGCCCATTACTCATGAAGCTAAATCTGAATGCTTCAACTTAGAATGCAGATTTGCTCTTTTTAATGCCTGAAAACAAATGAATCACTCCCACCATTGCACTTTGCCTGTCATTTGGAATGCCATGCTTCCCCATCTATTCAAATTTGATTTATCTTTCAAGCTCATCTCAAGTTCTGCCCCTTTCATGAAGTCATCTCAGACCACACAGGTTATTGTATCTCCCGGCTTTAAACTTCTTGAACATCTACTTCATTTTTACACTCATAAAACGTCTTTTTATACTGTGGACATTAGACTTATTTGACTTACTGCATGACATTTGCCTTATTGAGAGAAGGGCATGGACTTTGCCTTATACTCTCTTTTGCCTTCGCAACATATAGGATAATACCTTACATTAGGGAAGTGCTTTGCAGATAGTGGGTTCTCATTCAACTAAAATTGGTTAAGGACTTTCCATGGGCAAGCTCCTACAATGAGATTGGTAAGGTATATAGAGGTGAATACATATGCTCCCTGAAAGGGTTTCCTTGCTGTGAAACTAGTCAAATCATGGAATAAATACATATAATTTGTTGTATAATTACATACACAATAACCACAGCAAAAGAGATACTGCCATGCACATTAAGAGAGATTCAAGGGAGGCTTAGTATAATTATGACAGTTTGGGTGATGACACACCATATCATGCGAACAGAAAGAAGAAGTATGAGCAAAAAAGCATAAGATACATATTTTAGGAGTGAACAGACTAGCCTGGCAAAAATATAACACAGGAAATGAAATGGTGGAAATTAATAAATAATAGATAGAGCAAAGCAGGGAGATCCTGAATGGCAGGCTATGAATTTTGGATTCTCTTTGAAATGCAGCATGATTTTGAGTACCTGTTCATAACGAACACAGTATATTGCCATACAGAGTCGCTGTCATGATTAAAGAAGATAGTGTTTGTAAAAACACCTAGCGCAGGGCCTGGAAAATCACAGATGTTCATCAAAGAACACCTTGTCATTGTTCATTGATCAGAGTTCTGCTTTATACAGATAAATTTGCCATGATTTCACAGGATGGGGACTGCTGTGTATTGGTTTGACATGATTTCAAATCCACTTGTTTATGACGTAAGTGAAATTGTCTCAGTCTACTTGCCCATGACAAAGATAAAAAAATGCTGTTGTTTTGATATAAGAATGAAGTAAGTTGTGTCAGCATGCCATCATCTCATCTGTTGTCACTGATAAGCGCTCAGTTGTTCAGCTGATGACGAACACTGCTGGGGGACCTATCAGTAAGAATATGTGGAGAAGCAACTACGATAAGGGGACATTTAGACTATAAATATCCAGAGTTTGTGAGGAATATCTGAGAGTTTTGGTCTGCGCATGAGAATACTTTGTTAACCAAAATAAATTCTTTGAAGACCTTGGGGCATTAGGTCATACTGTGGTCAGGGTGATTCCCTTATCAGTAGTGATGACAAACCCCACAGTGGCACCATGAAGGAGATTAGCCTGCCTGCCATCACTGTCACCGTCATTCCCTAGCAACATGCTCTAGCAACAGGGGACTTTTCACTTTTGTTTTGCACTGGCAGCTGGACATCAGCTTTTGATTGGCCAAGCCGTCTCTCCTGGGTGCCTACTCTTATAAAAAAGATATACCTCAAACTAAATTTGGACTTTATTCCTTTCATCTCCCCTTGCCTGGAACAGCAATGTGATTAATCTATCATTACTTTGGAGTATGTTATTTCTTTATTGGCTCATTCAGAGACATTATCCTACATGCTACTGGCTTATAAAACTATTATGAATCCCACAGTGAACCTGTGGTAAATAAACCATTGGCAAAGACAGTCTCAGTCTCTGAGCATAATTTTGCCCCTCAAAACAAAACAGCAACAAAATGAGGAAATGGAAGTAAACTTCTAATTAATGTGTCGCCGAAAGGAGGGAGAGGTTTTTAGGCCACTAAAACTCAAATAACATTTGTGGATGCAATAAGAAAAGCATAAGTTAATTTCTCTTTCCTTGAATGCCATGGGCGTTCATGCTCTCTCAGAGAGATGTTAAAAGGATGGGAAAATAATAAAAACTATTAATTCTAAGCAGTCTTTCCTTTTAAAGTCACTTATTTTTTTTTTTTTTCCTAAAGTGAACAAGAAACTTTTGAAGGTGGGAATCAATTCTTATGGCGACACAGAGTACCATTGCCTTGCCCTTCCAGCATCTCAGACGTCTCATTTCCTTCACTGGAATCATTTTGCATAAATTACCTGGGGCTAACCATTTTTACAAAGGCTTGGTTCCAAGAAAGAAACTAAGTGGATACTAATCATTTTGAGCTTATTTTGAGCAGTTTGGTCTTCCAATTTCCAGAGACCAACATTTCATCAAGCACTTGAAAACTTGTTGACTATTCTCGCCTTTCACGTCCAAAAGGCTTCTTGCAGCCACAGTCATCTCACTATTCACTCTCTTTTTTATTCTTCTGCTTAATTCCTATAAATTCTTTTCTACGTAGTTCTCTTGCTATAGTTATTCCCCTGCTACGTTCATATGGCTTTTTCTCTAAATAATCAATTGAATGGAAACTTTCTAAAAAATCCTAATACCCTAAGAAAAACACACAATCTTGTGGAGTTTTTTTTTAATCTTGATTTTACTCAAAAGAAAACAAAGAACTAAGGTTATTAATCCTCAAACTCTTTCACTGTTGAAGAGGCTTATTCCATTTGGCTCAAAGGTTCTCAAGAGAACATTTTTCTGAAATGCAACTAAAAATGAGCAAAAATGGTGACTGTCCCCTAGACCTTACACTGCATGTTGAAGATTCCAAAAAGAAAACTAAACTTTTCTCCTGTCTCATGAAATATCATTTTATTTTCAAGTGAATTTTATTATTGAAGTTCAATATATTATTTTAAATAAATATGAAGATAAAATGAATAGAAAGAGCTAAATTTAGCTAGAAGAAAGTAAACTGTAGTTATTTCTATTATACAACAGAAAGAAAAATAAAAGTAGAAAAGTTTTCATTTGTCTTTCCTGTGCCCCAGATAAATGAAGAAATACGTGAAAATCAGAACATCAGCAGTTATAGCTGAAATTTGTTGAAAACAGGTCATAGTCATGGTGAAAACTGGTCATGAACAGCTATCTCTAACAGTGGTTAAAAAGGTAAATTTAATAATCTCGTTGTGGCTGTTTTTCCATCATATCATCACTAGACTACAATGGAGGATTCTTTTTCCTTAAATGTATCCTGACAGCTGTATACACATCTGGGAAACGACTAATCAAGGGAATGTGTTTTAGCCCTTACATTTTCTTCAGAAAATCTCTGTCCCCATCCTGAGTTTAAGTTCTTGTGAATAAATACAATGTTCTAGTTCTTATAGAGGAGTTCCCCTTCTATGAAAAGTTGCTGCTAACCCAATGACTTCTAGCTCTATAGATCAAATCAAAGAATAAAATTTTGAAATTTCAAAAACCCTTCAAGAGTCACTAGTCAAACCCTGTTAACACTAGTCTGATGTTATACTAGCATTGATTTTTATATTTATTATATTGATTGCATTATATTCTAACCCTTACTCTCAGCTTTTTATCTGTTGTACCATACTATTTTCTCCACTTTTAAGGTCATTTTTTTCTGCAACCCTATAATAGAACTTTAAATACTTGCTCATTGAAGAAACAATTATACACAGACATATGTACAAGTATGGAAGCACACATGTTGAAAATATTCAAGTGGAAGAAAAAGTCTCAGTAACAAAGACACTAGGCCTTTGTCCATCTGTACGTTCACATTCCATTTCAATTTATTATTTCCCAAACACTTAAACGTAGGATAATTTTCATATTGCTCTTTTTTAGCATATGAAACCCATACCTTTAAATACGTTAGGTTCCTAGTGGATTTATATCATTGAAATATCTGTTGAACTTGTTGAACTTGGATTCTGATTGATAAATAACCAAATGTACCTCTCTACACTTTCTGTCATACAACATGTCAAGATGCCTCTCTAAACTGAGCTCCAAGGAACATTCAATGAGGCAGAAGAGAAAAGAAAAATAATGTGGACCTAAGGTATGAAATTTGGGTTGTACCACTGCTCTTCACATATGAGATAAATTTGTATTCTGCACATCTATTTTCTAACATGCAAAATAACAACGCTAATCCCTACTTCACTGAGTTGCTGTAAGGATTAATGAAATTACATGTGTAAAGGGCTAGTATACTGAGGGCTTTCCTATTCCAAGGGCTTGCTCCTCTTGGCTTCCAACTTCTTCTTGTTTGGTGAGGAAGATCGGCCCTGAGCTAACACCTGTGCCAACTTTCCCCTATTTTTGTAAGTAGGATGCCACCACAGCACAGCTTGATGAGAGATGTGTAGATCTGCACCCAGGATCTGAACCTGCTAACCCCAAGCTACCGAAGTAGAGACAAACTCAACCATGATGCCACTGAGCCAGCCCCTTCCCACTCTTAATTTTATTCAAATTCAAGAAACTTTCTCTAAAGTGTTTATCCATTTATATCAACTCAATTGATTGCTTGACATACTCCTCAAAATAAATTTCAAAGCAGAAGGAATATTTTTCCTTCTCAGCAAGAGTTTTTCTTTTTTTTGTTTCTTGTCTATGTCTATAGGCAAACCTTTTGAACTAGTTATTGTAATAAAGAGAAAGAGTAGCGTAGCATGAGGGTTTTCATCATTGAGTCCCCTGGCTGAAGCCAGAGTGAACGACCCTCATTGCAGAAGCCTCACTCCACACCAGCCCAACACTATCAAGTCAAGTGGCCTGACTCTCAGCACAGCTCTTCAGCCACCAACGTGCTTTGTGTTAGTTATTAAAGATCCATATCTTTCCTTGTTTGACATATTTTGTTCCGTTAAGTTCTCTTTTCTAAGATGTACCATCTTTGCACCTTTTCTTCTGCTCTAAGCCAATCCAGCAGGAAGTTGGTCTATTACATTTAGACTAAAGATTCATACAAAGAACCCCTCCTGTGCAAAGAAAGGTCAAAGAAACCAACATGCAACATTTATAAGGAACCCTTCTGGGATACATCTTACATATTTTCTGTATGTATCTGAATCCAAGGAGTATTTTCCTTCCATGTTTTAATGAAATTAATTTATTTACCTTTAGCTAAGTTTTATCTTAACAGATAATATAACAAGAGAATATTTTTGAGAGAGGCTTATAGAAAAACTACTGAGAATTCTCCCTTTAACAATGTTGGGTAACATATAAGTCCAAAATGAAATTCAGTCAAGTTTCCAGATACCATACAGACTCAATCAATGTAAGAATTTCCTCCTAAAATGAAGTTCTTTCAGATGAAGAAAATGGCCTAACATCCAAGAGTTAAAAATAATAAGTTAATAAAAAAGGAAAGATATTAAAGAGAATCTGCAGTATATCAAAGCTATCATAGTTAAAAGGTAAGTGGAGAAAAGTATTTTTTAAAGAAATATGAATTCCAATTATTAGAGAAATGCAAATCAAAACCACAATGAAATATCACTTCACATCCTTCAGAATGGCTATTATTAAAAAGACAAGAAATAACAGGTGTTGAAGAGGATGTGGAGAAAAGGGAACCCTCCTACATTGCTGGTGGGAATGTAAAGTGGTACAACCACTATGGAAAACAGTATGGAGATTCCTCAAAAATTAAGAATAGAAATACCATATGATCCAGCTGTACCACTTCTGAGTATTTATCCAAAGAACATGAAGACACTAATTCAAAAAGATATATGCACCCTATCTATGTTCACTGCAGCATTATTCACAACAGCCAAGAACTGGAAACAACCTATATGCCCATCAATGGATGAATGGATAAAGAAGATGTGGTACATATATACAATGGAATACTACTCAGCCATAAAGAAACAGATGAAACCTTGACATTTGTGACAACACAGAGGGGCCTTGAGGGCACTATGCTAAGCAAAATAAGTCAGAAGGAGAAAGCCAAATACAATATGATTTCACTCATATGTGGAAGATAAAAAAAACACACACACACAACAGCCAAACACAGAGAATAGATTGGTGACTACCAGAAAGGAAGGGGGGAGGGAGAAAAGGGTAAAAGGACACATGCATTTGGTGAAGGATGGCAATTAGACTCTGGATGGTGAACATGACATAGTGTTCACAGAAACTGAAATATAATGATGTACACCTGAAATTTATGTAATGTTATAAACCAATGTTACCTCAACAAAAAAAAAAAAGAATTATAAGTAAAATTTAATATAAACTTTAAGTTTTTAAAGTCAAGTTACAGATGTATATTTACCTATTCACATATATATTTTTTAATCAGCATGAGTTTGGATTCTAAAACGGCTGCTTATAATTTATTTCAACTTAAGACAAGTTACTTAACTTCTGAGATTTACTTTGTTTATCAAAAACAGGAATATTAATAGCTATTTTATAGGATTGTTCTGTAAATTAAGATAATTCATGCAAAGTGCCTAGTTCTGCGACTGTGACATAGTAAGCTTTTAATGAATATCTGAATATATAAATATACATGATCAACATCATCACTATCATCATTCTTTATATCCTTAGCTCTTCATCACATACTCTGAAGATTCTCAAAAAAAATTATACACACTGAAGATACAAAACAACCATGGAAGTGAAAAGATACCCAAGGAGAGAGCGTGGAGAAGTACACTCTCAAGTCCTCTAGTGTTTTTAAAAATATATCCACTGATTCATTGATATTCCTCCTCTCAAGAGGTGAAGCTTAATTCTCATCCACTTGAGTGTGGGCTAGTCTTGGTGATTCACTTCTAAGAATAGGATACAGCAGAAGTGATAAGTCACTTCTAAGATTAGGTTATAAAAACAGCATGGCTTCCATCTTGGGTGCTCTTTCTGTCACTCTCTCTTTGATCACTCTTTTGGGGGAAAGTCATCTTGGGAGCAGCCCTATGGAGGATTCCACATGATGAGGAACTAAAGTCTCCTGCTATCAGTAACACAAGTGAGGTTGGAAGTGGAAGTTCCAGCTCCAGTTAATTTTTAAAGACTACACCCAAGGCCCACAGCGTGAGTGCTCCTCATGAGATCTTAAGCAAGACCTACCTCGCTCCTAGATCCTTGGTCCTCAGAAACCAGGTGAAGTAACAGATGCTTCCTGTTCTAAGCTGTAAGTTTTATGGTAATTTATTGTGCAGAAACAGATAACTAATAAACACACTAAACAGTGACAACAGAAACTGATCCAAGGAAATGGTGATACAATCAGACCAGAAAACTTGGTGTTCAGGAATTGTCCTAGACTCAGCCATTTCATCATGAAGCACCAGCTTCCTGGCTCTTTACTTACAAATTACTCAGCTTCTCCAATAAACTTGAATAATATTCATCATCATTTTACTCATCTTTTGGATTATTCAACTGGAAAGGTAAACAACACTATTGGTAATACCCATGTTTTTATTTAATTTTAAATGAAACTTCTTAAAGCACTTTAAAATATTTCTAAAACGTGTTAATAGTTACGTCTCTTGTATGCAGTATTATTTTATTTCCATGTCATGGTAGTTAAATCTAGACATCTTTCAAACATTAAAATAAAAATGTATTTCTTGTGCCTGAAACCATATATAAGTTTTACAAAAAAGAAGATTTGGCAACTGTTTCTAAGTGGTTCATTCTTCCAGTAATAAATCAATGACATTTCACAATATGAAATCATTATTTTAATCTCAATCAATCAATATCACTTTCATTCTCTCATTCCCCTCTGTCTTTCTCTCTTCAGAGAGAATATAGAACAGAGGTTCCTAATTGGATAATAATCAAGTGCTGGTACTAATTAACACATCAGAAATCTCTCTACAACTATTGAAAAGAAGCTTCCATGGGTCAGAGAGGGAAAGAAAAAAAGCTAGAACCATATTTTTCTTCACTTATCTTCCAAAAAAATACATGAAGGTTATAGTACAGAAGATTACAATCAAATGTAATTTCATTTCATTAAAGTTCAATAGTAATTCATCTGATAGGTGTCTAATCACTTCTTGATTTACAAAATTCCTTTCCACATATGATTCTAGGATGTACTAAATTTTGTATATACAGAGGGTCAGTTTTTACCTATGCAGTACTCCAAGAATGCTGACAACTTTAGGTGTTAAGATTTCTGGTAGAGATCTCTCTCTCTCGCCTGAATGCACTCCAATGTGCGATCATGTTATTATCGGAAGAGGAAGATTAAAGAAAACACTTCATACAGAAATTATATATACCTGGGGCCAGCCCTGTAGCACAGGGGTTAAGTTTGCACTTTCCATTTTGGCAGCTCAGGATTCGCCAGTTCGGATCCTGGGTGCAGACCTATACACCACTTGTCAAGCCATGCTGTGGCAGGTGTCCTACATAAAATACAGGAAGATGGGCATGGATGTTAGCTCAGGGCCAATCTTCCTCAGCAAAAAGAGGAGGATTGGCAGCAGATGTTAGCCCAGGGCTAATCTTTCTCAAAAAAAAAAAATTACATATACCTGGATTTAGAATACGATCCTGCCATTGGATGCTTACAACCTGCCTAGAATGTAAGAGGAGAGCTATTAAATAATGTGTATTTTTTACATGGAGAATAATCCACCTTTGATTCAAACAGAATATTTTATTGAAATTCTTTATTTTAATTTTAATTTTGTCAATTTTTGTTGATTAAAATAATAGATAAATGCAAGTTGAGGTAAATTTTTCTCAAAAAAAATCACCAATTTATCATGACTCCCTAGATTCTTACAATAATTACATTATAAAGATTTTGTGGTTATGGTTTCTATTAAAGTGCTTAGCAAGAAAAATGTATGAGGAAATTCAGATCCATGAGAGAATTTCAATTATGGGGCGACTTAAATACTTTATGAAGAGCACATATTTCACATTAGAGGCTTGACTACTTAAAGATAACACTTCATAAAACTGGCAGAGCCTAAAAAGTAAGAATAAAAAAGTCCCTGCTTTCTTCACTTTTAAGACATTATCTAATATTTCCAGTCTTTTTCTCCTTTTTGCATCTAAAATAGCCATCTGGCCTCTTCTTTTACTGTACTCCTCACCAAAAATGTTATATTTGTTCCTGTATCTTCAATTATATGTAAGAATCTGGAAAAAAATATATTGAGAAAAGAGATGAGGATTCCAGCCCTCACTTTGTTGTGTTCCTGGAACTTTGGCCATATTACTTCGTTCTCCTGGGACTCACTTTCTTCAGCTACCAGATTAAGCTTTGTGCCAGTTCTTCTTCAGCTAAAAACATTTTGTAGCTCTCAAATCTGATATCCAGATCTTACACGTTGCCTGAGTTGCACATTTTCTGGTATTTCTCCCTTTATGTACATTTTCCGACTTGCTGTTGCCTCAAATTCAAATTTATTTAAACTAATGATAAAGCTCTACCTACAAAGCCATTCCCTGTCTTCCCTGAAAAGGACATCAAAATTCTGTATTATCCAGACTTGGAAAGACATAATTCTTGAGTCTTCCCTTCCCTTTATCTTCAACATCAAATCAGTTGCAAAATTCATTTGAGTTTTTCATCTCTATCTTTCTGTAGTCTGGTACCTTGCCATTGGCACCATACTATTTCCGATATTTATTGCTACTTACCTAGACAACTGTCAAGGTCCCAATTTACTTAACCCTGCCTACAGCATTCCCACTAACTAGTGAGGGACTGGAAATATCACTGGGATGCAAGGATAATACCTTTTTCACCTCTGAGTCCCATGGTAAGTGGGATAATATTTTAAAATTGAAGATGACATCAATTAGCCCAATCTTCTGAATATCTCATAAATTGATTAAAATTACATTGATACCGAAATTACAGTTAAACTAAGAATCATTATAAAATGGCATGGAGCAAATATTTTCTCATCTTGTGAATCATGGCTCTGTTTCAATAAGAATTTCTTGAGCATTGTTCATGTGCCAGATATTGTGCTAGATGTTAGGGAAGTAGAAATTACTATTTTCTGCCTTCAAGAATTCACTGCCTTATAGGAGAGACAGAAATGTAAATAACAATAAGTCACAATATAAACAGAGGAAAATCCTTCATTGGTGGAGAAATACACTTTATGCCTTGCATTTAACTTTTCCCTCACACAACTACCAAGAAAGAACATTTTTTAATGCAAACAAATTATCTACCCTGTATTTATCTTGTTACTTTGCTATAAGAATTTAGAGAAACACACTAATCCTAAAATACCCAAGAAGTACACAGTAATACTGGAATGGAACTGCAGATGCTGTGATACCACAACTTTGAAAGCTAAAATTGAGTTTTATTTTTAAATAAATGACAGTCTTTAGAAATATTATACTTCAATAATAAAAATGATTTATTGAAATCATGATCATGCAATCAAACTGTAGTGGAGATGACAGATCAAAAGAACTTCGTGAGTAATAATAAAACAAATCTCATTTAGATATTTGTTTCTGAACCTTCTACTATTTGATGTCAATACCATTTTGGCGGCACTAAGTGTAGCAAATTAATTCAGTATGTTATTAAATACAAATCAAACACATTATAATTCTGGATGTAATCTACATTTCTTGAATATGTTTAGGTGAGCACTTTATAATTATAAGAAAACCATATGGAATTTCAAGATAATTCATTGTTAAAATAATGTTCCTATTATATCCTTGTAATCTTTCTACTATCTAATATGTCCAATACATTCATTACTTTTTATTTTAAAGTACATTCAGGAAAGAGAGAGAGATAGAGATTTCTACCAGAAATCTTAACACTTAGAGCTGTCAACATTCTTGGAGTTCTGCATAAGTAAAAATTGACTCTCTCTATATACAAAATTTAGTACATCCTAGAATCATATGTGGAAAGGAATTTCATAAACCAAGAAGTAATTAGATACCTATCAGATGAATTACTATTGAACTTTAATGAAATGAAATTACCTTTGATAGAAATCCTCTAAGAATAGGGCCCAATTATATGCAAGTATGCCCAGAGAAGCATCTCCAAGATCTAGAATGAGATCAGAGAACACAACACAGTGTCCACTAATCTGAACCACATTATCAATTAAAATATTCTAAAAGAAGCTTTATAGTGGGGAAATTTGATAAAGCAATGATTTATCAATTTCTTTTTATTTAAGTGCTGAATGGTATCGGCCAATGTGGGAAAATTAGACGAACTGTCACTAGATATTTGGAAATCATAAAATGACTTAAAAAAGGGAGTGCTTCAAAAACAAAAAGAAAGATCTATTGAGAAAGAGAGTATTCTTGATCAATTCAAAAACTGTCTGAAACACACACTTCTTCAGAATTTGGCATTTAGCATTTGTGTATTCACAGGAAAAAGACAGGAGGCATGCACCATTAATGAAAGAATAATTCTTTCATATTTTATGGCCTTAACTATAATCAAATCTAGTGAGTTACTTTAATAAGGTGGTAAGCACAGAATATTACCTAAAGGAAAGTAACAATCTAAGTGCTCCCTAGTAGAAAGATAAAAATCAATCCAATAAACAGCTGAATAGATTGCATCTGAAACTGCTCATCAATCACATCACCAAGTCGGTATTTTGAGCCCATTAAAGACCTTTACCAAAATCATAGGTAATTAACAAAATATAGCTACTTGGAAAATACATTATTAAGAAAATCAATATACCATTCATTTTTCCATTAAAACGAAAAAAATCCTTCAAAGAGACACATAAAAATGGAAAGATATCACTAAGTGTAAGTGCTAAGTAGAATCAAGAAGTTTTTTGGAATAAAAGCCAGAGTTGTAATGGCTAAACTTCTTGTCCTGTGTTAGCTATTAACTTCATAGATTTGGGAGAGGACCCAATCAGGTAACAATGCATTTGGGTCCATTTCTGAGTGCCCTGATGATACTAGGTCTTGCTTCAACTCCACCAGATGCCATCTAGTCAAGCAGGTCTTCCATCTCAGACTTTCACTCCAAGAAGCCTGAGCTCTGAACTACATCTACACATTTTCTAATATAAAATGAATGCAGAAAAGATAATAAACAGAAAAAGCCATGAATTCCAAAACATGACAAATGCTGCTTCTGTCAAAAGTAAAATAAATGACGCTAAGGATTGATAGGATCCAAGTAGTATATTACTTTGAAATAATCATTATGTTTTAATGCATTTTTAAACCCTGTACATCAAAATAGTATGTTACCGTGATATTCTCTCTGTAATGCTAAGTTAAAGTCTGGCACTTCAAAAGATACCATTGGGTAATTACTCATACGTGTGTGTGTGTGTGTGTGTGTGTGTGTGTGCATGCACGTATATGTATGTATAAACTTCTGACTGGATATAATTAGGAAATTTTTAATAATTATAAATGTTAACACAAAAAAGCCTAATTTAGGTCCTCTAAATAAACACATGTAATACAGCCAAGAGATTTTCTTTGATGTGTCTTTTATAGTTTACAGGGAGATAAGAGAAATAAAAGACAACATGTGAATGTAAGAAAAAAGGGTTAAAATTTTTGAATGGAAAAACTGTTTTTCATTCAGATAATCTTGAGTGTGTCATACTCATAACTTTGCTATAAACATTAAAATGTTTATAGGACCTGAATTAAAAATGGATGTCTGTAATGTTTGGACGTTAATGACTCTCTAAGAATGCATGACCTCAGTATGCCTCTTCAAACCACTCCTAAACTAGTCTCTCAGGCTTTTATAAAACTCATAATTTTCATAAGTCTCTCACACAAGCTCATACTGAAATATCTGTAGACCATTATATTCTCATAATTTATCCCTACCATACAGTTAATTTATCCAAGGAATCTTTCAAAAGGCAAATTGTTGAGAAATTCACTTCTTAAAACCTTCATGGAAAATATTTGTTTCCTATCTGATCTTATATTCCTCTGGCCAAAAAAACAAAAGTCAATAAAAAACAAACAAAACCCTCTAATATTTCTAATCCTCAGCCCATCAATGAATGAAAATTGTCTGAGGAACATGTGAACTTCTTCTTTTTGTTTTTTTTTTTAGGAAGATTAGCCCTGAGCTAACTGCTGCCAATCCTCCTCTTTTTGCTGAGGAAGACTGGCCCTGAGCTAACATCCGTGCCCATCTTCCTCTACTTTATATGCGGGACGCCTGCCACAGCATGGCTTGCCAAGCGGTGCCATGTCCGCACCCGGGATCCGAACCTGCGAAGCCCCGGCCGCCAAATTGGAACTTGCGAGCTTAACCGCTGCACGACCAGGCCAGGCCTGCATGTGAACTTCTTATGGTTAAACAGCTATCTAATAATCAGCTCTCAAATCTGTGTCTATTCTGGATATAATGAGGTATACATGTGGAATAGTAAACAGTAAAAATTTAACATGGTTACTCTCAAGATATTTTTGTGCACAGTTTCTGTATCTAGAACATGATATCCTGCCTTAAAGTTTAAAAATATAACTTTAAAATTGAAAGTACGTTAATATTTGTGCATGTATGTGTGTATGGTGTGTGTGTCAAAATGCTAAGGTGCTCAATATTCCTCCTTTTAGATGAAAATATGATTATATTCTGCATACAGGAGGCCATTTTAAGAGTCAATACATACAGTGCAACAAAGCAGCAGCATTTCCTCTTACATGAAAGGGTCCTGCTGCCTTTTAAGAATTGTTGCCACTTCTCCTGGGCTCTGCTACTCTATTGATATCATTTCTGTTTTCCAGCTTGTGTGACTGAAAGAGGTCAATGGAAGAAGGGGGAAAGGCTGGTTCTCAGTCATTAATAATGGGATTCAATTTCAAAGGGGACAACATAATTCATGAGTGCTCCCTAACTCTTCCTCTTTTAATCAGCCACCTCTTTCCCTGGTCTCATAACTGACTCCATGGTGTTGTTACTGCTGTTGGGCTTTTTAAGTGGTTTCACCATCATGAAAATAAAAGCGTGAAGGCTGAAACCAGGTTCTTTCAGACTTTATGCCAAGTTTTAAAAACGAAAACAATCGGCATCTCTAACTACAGATAAAAATGCTTAAGGAATAGATGCATTCTTTTAGCAATAAAGACAACCATGTCTAGATAAAGTCTGAACCAGATGAAAAACAGCTATTTCTCAGCGCCAGGACAAGTTCTTCCTGTTGTGTTCTGATCTGAGTAGATTCCAGTTCACATGGAATCGAGTCATACCTGCATCAATCTGTCCCATAAATGGAGTATTGTTTTTGATATGAAGTCAACTAAGTAAACATCTGAAAAGAAGACTTGTATGAAGGAGATGATAACAAAAAGAAACTCAAAAGATCCATCATGGGAGATGTTCAAGGTAGGAAAGATAAGTCTAAAAATATAGAAGCTTAGAAGACTCAATGGGAGAGATGTAGATTATCTCAGCAACTGATGGAAAAGGTGGACAGGGCAGAAATGGCGGTCAGAGGTCAAGATCATGGGTGACTGCATTTTAAAGCAGTCCATGCAAAGCCATTTCCAGCACTCAGGGTATAGGAAAAAGCCCTGCTCTGTCCTCTGAGCTCTTGAGTCTCTCACATGCCTCCTAATAATGGCTACTAAGAGAAATAAATCTTTAATTTTGCAAATAAAACCAGATAAATGGAAATTGAACCTATCATTGTTATCCTATAATCAGCAAACATACATTATTAAAACATCAAAATGATGACATTTAGCTAAGAGATTTGCTAGATACAAAAAGCACTGAAGCCTTACTTTCAAGGAGTTATTTCCAAACAGGATTTTAGATTGGTGGCTCCGAGCCAACTCTTATTTATTCCCAAAATAGCATAAGTCAACCTTTACTGACCTACTTTTTTAATGAAAATTGTGAAGATGTACCCAAAAAAGGAGAACCTTATTTTATGATACATGAAAGTAGACTTTTTCTTGCAATTTATGTAAAATCACCCTATCTGGTCAAATAATTAGGATTCAAAAGATACTGTATATGTTGCTAGCATTAATTGTTAATGCAAACCTATTTAGTAGCACACGGCATTTATAAATTAGTACCAGCCAAGTAAAAGATAAAAGCTTATGAATACAGCTAACTTAAAACCACTGAATATTGTTAAAACCACACATAGGTGATCCTTAGAAAAAACAAGTTATTGCACAATTCTCACCAGGATTCTGTTAATCCAAGCCAAATAGCAGAGGCAAAGTTAATATAAAAATATAAACCAAATTATATACCAAACACCATTATTTTGCATTACCACTTGATATACTGTTGCTGATGGAGCCATATATATTGGAGGGTAGCATTAAAATTGGGAGACACAATAAAAAATTGATTTCTATCTTTCAGTGTAGTGACATCATAATAATACTAACAAAAGCTACAGTAGTATATTCATCGAAATTGTTAACTGCTCAAAAATAGTGATAACTTTAAACCATCAAAAAAACTGCAGAATGGCCCATAAAGACAAGCCAGAAACTATTTTTATTCTTATTTCTAAAGCAGGTCAATTGAAATAAAAATAGGAGTGGTGATGAATAATCAGCTTTCATCTTCCCTTCCTGCTCTTTAGGGGTCAGAAATAACTCTGAAAGAACCAGTGATGAGGAAGAAAACGAAAAAACCAAACTCCTCTTTCATCTCTTCTCCCCAATTTCCAGTTTTCGAATTTTCCTAAATGTGGTTTGGTTTGGAGATAAAATAACTAACTCGTCTCTGGAGGCTTTACACTTAGAAATTAACTCTCAAGTGTATGTTTATACACATTTTTTGTTATTAGCTGTGGCTGCTTCTCAGTATGTATATGATGTCCTGTTCGGTACATACACAGGCTAAAAAACAGTCACATGATTAAAAGAGGATTTAATAAATACATTTTACATTTAATGAATAAAGCAACGCTTAATCTTTCGTCAAAATACATTAATATACAGATGAACTCAAAACTGTCAATCACAGACGTCTTTTTTTTTTTTTTTTTTTGAGGAAGATTAGCCCTGAGCTAACTACTGCCAGTCCTCCTCTTTTTTGCTGAGGAAGCCTGGCCCTGAGCTAACATCCATGCCCATCTTCATCTACTTTATATGTGGGACGCCTACCACAGCATGGCTTTTTGCCACGCGGTGCCATGTCCACACCCGGGATCCGAACCGGAGAACCCCAGCCACCGAGAAGCAGAAGGTGAGCACTTAACCGCTGCGCCACCGGGCCGGCCCCCACAGAGGTTTTTTTAAACATCTATTTTCCTATGTAATTTGAATGATTTCCCTAATGTCATGAATGCTAGCTTCTTAATTCCTCATTCTTCTTACATTTATACCAGTTATATTTTTAATAAAGATAAAATAAATTTTAGTCAACACATTTTTAAATGCTTCTCTGGATATCCTTAGAAATATATCCAAATTTAAAATACTACATTATTGTGATTATATTGATTTCTGCTTTCAGGATTTAAAAGCATAATTTGATAAAAGGTGAAAATTGATAAATTTCCAACATTTTACAATGTTGTATTTTTTTATTTGAAATAAAACCACACATACATACAAACAAACTTTGTAAGACCCACAAGAAATCAACGTTTTCAAACTACTCTCATGGAGAAATATGGATTTTATAATTAGTGAGGGGGAAATTAATGTACATGTATTTCATACAGGAATTTAACTATTTATTCGGCAATGTAAAGATGAACTTAATTACTGAATGAGCTTAGACAATCCACACCACAGACTGACAATAGCCTGAGCATTATATCACCATGGTGCTAGAGTCTCTACAGGAAAATAGAAAATAGCAGACCTATATTCAAATATTTGAAAATGAGGAAAATAAAAATATAAAAAATTTTAAACCTGATGATACCATAAAACTCACACACTATGCAAATTTTTAAACAAATATAACTGTATATGCTTATTTTTATTTTATTTTATTAATTTTATGAACGTTTATTATAATGTAAAATATGTCACAATTAATAACAACTAGAAGGCTTAAACATTTTCTTAACATAGAAAATATCTGTTTGTTTTAAAAACAACATACAGGGGCCGGCCCAGTGCCCCAGCGGTTAAGTTCGCACGTCCGCTTCGGTGGCCTGGGGTTCGCTGGTTCAGAACCCAGGGGCAGACATGGCACTGCTTGGCTAAGCCATGCTATGGTAGGCATCCCACATATAAAGGATGATGGGCACGGATGTTAGCTCAGAGCCAGTCTTCCTCAGCAAAAAGAGAAGGATTGGCAGCAGTTAGCTCAGGGCTAATCTTCCTCAAAAAAATTAAAAACAACATACAAAATCAAATATGACCTCAACTTCACTAAACAGTATGTATAGAAAGTGAGCAATTCAACAAAAACATTACTTATCTGTGGATGTCAGATACTCGCTTTTTGAGTTCTTCAAGGTTTCTTTTTACATTGAGCAAAAGGAACTAAATATTATGAGGTTTTTTATATCACATAGTACGTATAAGATTAACCCAGACGATCTGTTTTCCCCAGCTCTTTGTTAACCTTTACTTCTGTGTGCTCCTTGATTATTCCCAAATCGACAAGAACACATTCCACATTTTCATGGATAAATTATAATTACCTTTGTAACAGCTGGATCCCACCATTTTAAGCAGATGGAAAATTAGTCCATCTGTTTCCTATTAGTGAACTGGTTAAAGAAAACGGTAAAAAGAAAAAGTATGTGCTCTAAGTCAACATGTAGAGACGGCAGAAATTCAGTTCTATGTCATGATTTCAGATATTATTAGCGATGATCCTACCCCCTCAAAAATATTTCCAGCAATTGGAACAGATTCTTTAAATTTCACAATTAGTGATGTGTTTCTTTGATACATCTCTCTCCTTTAAACAAAAAAGATCTTTAGAAGCAGCTAATACATTTAAGTTTCATCAGTCATTTGTAAGACTAAGAATAGGATGAATATAATTTTCAAAATTCTTCCTGAGAACAAGATGTGAAGAGGAGTAGAGCAGAGTTAACACAAGAGCATCCTCTGTGCAGGAAACAGAAGTCAGAGCAGCCTAGTTAAGGGAAAAGATGAAGTCTGGAAGAAGAGGTGGGAATAATGAAGAGGCTCTCTTACATATGTTCATCTTTGTGAATTACACATCTTGAAAACAGGAAATACTGAATTGTCTTTCAATGACAGGAATTCATTCATGAAGATGTTCTTAATTTTCAGTTGATACTAGGATGAATTTTATAAACTTTGCTTCTGATATGCTTATGAATTTTGGGATGTGAATTGGAGGTTGTGAAAGCATCCCAGAGGAAGACCAGAATAGCTGTAAATTAACATTCTGCAATGATTGTTTTAAGGCTCCAGGGTACGGAAAATCTTTGAAGCCCTGTAGCAGAAGATTGAGAGAAGCTATCCAAATACAAATGAAATAATTCATTAAAATTCACAACTGCCTTACATTATATTTACTTTTAATTGGGATACAACTTAAAAGCACCATGTCTCATTCTGCCTGTATTATAGTTAAGGCATGTTGGTACTCAATTAATATTGAATTATAATTAAAGACTAGATTCTATAGCTACTCAGAATTAAACTATTTTTTCAAAAGACCAGAGGTCCCATAAATGCTGTTATGTTGTTAACTGTGGCACGAAATACTTCTGTTAATTTCGATGTAACCACTGAGTTATATTTGTTTTCGTTCTTGTTTTCCAGAATATTCTCTCTCTCACACACACACATACTTTAAAAATAATTAAGGAAATTTTAAGAGATTTACACACATCTTCCTCCTGATCAATTTTGCACATACTAGCACATTTCCAATGAGCACCAGGAATGAAGTTTTGACTGGTTTTAAACCTCCAACTGTAATTCCATCTGGGTTGACAACACACATAAGTTTACGTATTTACCCATCAAAACCGCACTTACAGCTGCAAAGCATCCTAAAATGGGATGTGAGAGACCAAAGCAGATATTCTTCTTTGAATCTGATTCATTATAATTTCTTTATAATATACTTGCAAAACAAAACCATAACTAGAATAATTTGGCCCAAGAAGAGGAAAGAAAATTTGTCTTCCTTGCCTGCTTACCATGGTTGGTTCAAAGATCATAAAAACACACACTAATAATGATGTATAGTTCATGCATTCCCCAGCTCACTTTACATGAGCAAAGTTCCTACATTACTCTCCTTGTAGTAATGCAACAGGTCCAGAAATGGGTGCCACTTTAGGACAGAAGTGACATGTGGAAGGAAACATGCATTTTGAAATTTTAGTTTACTTCTGATCCAAGTAGTAGGTAACATTTATCCAATGCTTACTATGTGCCAAACATTGTGCTAAGACCATTCATTGCGATAGCTCCCATATTAGGAACTACTGTTGAGTTAATTTTACAGGTGAGGATATTGAGGCACTTAAAATTTAAGTACACGGCCCAAAATCACACAACTCATAAAAACTTATCAGATTTCAAAACCAAGCAGTCTGCCACTACAGCCCACATGCTTACAACATGCCTCAAAGTGGGCTAAATGGCGTAGCATGTTCAATCTCCCTTACTTCAATATTTTGTTTTCAGATTTCATAGTGTCAAGAGCTCTAGTATTTGGTAAATACTTACTGGATAAATTCCCACTACCAGGTGTGCTATCATTTTTTGTAGTCTAATATTTGAAGAATTCAGTTTCCTTAAAAAAAAAAAAAAAGACTAAAGGAGAGTCTGTCTTCTCAATCAAATGGAGAACATTTTTGTAAAACACTTTAAGTTTCTTTTCCATTATATAATAATTAAAATAATATGTGGATAATTCTGCATATTTTTCATAGCATTGTGGCCAAGACAAAATTTCAATCAAATTGTATTAATACTATAATGAATTTTGACATAAATATATTTGTCAAACGTCACTTGAGAGACAAATCATTTAGATGGTAAAACAATATGATCTCAAATAATAATGGTATAACTGGTGTCCACACACACTAAATCTGACAGTTGTACACCTGGACACTGATGATTCCTCTACATATTAAACAAGGGGAAAAAATTCTTCTTATTGAGAATGGCAGGTACAACAATGCCAAGTAACTTTCGGGGAAAAAGAAAAGCACCATTTCCTAAGATAGAGGCATCTATCAGTACCTCATTGCTTTTGATTTCAGTGGCAAAGAAGCCATTTTCTTATGATTATTCAGGAGAATAATGATCATAAATACAGCATTAACCAGGCCTAGAGAACAGATTTCAGAATATTTTTTGGTCCTGGCCCAACTAGGTCCAAGGGAAACTTGACAATATTCATCAACAGACAGAGTTTCAAATAGTTTGATTCAATGATCCTGGTTGTAGGAATTTATCCTTAGGAAATTAACAGAGATATTTAATAGCTATGTGTTCAAGGATACTCATCAAAACCTTATTTATAATAGTAATAATTTGTCAAAGATAGAAATATCCAGCATATATATATTTCCAGATACATAGAAGAGGTTAAATAAAGTACGTACATCCACCAAATTATTAGATAATAGTTAAGATTTTATTCCTAAAGAATATTCAATAGCCTAAGAAAATTGCACATATAGCATTTATATATAAAAAAATAATTTATCTATAGGCTTTAATAATGGGTGATTCTTGTCACTTTTCTTTATAACTTTTATATTTTTTCAAATATTCTATTTTTACTATGAAGTTCTATTACTATGATAAAAAATTAAATGTTATTAAATTTATGAGATCCAATAAAAATGAAAGAGAATGAGATACATCAAAGATTGATGTCTAACAAATAATGTATTACTCCTGAAAAATATACTTGCTTAATATTGTTCTAAGGTAATTCGTGGTAACAGTAGACTTAAAAAAAAAAAATCTAAGGTCATCACAACTTCATAAACATAGATTCTAGGACATTTTATGTTTAATAGCATTATAAATTGCTGAATTGATTCAACATTTTTTTCTAAAGGCCTACTCCAAATATCACACCAAAACATAATTTATAAAATATTACGGGATTGGTCTACATTAAATGTAATTCCATTAAATAGCTCCTTTTGGATGTACATAATGAAAAACTTTTAAATTTTTCTATCATGGGCCATTTGCTCCCCAGGGAACCACTTCCTTTATTTTCCAATTTTGGTTTTGAAAATTTATAGTGGTAAAATGCCAACTTGTACTTTTCCATGAATCACAAACTCTGTCTGGCACTTCTTACGTACATCCTATCAATAGCAGGAGTTCAGGGGATGAAATGCTGAGGAAAAATGGCAGGGTAAAGAAAGGCTTTTCCAACACCAGACAAGAAGACTCGAGGGCTGTGCAGCCGTGAAGAGGGCTATGTTCACCTGGAGCCCGGGACTGGATATGCAAACAAAAACTGCTCAAACAACAGAAGCTCCAGTAACAGGCTGGGAGAAACAATCCTCTGCCCTTTTAACCTCATACCTTGTCCGCTCTATTGTTTCAATTCTTGAAGTTTCCAAATCCACGTCAGCAGACGAATATATTCAAGTGCTGGTGGGTTAATTCCACCAGGATATTCCACAAGCACTCACTCTACACACCTCTCACTGAGTCACCATTTTTCTCCCACATTGATTACAGACCTTATCGTGGCTCCTCTCTCTCTCTTATCTTCAGCTTTCATTGGTCAGTACTTTCTGCAGCTCCTGCCTCAGGAATCCTCTCAGGTCCTTCTTCTCACTTCCATTACCATTGACACTGCCTGAGTGGAGACGTCCTTACTTACCACAGACAAAGTACATTGCCTCCCTCAAAAGGTCTCTCCCTGTCTTATCTCAGTCTCCTCTTGGCTATTCTCCACAATGCAGACAAGATAAAGTTTCAAAAGTCAAAAGTGATCATAAAAATTCCTAGTAAAAAGTTCTTCAATATCGCTCCAATTTCTTCAGGATAAAATCCAAAATCCATATTAAGATTTAAAAGCGCCTTCAATACAACTGTATTGTACACTAGGAGACCAAGTATGTGTGAGAAAATGAGTCAAGTTCAGCTTTGAGTAACTTGTCTAAAATTCTACAACCAAAATCTGTAAAAAAAACTACCTGTCGTTTCAGTATATATGTAAGTTTCATATTTTATTTAAAGGCCAGTATTATTTTTATTTTGGATCACATATTCAGGGTGGAGAGATTCAGAAGTGCTAAAGCCTTCTGAATTGTCTAAACTCCGCTCTGCTACTTTTGCAGTGCCTTTTTCTCTCACCAGCTTTCTCTCTGCACCTCTATACCCCGCAACCCCTTCTCCAGTCATTTATACTTCCGTATTCCAGAACATATTGTGCTCTCTCATGCCTTTATAGCTTTGTACTTTTTTTCACCTGAGTGAAATTGTGGTCTCTCTCTTGTTCTGGGAGAAAAGTCTATGAACTCATTAACCCTATTTCAGCTGTCACCTCTCCAGAAAGGCTCCCTTGACTCAGTCTTCAAACCACACCCTATTATAGATAATGTTCCACATTCATTTTCTACACAACGTTTGCTAATCACAAACCCAGTACTTGTCGAACTCTCTACTCAATGTTTAATATATCTGTCCACGTACTTGAAAGAAGGATTTGATATGGTCGACTACAAACTCCAGTGCAATCACCACTGGCTGGAGCAGGTGGAAAGACAGGCAGGACAGGCAGCCTCAGCGCCAATGAGCTGAGGTCACTAAGGCAAAACATGGCGTTCCATGGTACCACATCATGTTGGTCATCTACCCTGGCTTGCCCCAAGTCCCTTAGGCTTCTGAATCAACTACCCTAAGTTTGTCAAGACTACAGACTAAGGAGACTTCACTCAAAATTCAGTAATTCTGTTAACGAATATCCAGTAGCTTGTGTTCATGTAAAACGTGCAACCAACTTCCCCAAATTAACAAAGAATGTAAGTAGAAGTCAAATTTTAACTTTTTAAAACAATCTCAAAATTTAACAATTTTAACTTTCATTCATAAAGCCATAGATACTATATATAGAAAATAATGGGATGTATTGATTGATGTGTGCTGAAGACATAAAGATTTCCAAATATATATAGGCAGAAATCCAGGAAGCAGAAAAGTAAATAAAAGGTGACTTTATTTGTCCCTTCATAAAAACATATATTAATTCCCCTCAAACAACTCACCAATTAGGAAGCTACTAGCATGACTGCATTCCAGAAAGTTTTCAACCAACAATAAACACTGCACTCACACAAAATATCATCAGCTTCAAATCAGGAGCTCTGAACAATCCGTGGGAACTGGGCACGACATTGAACCTCTGTGAGTCTCAGCTTCCTCAAGATTCAATGAACTTTCCTTTCACTAAGGTCCTTTCCCAGATCTAAAATCTCATCATTTAATAACATACAAAGCCCTATGATGGGTACAAAGGGAAGATATGTTTCCAGAGGAACCAAAAAAAACCTAGAAATTGTTCTCACTTTTAAAACTAAAATATTCTGAAAGCTACTTTAAAAATTATCATATTTTCTGATAAACTTGGAACTGAAACACTTGGTTAAATTTTCAGTGAAATTTCCTATTTTTTCCCAAAATGAATAAATAATAGTTGTCTTAAGCCTGTGCTAAATCCAAAATATACTCTCCTATCACTGTTGCCCTTCTTTCACAGGAGTATTAGTGGGGTCACAGACAGTCAGAGTTTAGTTTCTGAGAAATAAATTTGTGTAGAGTACTTTTTTGTACCAATTAGCGAAACAATCTGTATACAATGAAGTCCCTTGCCTAAATGATGTTTTTATGAGCACTGAAATATGCTGATGCAAACAACCTGTTTTTAGTTTCCTAGAAAATAGAGTTTTTTTAAAGATACAACTTGCCTCTCTGAAAAGAGTTTAAATATATGTGTATACACATGTAGTCCTCAACACTAAATAATAATTTGTAGAATGAAGGGATTAAAAAAATGTTCATCTCTTTAATGCCAATCACATCTGAAAGCTAGAAAATAACCTGCCAATCAAATATCAGAATGGAAAACAACATTCATTTCAAAGTACATCAAAGGACTGATGAGACAAAAATAGCTATGGAACAGAGCATCATATTCTCTCCAGCCACTTGAAGAAAATGGACTTTTTTCCCTAGTACTTTGCCATTTTTATGAGGGCTTCAGAGGAATAAAACTGAGTTTTGAGAATTAGTGAGTAAGAATGGTGTAATCTCACAAGTAAGGACTGAAGTGACCATGAGAGCTAAAACCTCTCATCAGCTGCCAATTTGCATGACTTCTGCCAGTCTTCAGAACAGATTCTGGTTATAAAATTCACAAATAAAATCTTGCTTTCCGTAAACAATGCACGCCCATGCATTAAATAGAGGGCTCTACATCACTGCCATCACAGACACACTTGTTTAAAAAAAAAAAAATTAATGGTACTGAATATATCTTAAAATAAACTTCCTAACTCTATCCTCTCAGACTTTTATACATTATGAATACGTGACATGATTCACACGATACGTTTTAGAGTGCTTTCCTATACAGTAACTAATATGATCCTCACACTACCCCTTCTGCAATATTTGCTGGATATGACTAATATCTCCATTTTTGCTGAGGATTAAACTAACACAAAACCTATATTTTAAAATCCAGGTTCACATTCCGCACTGCCGAACGTTAGCTGCCATCTGAGTTAGTATAGCAGAGTGGCTGGATTTGAACCCTGGCTCTAACAATTATAGTTGAGTGACATGTACAAGTTACTTAACAGTCTTTTAACTTAGTTTGCTCATCTTTAAAATGGGAATAATGAAACTATTACCTCAAAAGTTGCGTTAGAATTAAAAGATTTAGGACAAGAGATAATTTTAATACTAAGCTCTTTAAAGATTTAATACTAAGATTAGATTTAATACTAAGCTTTTTATGAAGAGCTTAGAGAACAGCATTGACACAGAATATACATGCTGTGTGTGTCAGCTATGATCACACATCGCCTGTGATGGAAAAAAAGGCAAGACTGTCAACACAATTTAGCACAGCAATATCCTCTCATTTGACTTACACTGTCAGTATTTTAAAGGTAATAAAGTAAATGAGGAAGGTAAATAAAATTAATAAACCTAAAAAGATAAATGAAAAGGCATGGTCATTTTTGATATATGAAAAATCTCTCTTTTTCATAGTTTAAAGTGCTTACTGCTCTTGTCTTTCGCTATCATGCTTTACCAACTGTGATTCAGAATATATACTCCTAAATCTACTCAAGTCTAAAGAACACATTTCCCTGTTTTATATTGCAACCCCTTTAAATTGCTTTAGAAAACTGTAAACTAGAGCAGTTTGCCCTTGTAAAGAAAAACAAAATACGCTTAGACTTCAATGAATAACAAAAGTGCAAGAGCATGATCATCTTTTGACAACTGGTCTGGCACAACGAGAAAAGCTGAACACCTTCGCTACGCACACTACATTCTGTAAGACACGGAAAGGACTCTTCTTTGTTTAACAAATGCAAATGATCTCCAAGGCTCTGACTACTCAAAACTTTATGATCACAGGCGTGCCTTCGAGATATTGCAGGTTTGGTATCAGACCACTGCAATAAAGCAAATGTCACAATAAAGTGAATCACATGAACTTTTTCATTTCCCAGTGCATATAAAAGTTATGCTTACACTATACTGTAGTCTATTAAGTATGGAATGGCATTATGTCTAATAAAACAATATATATACCTTAAGTAAAAAGTACTTTAGGGCCAAGCCCCGTGGCTGAGTGGTTAAAGTTTCGTGTGCTCCACTTCGGTGGCCCAGGGTCACAGGCTCAGATCCCAGGTGTGGACCTACTCCACTTACCAGCCATTCTGTGGTGGTGTCCCACATATAAAGTAGAGGAAGACTGGCACAGATGTCAGCTCAGGGCTAATCTTCCTCAAAAAATAAAAGAGGAGGATTGGTAATGGAAGTTAACTCATGGCAAATCTTCCTCAGCAAAAAAAAAAAAAAAAAACTTATTGCTAAAATATGGTAACCACCATCTCAGCCTTCAGTGAGTTGTAATTGTTTTGCTGGTGGAGGATCTTGTAGAAAACACACTATCTGTGAAGTACAATAAAGCGAAGCACAATAAAACAAGATATGCCTGTGTACTTCCCCCAATTTCAGTATTTATAATAAATTACACTTGGATTAGTATTCTTTTCTGATAAAAATAATATGAAAAAGATAAATATTAAAAAGAACTCTTGTAAATTGCCTCATATTTTCACATTGTTATTGGAGAAATGAATGAGAGTATTTATATAAGTAAATACAAGTCAGACAGGTTAGGTTTATTCAGCTAAGTGAAGTGTCTCTCAATATACCTTACATAGATATCGAAAACGTCATCCTAATTTCAGGGGGGTTATTGACATGCCATGACTTGGAGTGCTTAGAGGATCAAAGCTTCTCCTGTTTACTAATGTAGTAATTAAGATAATAAGAATAAAGACCATTAACATCCATGCCAGAAAGTAATTTATTTACAAACTGGTTTCTAATTTTAGAAAGAAATACTATCCTTTTTGGTAAATATTGCAAAGTAAGCATAGAAAGTACAGTCTGTATTTCAGAGACATCACATACAAACATATCAATCAGTGTGTTGCTAATAATCAAGTAACTAAAACAGAAATTAATTAAGCATCGGTTACACACAAGGTCTTGTGTTGGACACCAAGGGAAAACAAAATGCTTGCCTTCAGAGCTTCCAGCCCAACTAAAGTGACAACTGTGTGTCATAATAGTGAATCTCAAACTTTATGTATCTGGAGAGCACCTCTGAATATTAGAATTTTGGATGGCACATATAAAGGAAATAAATGACTCAGAATAACACTCGTCTATCACTAACAGTCCTAAACAACTCTTCCTAACGGATGCCTTACTATATGTCCCTAAGGGCAGCTGCATGTCTTCCACTCTTCCCTCCATGATCAACCTTCAGCATCCTCTTACTGAGCATAGTTGCCTTCCCTGACCAAATCCTCTTTTATACTCAACAGGAAACATTCTCTCGTGTTCCAGTAAACATGAGATCTTCTTTCGTTGCTGACTTGATGTTATGCTGTCTCTTGAGTGACACAGATCATAGGAGACCAGCAAAGGAAAAGGCAATGATAAGCTGCACTAGTCAGCAACTATTCCACAAAAGAAGAGGGATTCAAATTGAGTCTTGAAGGATAAATAGAATTTGGATAGAGAGAGGAGATTTCATCAAGATTGAAGGCCAATGAAGTACGCCTAGAAGGTTAGAGTGGTAAATTTGAGAAATTGACTGGCTTACAAAAATGCTAAGCATATAAATTAAATACAAATTTAAAACATCAGGCAAAGGAATTTCAAATCCTTTTTACAGACAAAGGAAAGCCACTGAATGTTTACTAGCAGTGCTTTGTTCTGATGGCAATATAACGAGGGAAAGGTGGGAGGAGTGGTGGAGGTATCCAGAGAAAACAAGATATTGTGTATGAGGAACAGGGGCTGGAGCCGAGGAGGCTCCAAACAAGGATTGTGAAGGGAAAAATAATTGGATTAACAAACAATATAAAAGAAGAAGCAAAGAATATGTTGTGGGCTACAGTACATAGAAATTTTTTTACTAACTTTCTTTCATTATTAATATTTATAGCTTTATTGAGGTATAATTAACAAATAAAACTTGTGTGTAAAGTGTTCAACATGGTTTATCTATGGAATCTAAAAAAGTCAGACTCACAGAAGCAGAGACTAAAATGGTGGTTGCTCTATTTCTGGATGTATAATATGCTTGCAAAGCTGCCAGGCTTATACACATCTGAGGCATATATTGATCTAAATCTCGATGTAGAAAATGAGACACTCTCCATAAGGCACTCCCTACAATGCTTCCTTCTTATTGTCACTAAATCCATAAATTGGCAGAGAAAATACTGGAAACACCAACATACTACAGTCATTTTGAGGAGATTTGTTAGAAAGTATTTTTTTCAAGCTACTCATACAACACACACAAGACTATAATTTACTACATTTATTATATTAAATAATATTGTTTACTTTATTTTACTTATTTATAAATAACAGAATTTGTGCCAACAATGTTGCTCAACTAAAGAATAATACAATTGGTATAAAGAGTATGGCATATATGAGAAATTCATGTACTCTAAATAATAGAATTAGTCTAAAACAACAAACTAACATATACACCCAGACATACAAATATACATAAATTTTACTCACAAAATTTTATAATGGTTTTGAATTCTCTTTTTACCAAAAGCACAAAACGTTTGAATAATTTTATAACATAATAAAATATTTCACCATTTGTAAAAGCATTAACAAATGGCATTTTAGCATTTATTTATAATTTTATAATATTTTATAAATAGTCATAATTTTATAATTTATTTTATGGTCCTTTATTAAACAGAGAAACAATAGATTCTTCCAGTTACTAAAATTAATTCGTGTAATATCTCTTTATTTTTTGGTTAAATATAAGCATTATTTCTCTACTACAAAAGAGGAACTCAATCAATATCAAACACATTGAAAATAACACACAAACAATTTTACAATAAAAAGGAAAAAGAAAACAGGGAGAGACTTTGTGTTAAAGTAGTATATATTTTACTTAGGAATGGATATAAAGACCATTTTAGACATATCTTCAATCTGCTAAGGGTCAGCAATAGAAAGAACATACCACCACAGACTAAATAAATCTGCACTGTCAGTGATTTACCTAACCAGTAATTCTACTTAGCGGGATATTCACTGTTAGTGGAAAAGAATTTCAAACTAAAGAAAGAATAAAACTGGGCAGAATAATATAATTAATAGAAAATAAACTAAGTATTTTCACCTAACAAACTGACTTAATTTTCCTAAAATTACTATTTTGGGCTTCATTCTTTGGGCATAGCTTTAAAATCATTATTGTATTATCTGTTTTTATACCTCAGGGCAGGATTAAGGCAAAGACTCTCCAGCTATTGAGCCTGAGTCTGGAAAATGCTGGTGTTTTCTTCCTCAGCATAACAGGGAAGTAGTAAGAGTAGAAAATGGCTGAACAGCTACGGAACAATCTGACAAATGGACCCTGAAAATAAAGTGTGTATGGTTACTAGAATGCCTCCCAAGACGGTGGGCATGTATGCTGTGAGCTTTCCCTTTTGCACTATAACCCCACCTACCCTGGGACGGCTTTCACATGCCCCATGCCTTTCTAACTCTAGCTTGGGCTTTAGCTCATCATTGGCCAGAGCAAACTTTGCTACAAGAATGGAAGGCAGGATTAATCATACAGAAGCTTTACCATAATGACAAGGAAAAGAAAGAGTTTCCAGTGTTCTACAGGATTCAAAGAGAATCAGAGAACAGTGTCCTTTCTAATGTGGATAGCTAGAGAATAGGGCCATATGTGACAAGTAGAGCTAATTATAGGATTGGAACACAGGCAGATCATTAAATAGGTATCACAATTTGAGCTTAATTAAGCTAATCTTGAGATAAAGGTAGAGCCTCCTTCCTTTCCAACCATCTACACTCTTCAGATTTCCACGCTGAAGCAGCAAAGAGCACAGTAACAGAAGGAAAGATTAAATGTTGGACTAGTTGATCTAAGTCCCTTCTATTTCTCAGTATCATGGTTTATTTATTTACTTATTTATTTTTGAGGAAGGTTAGCCCTGAGCTAACATCTGCTGCCAATCCTCCTCTTTTGCTGAGGAAGCCTGGCCTTGAGCTAACATCTGTGCCCATCTTCCTCTACTTTATATGTGGGACGCCTACCGCACCATGGCGTGCCAAGCAGTGCCATGTCTGCACCCAGGATCCGAACCGGGAACCCCGGCCGCTGAAGCGGAACACGCGCACTTAACCGCTGGGCCCGGGCCAGCCCCTGTAGTAGTATGGTTTCTGGTTAAGATTCCTCAGTAGCAATTGTGTCGAGGCTTCACTGTCCAACATGGACAACTGACTTAACTCTGCCGGGTTGATAAGGAATAGTAAGCAGCTACAAGTTTTTAAAAAGGATGTCTAGATCATTCTGAGACATTCCTTCCTCTTTGTACAACTAAAATCAACACAACAATGTTAAAATGTTCCCTTTCTAACAAGAGAGAAAAATCTGTTTTTATTTTAATTAACCCCTCCAGCTCTTCCTTTTTTTTTTTTTTTTTTCTATTTGAATACCCTATACATCACACACTTATATTTCCTGTGGCAAGGAGAGTGGACAGTATTTGACGAGTGTTTACAATACCAGGCATCCAAAGCAGGTCCCTGAGGTTCAACACAACTGAGCCCAGAAGGTGAAGGATGAGGACACTGTGGTTGTAGTCACGCATATTAACACGACAGTGTCAAAAACACTTCAGCTGTGGCTTAACAAAGCCCTAGGCTTATTTTCTAGCCCTTGGGGACACACACAGATTTCACCTGAGTTTATTTCAACAACGTGAACCCATTCTTTAAAAAACGTGCCCATTCTTTAAAAAATAGGTCTACTTTGTTCTGAACAAGATGACAAAAAGGAAAGAATGTCAAGGTTCTTACGCCTACAGACTTTATTTTCTCATAGGAGAGAGGTACAGCAGGATGTAAGAATGTCCCCAAAGCAGAATTCAGAAGACAACAACGTCAGTCAAGTGTGTCTACAGCACACAGTGAGGCTACAATGAGCTATATTTAGACTTTAATGCTAGGCCCGGAAGTTACTTGAGAGCCCCTTCCTCTCCTCTACTCCCCAAGAAAGACATGCATACAATATAGCTTCAATATTAAACATTCTATTACCATTGATTTTAGTAAAATAATAAACATTCTTTCATAGAGTATCATGATTTTTGCTTGGTCATGTGGCCAAGAAAAGTGGAAAAGTAGGAGAAAGATAGGCTTTTTCTTTTTTTATGTAATTGTTAGTGTCTGAGGGAGCTAACAGCCCCCGAACACATCTGAGAAAAATCATAAACTTCCCACTGAAAGCTTCAGGCTCTTTTCTAAAATAAGTGATAAGCAAAGTTCCATTTAGACCAAAAATCCATTTTTTAAATTCAGAACCATCATTGTTCTTTTGTTTCTGAGCTGAATGACATCTCTGGTCTAGACTTGAGCGGAATTTTGTAATGGAGGGAGTATATGAGGTATGAGGGAACATCAGAGACTAAATTTGTATACATAGTCAAGGAACAATTAAGCTTCTCAAGGGGGCATGTTATAGAATTAGATATAAGTTTCCAAAGCAAATACGAAAGAGCCAATCTTGAAAATATAACCAAGTCACTGGTGCAGTATAGACAGCATGATGAGGCCTCAGAAGAGAGAAAAGTTGGTATTTGTGCTTGGCCCAGATGTTACTTCCTAAAAGGAACCTGGATATTATTTGTCTCATCTCTGCCATTAATCTCAGGCCATATTTTGTTACTGCACAGACCCTCAGTATTACTTTTTCTTACTATAGGATTATAAATTTACCCTCCCATTTACAAAAATATATACATCAGTCCTATATTTTGGGAGTCATAATGTTCAAGGATTTGCTGTAGAGTTAACAACAAATTTTCTCTTAAAATTCTTTTCAGATAAAATATACCAAAGCTATACTCTGCTTTGCACTCAAGAAATAAAGGCTACTTTTGTATAACAATATGTAAATGTCTACTATTGATAAATTGACTTTTACATGGGAGATTCTACCTAAAACCTACACACGAAATTAATACAGGACTGAAATATAACCTTAGGAATTAAAGTATATTATTAGAACATGGACCAACGACTCTTTTTTTTAGGTCACAGAAAAAAAAAATATTACTTTGCCAGTGTATTTAGTCTGTAAAACAAGAAATAACACTTTTCATTCTTAATTCTTTGAACTGTGAAATGTGAAAAAGACAGTAAAAGTAAATGTTCATATATGCTAGAGCGCAATCAATTTCAGCATGGACTAAAATTTAAAAATATAGTAATAATAAATAAATGTAGTAGGCAAGTAAATAAATAAATGAATCTATTTACAGATATTACCTGATGGATCTTTGGGTAAACAAGCTATTAGGTATGATGGTTGTAGATTCTAAAATTCCTTTAGGATCTGACTTATCAACCACTGGAATTACTTACAAATCTTATGACCTTAAACAAATAAAAGGCAAATATTTATCTACATGATTGAAAAAATCATAATTTTTATAAGAATTTATCAATATTCCAAATCCTATCCACCTATCCACTCAAAGCAAATTAAACGAATGACTTGGCTCAGAACCAAGTGCTGCATTTTATTCAAATGATCAGTTTCATATCTTTCATATAAGTTTCCCCTGCCCCATTGCCACCCCTCCCTTCCCCACACACACAAATAGAATACTAGGTTGAGGAAATAAAAAGGATAGAGATTTTGGAATCCAAAAGATCTGGATTTGAATTCTACCTCTGCCACTTTGTGATATGAAGCAAGTCAATTACAATCTCTGACATTCAGCTATTTCAATGGTATAACTGAAACGGCGATACTCACCTTATATCATAATGATAATTTAAATTATGCCTCCTAAAATGATTGTCATAAAGTAAGCACACAATCAATATGTACTGAATACATTTCTTATTGAAAAGTGTATAGATTCGTTGCTTATAAAACTCAGGAATTTTTTTATCTCTAGCTAAAATATTAGTTTTGCTTTCATAATTAAAAAAATTTACTTTTCAGCTCTCTTTAACAGGTTTGGTATAGCGTAAATTATATCCACTGACAAATCTTTACTCAACAATTTATTTACTTGATGATTACTCTCCTCATCAAGAAATTCTAGTGACGTTAGTTAATCCACATGAAATAATAAATTGTTCATGAGTGTTATGTAATGTTAAACCAAATATCCTACTTCAATTTTCTTTAGAACTCTCTGAACCATAAGGCAGGGGGAGTATATTTGTATACAAATATAATTTAAATTGAAAACATAATTATCAACGCAGACAAACCTACTAATTGGCATACTATTGACAGATGTTAGCTAATGCATTTGGAAGTGAATAATAATTTGAATGGTATGTGTTTTACTTTTGGCACAAGAAACTGTGACATTTCAATGCAGCAATGGCTGAAATCTGTTGCTTCTAAGAATAACTCTTCTAAAATTAACTTTGCCAATCACAAGGCAATCCTACCTTACACTCCAAAAAATTCCAGATTTGTATCGTCCTGCCCAAAGCTATCCCTAAGCCTAACATTTCTTAGTAGACATCTAAGTGCTTCACTGATAAAAGGTTAAACACAAATAAACCCATACTTTTTTTCTGAGAAGATAATGTCACTACTTCTTTTTGTGACTCAGAGCCAAACGAACACTGTGATTTTAATCAAGCAAACAAGCAGACTTGAAATAATTCGAAGAACTACATTTGGTACTTTAAGAACTTGGGTGGGGTCAGGGGGCGGCCTGGTGGCGCAGCGGTTAAGTTCACACATTTTGCTTCAGCGGCCTGGGGTTCACTGGCTCAGATCCTGGAGGCGGACATGGCACCGCTTGGCTAAGCCATGCTGTGGTAAGCGTCCCACATATAAAGTAGAGGAAGGTGGGCACGGATGTGACCTCAGGGCCAGTCTTCCTCAGGAAAAAAGAGGAGGATTGGCAGCAGTTAGCTCAGGGCTAATCTTCCTCAAAAATAAAGAAAAATAAAAAACTGGAGGGGGAAGCTTTCTTAGAGTTGAAAAATTATTATGTGTCTTATAAATTCAACCTCAACATAGTTCATTATGATTTTTCTGAACATGAAAAATGAATATTTATTTCTGATTATGCATTGTATAGCAGCTTCTGTAATTCATCTAAGTGATGAGAGTGGTGTTTCTTGCAAAAGAAAAGATTTATTATTTCAACAAACCTCAGACATTTATTAATTTGCACACCAAGCATATTTTATTCTCTTAGTTAGGCATGCTAAATTCCTTATAAATACAATCATATGGAATTCATAAATTGAATATGTCTACTAAAATCTCCTTTTCCAAGGAATCTGAAAACTTTATTATATTGAAACTTTTTAAAGGTAATCATTGGGAATATTGATTGACTACTCTGAGAAAAACACACCAACAGGATCTTTCTAAGTCTATGAACATTTAGCTATTTGTTTTTACCATTGTCACAAAAGCACCTTTTAATTTTGAGACGATGTACTAACTGTAATCTAATTTAATACTACTATGCAAATGAATTAAAGTAAAACAAAAGATATTTTTATGTTTGTTAACAAAAATACCTTTTTAAAAGAAGGAGACCTTAAAATTTGGGGGAGAGGAAGAAATAAAGCAATAGGGAAATCTACCAATGGATAAAGATAGAAGTTAAGACTAAATTAGACTTTTAAATAACTTAAATGTGCATCACCAAGAGAATGTATAAATTATATGGTACATTCATAAAACATCCATACAATAAGCCAGCCTGTACAACAGTTAAGATGAATGAACTAGGGATCCATGTATCCTTATGGATTAAAGTTCAAAACAATACTTTATATTGCTTATGAATATATATGTATAATAATAATATAAAACCCTGTTTAGGGTGAAAAATACCAAATTTAGGATAGTAGTTTTCTCTGAGAAGTGAGGGAAGGTAATGGAATCGGAAAGTAGTACATAGGGTGTTTTGCCTGTACCCATAATGATATATACCTAAAGCAAATAAAGCTAAATATTAAGATTTGACAAGAATCGACGAGGAGTTCATTATGTTATTCTCTTTGTGCTTGAAATATTACCTAATTTGAAAATTGTTTTTAAAATAATTGGTTTTAGAGACTACAATAAAATTAGCATAAGCAAGCAATTGCAATGTGAAAGAGTATCTAAGTTGTATTGAGATGTCTGAGGAGCCCAAGGTATAAAGGTTTTGAGAATCACAACTCTGCCAAAAAGTAAGTTCTCAATGTATTTCCATCTGGACACAGGCAACAAATGATATTCACATTCACGCTTTCATGGGCATTCTAGAAACTACTTGTGGTGCAGTTAATCACTATAGTAATTCACAACTGCCACAAAAATGAAAAGGAGAGAAATAATCCTTTGCTCACTAGAAATGATAGGGAGCAAATTTAGTGGAATTTCTGCTGCTCTAGTTAATAACTTTTTTTTTTTTTAGGAAGATTAGCCCTGAGCTAACATCCACCACCAATCCTCCTCTTTTTGCTGAGGAAGACTGGCCCTGAGCTAACATCCATTCCCATCTTCCTCTACTTTATATGTGGGATGCTTGCCACAGCATGGCTTACCAAGCAGTGCCATGTCCACACCTGGGATCCAAACTGGCGAATCCCGGGCCACTGAAGCAGAACATGTGAATTTAACCACTGCGCCACTGGGCCGGCCCCATTAATAACTATTTCTTCTCATAAAACAAGCTTATCAGAAAACATCTCCATTAGAATAAGGAGGTAATTCAAGGGTAAACTTCCATCTGCACTAATTTACTTGTTTATGAAAGTTATTTACAAATATTAGTCCTTTATGATTTGGAGAGCGCCATCTCATGACAATTTTTTTGGCTCTCTCTGTTCAACATCACAATTCAGCATTCTCTAACATTCACAGGCTTTACATATGACATGCCTTCTGCCTGAACTCCCCTTCATGCCTTCACAAATCCCTGTGTGGTGGGAACTTCTACTGTAAAACATTAGTAATTTACTCCTGTTCTTACTACATTTTTTTCTTAAGATTTGGAAGACTAGTAATAAGTTAATGACTGGGCAAACTGGTTAGAACAGTGCCCAGAATATAAGAAGCATGATACAAAATTTACAGACAAATCATTATGTATTGCAATATTTATGAGACATATAATAATGAGAGTCTGACAATTGTCTCAATATGTTTGTACCTAAAGTAGAAAAGCAAGCCTGGAAATTTTTTTTTTTCAAAATTAGAATCTCAACTAAATGCAAGTCAGTTTCTAATTTTACCAAACCATAATAACTACTTCATTTCAATATTCTTTCCTGCTTATCAAATTGCCATAGAAAGAAATAACAGTTACTGAAATTTCAAAATAATCTTAATTATGCTGTCATACAAAAGTCAAGAAAGACGAAATCACAAAATAAGCAACATCAAATGCAAGGAATCCTTCTTCATCATCATTATTTATTATAAAGTCAGAAAACAGGGTATTGTATTAAGCTGATGCTCCATAGGTCTTTCCAAAGAGAAATCTCATTTTCTCCAAATACGGATATTTGCCTACACTTAGTAGAAATAAAATTACAACTTCGGGAATATTAATGTGCTTGAGCACTGATGGATGCCAGACACTCATCTAAGGGACTGTGCCCTTTGAGCGAAGCTTACTTTCTAAAGTTGTAAATTGTTACTTCATTACATGGCACATTCAGAGCCTCTTGACTTCAAAGCCTTTTGTTCACTCAAACAAAAATTTAAGGAAACCTAGTAACAGTACAGGAAATCTGAAAAAGAACAACACTTTTCTATTGCAATATGTCTGGAAACACCTTAAGTTAATGTGAGTTTTAGGAAGATAAAAGAAGGACATGAAATAATAAGAATTATTGTTTGAGCATATTTGTATATGTATCGTAGAAATGTGTGTGTACATTTGGCCACACAAGTAAATTCAAAAGACTTATTTGGTCTTATACCTGAATGTGTTTTAAAGGAAGATATCTTCTTTAGGAGGAATAAGCAAAATACAAAACCCTCTCAGCAATTTTAATAATACACATATATTTCACTTTTACTTTGTTTTCTTTTACAGAAGTCCATGAACCAGATTCTTCACTAAGTTATAAATACCACACAAACTCCATCTAAACTTTTACCTAAAATAGCTTTCATTTACAGTCATAACACTATTAATGAGGCACCCAAACAAAATCATACCATGGCTGAAAAATTGTATCACCTGGCGATAGAAGCTACTTAATGCTCAAAATTAATATTTTCATAAACAATCAAAAGAAGTTGATTTTAATTATCTTATAAATACATTCATTCTTTTTTCCAAATTCAAAAGTGGATACCCTAAAATTTATAATATAATAATGGAAATTCTTTTAACTTCTAGATTGTTCATCACCTTCTTAATGTTTTATTAAACTCTACTCTTTCTATTATCTTAATATCAAGAAAACAAGTGACACAACTAATGACAAAGGTCAAAACACAGATCTGGACAAAGGCTTCTAAGTCTTGGAGTCTGCACTCAACCTTCTCAATAAGATGAAAAACTGTGAGAGGCACTCAATAAATATCTGTCAGTTGAATGAATGAATAAAGAGTGAGCAAGTGAATTACCAAGAAACAATTCAGAATCAACCTTTCAGTAGCAAGTTCCAGATTATTCCTACTATGGCACAAATCTTAGTGTAAAATACCACTTTTACATATCAATTTTCAACACAAACAGAAGCTTAAATTAAGCTAACATATACTGACTACCAAGTATAGGATAGGTTCTATAGTACGAGGTATGATATAGGCAAGATTAAAGTCCTTATGTTTAAGGAATCCATGGTCTAGAAGGATTTGAAAGCAAAAGATCAGTTACAAAAATTGTATTGATACCCGAAGAATGCACAAGCTCCTCATTCTGACACTTATATCTCTGCATCATTTTGATTGGAATACCCTTTATTTTCATAGCCTTAGCCACATAAACACACCTATCCCAGACATAAACGCTAACTCTATGGTCAACATAGCTTAAGAAAATAAAGATTTGGGATAAATTCCCCACATATTAGCTACTTATATATCCTTAATCAAATTACTTAACTTTTGTGAACCTCAGTTTCCCTACCTGCGAATCTCACAGAAGTATTATGAGTGTGAAATATGAAACATAAATTTAAAAAAAAAAGGAAACAGCAAAATACCAAGAATCTTTCAGGCCTATGTTCCCCAAACAGTGGACTAAGGCACCCTGGAGAGGCGTGGTGAACTCACAGAGGCAATGTGAGTATTTTAAATTTTAAATTTTCAAGAGAATCACAGCAACATTCATTATATACCACATGACCTGCTCCTATGTTGTTTGGACCTAATTTCTTTTTTTTTTTTTTTTTTTGAGGAAGATTAGCCATGAGCTAACTACTGCCAGTCCTCCTCTTTTTTGCTGAGGAAGCCTGGCCCTGAGCTAACATCGTGCCCATCTTCCTCTACTTTATATGTGGGACTCCTACCACAGCATGGTGTGCCAAGCGGTGCCATGTCCACACCCGGGATCCGAACCGGCAAACCCCAGGCCGCTGAGAAGTGGAATGTGGGAACTTAACCACTACGCCACCGGGCCGGCCCCTGGACCTAATTTCTTAATAAAGGGAGCTGTTAGATACTTTGTTTTACTGAGGGGTACTAGGAAAAATTACTGAAAACTAAGAGTGCCATGAACCAAGAAAGTTTAGAATTCTCTGTTTTGGACTAATGATTTCCTGCCACCTTTCCTCCTCTCTGGTTCAACAAAGCCCTACATATAGTATCTGCTTCTTTGTCTTTGCTGAACTTGTACCTCAGAAGCCAAGAAATACCCTTTCCTGCATATTCAATTTTTAAAGCTGAATTAGTAGGGTCCTTGTTTGCAGGTAACAACCACCTAATTCTGAGAAACAGGCAGAAAAAGGGGGAATTTTTGGAGGAATGTAGTATACTTTTCAAAATTGGCAGGAAGCTAGAGAAAACAGTCTGAAAAACAGAGAAGAAATGAGGAGACTGGGCAACAGGAACCAGAGTCCAAGTCAAAATGCCGAAGCAGCCAGGTAAGAAGGCTGCCCGGGCACTGCTGCCACCACAATTCTGCTCAGTGCAGTGGCTCACCTCCACCACCAAGTGCAAGTGTGAATGCTACACTGCCACATCTCAGCATTTCTCAAGGTGCCAAGTCCCTCGAAACAGTCCCTTTAGACAAGCCTCAGCTTGCACAGAGAAGGAGCATCTGTCCTTCCCCATCTGCAGCATGAGGAAAGGCTGTGTCTCCAACCAAAATTACCCAATGAGCATTAGCTTAACTGGAAGGATGCTGGGATTGTAGAAAACCAAAATAAACAGTAAATGTCCATCACAAAAGCCTTGCCCACTTTCAAGGACAGGTCAAATTCCACTCTGACAAAGAGAATACTTTAATTTGCTCATCAAACTCCTCATTTCCCTGTATTTTTATGACCATTTTTTTTGTACTTCCACTATAGTAATTATCACTGTCTAAATTTTATTAGCCATTTTTATAGGTTTTCCTATTTTATGGGATTATGACTTATGTGAGGGCAGATGCTATGTCATTCGTTTCTTCTAAAATCTTCCAAAGCATTTAAAATTTTAAGTGAATTTTATATGAAACAGAAAAATATCCAAGTAGAAAAGGAAAATACAGGTATATTTTATTTCTCAAGATTTTTTAATTTTAATAGACTAAAACAAATTTAACTAGGTCAATGTTTCCAGAAGCATGTCTCAAACAACAGACACAAATCCCTAGACACATTTATGAAAAGAAATATGAGAAAGTTATAAACACCCCTTTATTGGAGATTCCTCATACACATTAATCACATTCAAAATTCTGAGTATTCTCTACAGTAAGAAAAAAATATTTAACTTTGTTTAACCAAGATGATCTAATAGTATGGCAAACATATGTACTTATTAATATTGTGATTTATCCCTTTTACCCAGCTTTTTAGAATCAATTAAAAATCATCTGTTAGCCTGAGGATTTTTATTCAGCCTCTCTCATACATGAAGAAGACTATACAAATAAGTGAGTAAATATATCTAAACACTTTGAAGGCATGGATCAAATACAAGCACGCTGCATTTTAAAAAAAGAAAAAGAGAAGTCAATATGCACATTGATTTAAGCTCTCATCTGTGTCAATGTGATTTTTTTTCCTTTCTACTCATCCTCATACATCCGTGTAGCCACGTGCTGCCTTCCTATGGAATTCTGTACACAACTACGTGAAGGCTGAACAATCTAACATCAATTGTAGACTGATTTTATTTCTTTCTATCTAAGTCAGTTTTCCAGAATTTTTCTTTTAGGATTTAGATATCATCCTTGGTGAATATCAACTGCTATAGTTATGTCAGCCAGTAACTATAGGAGTCTCTGATAAGAGTTATCGAGGATTATTTTGCAGCTCAAATTCTTAGTCTTTGTGGCCTTTGGAAGTACCTTTCTCTTTTCAAAAAATTCACTAACTTACTATATGATCACACATATATTTCATAACACTGAAAACAATTAAATATATTTCTTACCAAGAGTCATCTTATTTGTTTTTCTTTAAAAAAGGAATAGTACAGCAATTTTGAAAAGAAAGAAATTTACTACTTCTTAACTGCAAGTGGATGTGGATGTGTGTCAGAATTATTAAAGAAGCTGCATTATCATCAGCCAGGCTCCTATGTACCTATGATTTATCCTGTCAGTGACCAATGTAACAGGAAGAGAACACATCTAGATGTCAGCACGTTTACGTCACCACTGTCATGCCTGAATGAATTCCATTTAGCACCTGCTGGAGTTAGGTTTGTGAAGAACACAATTTAACATTCAATCAAGCTCAACACAAATACCTTTCACCTGAATCTACTCTTCTGTCATTTGTCAAATACACAAAACAATAATGATTGTTTTATTCAGCCTTAGCTGATATTTAAATACGACTTAAATCAGATATTAATCATGACCAAAATATCTACTAAAACGTAAATCCTTCGTCACCTTTAAAATTAAAAACTTTGAGTTGGTATTTGGAATTTAAAAATATATAGATACACTCAGTTGAATTCATTAAAAAAATTATTCTTTGGTAGACAGACATTTAACTCACAAACAAAACTATCTATAAATTATATGTATAATAATGTTATATATATATGTTTTGTATATATATTATATAAAGTTTCAAACTATGATAGTTTTCAGATGTTCTTTGGCAACAGTTATGGCCATTGATGAACAGCCATAGATAAAGTAATATAATTTATGTAAAGTTAAAAAGCTTGTGTGTGTATCTACATGTGTATCCATGTGAGTGAGAGAACAAAAAAAAGCCCATCTCTAAAAATTCATTAACTTAAGAAAGGAAGAAGCAAAAATCACAATTAGTAGGGAAAGTGATGGATTTTCTTTTCCTTCGCTCTGATCTATAATATTAGATCCTAAGTCCAAATTTACTTGGTCATTTTTCACACCACATAAGTTGACTGTTGTTTTAGCATCTAATATCTATCTATCTGTGTATCTATCTACCTAAGTACTTATCCTTTTACCTATCTATCCATCTATCTATCATAATTGAGACACCAGAGAAACTGAAATACCTTCACATGAAAGGGTTAACCTGAAATTACCATTTCAGAAGTTCAATTTCCCACTATACGTGCTATCAAAAATTAAATAAAATTTTACACTCAAATTTTATCTTTTAAAAATAATACTACCAAAATTAGATGTAAAATATTTTATGAATACTTAATATAAGTGCATAATTCTAAAACAGACTGAACTCCATCATTAAAGGCAGAAAGGAATGAACGCTCAATATTTTTCATGAGTAACATTTTTATTTTGCAAAACATATTCTTCCTCCTCAATTTTTTACTTGAGAAGGATTAGTCAATACAAATCACCATTGTATTAATCAACCTCCTTCATTAATTCTTATCTGAATCAAGGTTATGTCTGCAAAATGTACTGGACCTTGAAATGGCTCCATTGTAACTAATGTAACTACTTTGAAAGTTTGAACTTAATATTCTCTGGATCTGTTCCCAGTCTCTGTCCTCTTGCTTTCAGCCTCCTCACTTTGTTGTGCCTACACATAGTAATCACAGATCTAAGCACCTGCCCCACTTCTCAAATTCACACACCCACACTCATACCCAGACCTTAACCCTGCACCTGGCCAGATTGATTAAACAGGTGTCTGCAATTCAAAACATCTGCCTGGGGCCAGCCCGGTGGTGTAGTGGTGAGTTCATGCCCTGCGCTTCGGCGGCCCAGGGTTCACAGGTTTGGATCTGGGGCGTAGACCTACTCCCCGTTTATCAAGCCATGCTGCAGCAGATGTCCCACATAAAAAGCAGAGGAAGATGGGCACAGATGTTAGCTCAAGGCTAACCTTCCTCAAAAAAAAAAAAACCCATCTGTTCGAGAGTGTGATAGAGTGAGGGGAGCGGCATATTTCCTGCTCCTCATCGCTGCTTTCCAACCAATGTCCACCCCGTAACAAACGACTCCACTCTTTTGAAATTTCTATTGTTAGATATCTTGCCAATGTATGAATCTCATTCCCACAGACCTTCAACACCTTCCCAATAGCTTTAACCCTGACTTACAGCCCCTTTTCCACTCTATCTTCCGCGGCCTTGGTATTAATGTAGTTGCTTTTCCCAGTTGTCTGGCTTCATAGTAAATAAAATGCATCAGTGCCAATGACTGTTATTTCAATGTTTTAGCCTCCTACAGGTATGTTACTCCTCCAATGTTAACATTATACCCTTCACATTCTAGCTGATGAATTCCATAGCATGATGCTATAGACAGCCTCTCATTTCAATATACTTTAAAAAGATTAAAGACAAAAAAATTAGAGAAAAAATTAATATAAATCTATCATTCTAATCTGTCTATTTTCACCTGAGAGTGGTCTTTCCAGCACTTAGAAGTTATTACAATAATAGCAAACCGCATTTTAAATAACACTACATCATAAATATATAATTTCTCCAGATTGCACTCAGTTATTATTTCAATGGTTTCATAACATTTCATCAAATTTTGAAAGGCAATCTTGCAGATGAATTATGATTTCCAAATTTGGAGTCAGACAGGGTTAAAATTCCTATTCTGCAACTTACAATGGAGTGAGAACTGAGCCACTTCTCTGTGCTCAATATCCCTGTCTGTAGAATAAAAGCAAAAATGCATCCTTATGTGGTTTCGAATATTTGGTGCTTGAAACCTGGCACCCAAGAAGATGCTTAATAAGTATTAGGTTACATAAATTACAATGTGCCGTGTTTTCTTTATATAATCATATATATTGCTGGAAATGTAGAAACTTCCTAGTTTTGGGGTTTTGTTTGTTTCTACTACTAAAGAAAATGGTGCAATAAGCATAGGGCCTTCCTTTTGTTAAATCATTTGTCTGGTAAAACTCTCAAAAATATTAACCAGATCCAAGAATACAGATGTTCTTTGGCTCTGAATATGTCTCTTTTTTCAAAGATTTGCAACAATCCAGCTATTAGGAGATCAGTTTTATCACCATGTTCTTGGCACTTGATCACTTGTTTTCCTTAAAAATCTCTCTTCCCTTGTCTTTCTAAAATGCCCTCTTTTAGTTTTCCTTTCTCTCTGATCACTTAATATGCTACGCTTTGCCTCCTTCCTTTTGCCCCACAAAATCTGGCCTTTCCTAGCTCTCAGGCTTCCATGTTTGCTTTTCTATGTGTTTTCTTCAATATTACAATCGAATTTCATAACTTTAATATCATTTCTATTCTGATGACATCGAAAACAGGATGGTAATCTAACTTCCCTCTGAACACCAACATTCCAGTAATCGAACATTACGCCAGTTTTACTTGATTTTATAACTGCTGCCCCAATATCCCAGAATGAAAATCATAGAGTAATATTTATCTTTCCAATTCCACACATCCAGTCAATTGCTAAGTCCTGTCAAGTCCATCTCCTCCCCTCAAGGGAATTCTATACTCTAATTTCCAAAATAATCTGATTCATTTAATAAATTAATGATAAGATTACAAAATAAAGTCAAGCATTGAACTGTAAATTCATAAAGACCTCTCATTACTATCCCCCAAAAATAGAATATTGCATTACTATTTTCATGTGGAAGACCTTACAGGAGAGATGACATCATAATGACCACTTCTGGTACTGCTCTAACTCAGTCTTCTTCCTGCCATGGGACTGGAGATAAATTAATTCTGTTTTACATCTATGTTTCAATGAAGTACCCATTGACATTTATGTATTCATGTCCTGTGACTAAATCAATTAAATAGATGTCCCCTCTTTTTACAAAACTTCCCTGCTTTAAGAAATTCAATAACTTAGTTGCCATGATAGGTAGAAGTCTAAGATGTATCTCCTATCCCCAAGATTTCTGCCCTCTGGTACACACACCTTATTTAATTCCCTCACCTTTAGTGTGGCAAAAACTAAATATGATGGGATATTTCTCCATGACTAGGTTACTAATCAGTTGACTTTTGAGGAAATCCAAAGAGATACTATCCTGTCAGGCTCAATCAAATCAGGTGAGCCTTTGGAAGAGCCTGAGTCCTTCTTCAAGTCAGAGATTTAAAGTGTGAGATGGATTCTACCTGACAGAAATTCTGTTACTGGCTTTGAAGACAGAGGAGCCACACAACAAGGAATGCCAGCAGCCTCCCAGAACTAAAAGTAGCCCCTGGCTAACAGCCAGCAAGGACATGGAGACCTCAGTCCTACAACCACAAAGAAATGAATTCTGCCAACAACCTGAACAAACTTGGAAGCAGACTCTTTGTCAAAGCCCCTAGATAGAAACACACCCCAACCATATCTTGATTTCATTCTTGTTCAGACTCTGATCTTGACAACCCAGCCATGCCACACCAGCCTCCTGAGCTACAAAACTGTGAGCTAATAAATAGGTATTGTTTTAAGCTGCTAAGTTTGTGGCAATTTGTTACCTAGCAAAAGAAAACTAATAAGATTACAGAAAAAAAATCAGTTTTTACTTCACAACTTAAATTTAGAGTAATGCCAGTTTCAAAATAGACTCTCTAAGTTCTCTTTAAATGTTACGCAACTTTTTAAAAATAGAGAAAATAAGAATATTTTTAAGAGTACAAATAATATGATTGTTTATTTTATTTTATTTTTAAAGATCAGCACCTGACCTAACAACTGTTGCCAATCTTCCTTTTTTTTTTTCTTTCTGCTTCTTCTCCCCAAATCCCCCAAGTATATAGTTGTATATTTTAGTTGTGGTGTTTATTTTTATGTAATGTAAATAACATTCTGTCAAAAAGTATATGTACAATTTCCCTGAAGATGATGGATTATTTTAATTAGGAAATATATTTTCGTTTTTTCATAACTAGGATGAATCATTATAAAAATTCTGGCTACTAGGCTTCATTTAGCAAAAAGTCATGATGATATAAAACCTCCATTTAATTCAAATTTTTTAGAAATACAGAAGTTTGAACAACTGATTTAAATGTCAGGAAAGAAAATAAATCTCAGACCATAGCTGACATGAACGAAGCCATTTAGCTATAAGTTTCAGTAAGCATTTCTCATGTCAACATATTCTTGTTGGTAATCACTTCTCAGCAATTTTCTAGAGCTTTCCAAGTACTCATTTTTAAAAAGTCCATGATAAAAATTTCTCCCAATAAAAGTCTTCAAAATCTTAGAATTTTGCTTCTTTTCATATGTAAAGAAAGCACTTACATTACTATACCACAATCATAGAGAAAAGCTCATTAAATAAGTAAAAATAGAAGAACTGTTGACATCACAAATAAAAGAACACAGCAATGTATGTGTTTTCATTTTAGTCAGGGCCCATTACTTTTTACCACATTATATAAAATAATCTTTCAAGCTTGGGGTAAAGGCCCACACTTGCCATTTAACACCAAAGCACAGTTTATTAAGCAGCTTAACTACTCTTAGAAGTGAAAATTCACTTAGAAAAGAATCATTTTTATCTTGTCTGTTTAGCAAAAGGTGTATCTTGATACCGTATGCCTTCTAGATCTAGCAAAACTATCATTTATTGAGCTTTACCAAGTGCCACGAACTGTCCTTAAAGCTTTACTCTTTCTAATCATTATAACAGCTCCAGGAGGTAGGTCCTCTTATCATCACATGCATTTTATACGTGAAGAAACCAAGCCACTAAAAGGTGGCATAGGTGCCATCTTGACTACTCTGCTACACTATCTGATTCACCAAAACTGTTGTCTCTTCTCCTTGAAGTTTAGTTTCATTCATTTTTCCTTCAGCAGTAACATAAGATACGTTATCCACTATGGCCCCAATTTTATAATGAGACTTTATTTGGAGAAAGTTTTTCAATATACGTGGTAAATGTGTCTTCTTTTCACCTTTTGAAAGGAGGTATAATGGGAAAAGCTGAGGTAGGAAAGTTGCTAAAAATATTTGCAGCTAACCAGATATGAGGTGGACCTGTTAGCACTCTGAACCAATATTCCAGATTACCTTATTCAGATACTATATCTGTAATAACTACATGAGATTAATTCATTCATTCGACAAAGATTTTGTGAGTCTAGTGTAGGCCAAGTGGCTGGCACTCATGGAGCTTGCATTCTAGAGAGGTAGAGATGATAAATTTAAAAAAAAATAATAAATTAGTAAATTAACTATTATATTACAAGATAATAAGAGCCAGGGACAAAAGGAAATGAGAGCAGGGTAAGAAAACTTTGCATTATGGGAGGTTGGAGGCAAGTTATAGTATTAATTTCCATAATATGTTTTGTTTCTATTTTTAAACATATATGGCTTGATTACACAGGCTTTGTTCATTAACTCAAGGGTGAAAGTAGGCCTCATTGAAGTAATATTTAAGCAAATAATCTAAAATAGGGAGTTCATATTTTTTCATGTAAAAAAAAGCTGATCTTTCTAATCCTTTCATACTTTAAGAACATATGCAGAGACACATATTAGTATGTAAGATTTTTTTAGAGGGCGTTAAAAATTCTTGCTGCCAATATAGGACCAACTAAGATTCAAACCATTTCTAACTACAATTTTAATGCTATTAACATAAAGTATGCATTTCACTCTACACACTATTTCCCTAAATTCACTTTTTGACCAAGGAACATGTTTTCAGTATAGCATCTTGTGGGACCACACTTTAATAAAATACATCTAAAAAAACCGTCCTAGATTATTCAGACAGTGTATTATCAGATTGTATTGGGTCCATCAATTAGCATATGTCTTCATACTGTACTACAATGCCATGAGAAAACTGACTCTAGGTGGCTTAGAATCCTCATAAGTGAGAAAAGTTTTTAAATAGAGAATGATTCTTTTTATAAAAGTCACGAAACACAGTCAATCTTTTGTTTTGCATGGCTCAGCTGACACTATTCACTTCTATCTATTTAAGTCAAGTCTATTATTATTAAAGGTTTTGTATATTTAGATAATACTTACATAATTACTTCTGTATGAATGTGTTTTTTTTTAAGCAGGGAGTGGTTTGTTTGTGGTAGTCACTCCGCTATTACAGTATGTTGATAAATGAAACAAGAAAGGAAGAATAAACACATGACATAAAATAGATGTCAGAAGTCTACAGAGTTTCACGAAAGCTGAGTAAATATCAAAGAAATTAATGGGCATTCTTGCAGACAATTTACACAATGAAAAGATGTATTGTTTACTGAGTGATTTAATTAGCCTTCCTTTGGAAGTGTGGCTAAGGTGGAGAGGTTCTATTTTCAGCAGATGCAAAAGAAAACTGCTTGTGATGGCGCTTTGAGATGATAAGAATAGTGACAATACATGGCATGTTGAAAAAATCATTGTACTTATAAAGTTATGAAATAGTGAGATAAACTGAAACTGGGTGAAAAACATATAATAATTCTAAAAGGTAATCTAAGTGAACACAAATCTCATTTCAGGATCTAAAACAATTAAGATAAACTCACAACCATCATATACCTATGATATTTTTTAGCTGTTAATCTTATTATAGTATTAAAAAAAATCTGAAAATGCTTTAAATGAACATCCCTTCTTTCTGTGGTTTCCCAAACTGGTAAATTAAAATGACGTGTCTTCTCACATCTAACTGTCCATAAACACATTTTCTCATAAAATTCTAGAAAATCCAAAAGAGAAGTAGAAAGTACTTAAGTCCAATTCTAGGGATTAAACACATAGATATCTGAGGTTATTTTTATCCCAATGGTTAATTCCATGTGTAAGACATTCTTTTATTTCTCCTGTTTATTATATTTCTACCTGATAGTACACCTTTTTAAAATTGACAAGGCAGATTACACTCACAGGTTTACATGTTAATGCACAGCACTGTGTATGCTATCCCCCAAAATTAAACACTGTGGTATTTTAAGTGCTAATTTATTTCTAGGGAAATTTCTATTTTTAGATCTAAAATATACATATATCCATGCACACACACACACACACATTGTATTTGCAAATATATATACATACATATAATTGTCCAATGTTAAGAAATATTAAAGCAAAACAGATTGTTTCAATTATTTATATGAATATCTATTATTATTTTTTTCTCCTACAGTAAGATAGATCTATAATAAGTTGTATAAAACTACCATGTAAGTTACATTATCAGTAGTATAGACTGTCATATTTAGACCAGAAACATGATTTTGCCAGCTGATTAGGTAGATTTCTATAATTTAATGAAAGAGAAATCTCAGAGTCCTGCCCACAAATCTGTCTGTGTAGTGGAAATGCCATTGAACTTATTTTCAAATCATATTAACATTATATTAATATGTGGGACTATGTAACCCACACAAAATAAGGCAAGAAAATGTTAATATACACTAAATTATAAGGCAAGTATTTCTGCTGGAGCATTGCTTATCTGATTATAGGACTGAGTTGTTTGACAAGTTTTTCTCATTTCTTTTGTTCACAAGTTTAAGTAAAGGAAGGAATTTTTAAAAGGAGATGTAGAAAACAAACAATGAAAAGGGTATTTTTATTTAGTACTGCAGCAATCAATATCTGGCCCCAATCTTAAGCATTTCATTTCAATTCCCTGACCCTAATTTTCTTCATCTTTAAAGCAGAGGTTTGATAAGTAGTCCTTTTTCATAGGAGTTTCATGTAGTTGGATCAGTGGCAGGGCCAACAGTAAGAGAGGTTACCAAATGGTACCTCCATTCATGGAAGCTCCATGAAAGCTTCCAGCTCTCAGTCAAGTGGCTGAAGTTGACCTTAACCAGCACATTTTCACTTTTATCTGTTTTCTATACTTGGTCTCTAGATTTAACAACATTTGAAGGAGGAGTTCATAATATTTTACACTTAAAATCCACTAGATTTTTAATACCTCTTAGGCAAGACAATCCTCAATAGGTCTCTCCTTCTCCTACATGTCTTACAGGGTATGCCAACAATGGAAGACCCTGACTGTTCTTCACCTTGGCCATTTCCCAGGCTTCTGTGTGCAGTGGGCAACCTTAAGGGATGAGGTAATGCCTTCCTCTGTGACTAACAACAGACTAGCTATTGCTTGCTATAAAAGAGGTGGATTCCACAAGTTCAGTGTGCCTCATCCGCAACTCAAACCCTCTGCATGTACAGCATCAATCTAGGCCCGTATCATCTGACCCCCAGAAGAGTGGGAGCAATGGGAACTCATGGAAATATGCTGATAATTATGCTGCCTGCTGTGGTGTGAGTAATCAAGTTCTTTGTCTCTGATCCAAGAGTCTCATGTCTACTATTAGCATCTATAAAACAGTAAGAAGTTAATTTATTAGCTTATAAGTAGGGTAAAGTCAAATTCTGGGCTGGACAACACCCTATTACTAGACTCTTTTGCTAAGGTTTTCATGGATATTCAATACCTTTAAATATTAAAACTAGGCTAATAAAAATAGTAAGGTACTGACATTGTAAACTAGACATATAACTAAGAGTACAAATTAAAAAATCTAGAAAAGTAAACTGCGTTTTAACAGAAATTTATTACATGATAAAGGATGGACTAAAAACCAGATTGAGAAGGATGAATTACTTATTAAATGATGTGGAGGCAAGTGGCTATGAATTTTAAATATATAAAATTAGACTCCACCTCACACCATACCAAAAAACCAAAAAGAAAAAAAAAGAATTACAACTAAATAAGTGATCTGAAGTAAAAAAATAAAACTAGAGATGTTTAGGAGTAAATGCAGAAGGCTATTTCTAAAATAAATGTGAAAAAGCCTTCTTTAGCAAAGTAAGTAATCATAAGGAAAAATTAAAAGATTTGATTTCATAAAAAAATTTTTTAGAAACCTCATGTATGGAAAAAATTTCATTAAAAAAATTAAAGACAAGTGATCAACATGGAAAATAATTAAGATAGCTTGACAAGGAATTAAATTCTCTAAAATATTAGAAGAAAAACACAGAGATCTCTTTTACCAAAAAAATGGTCAATGGGTATAAATGGGAAATTTTAAAAAAAAGGAAAAATATAAATGGTTGATAACTCATGATGCTGATAAACACATGTTTACTCTCAAAATAAGCGGGGAAATTTAAAAGTATGCAACAATACAATTTATGACTCTTGAAATTTATAAATATGAGCTAGTCAATGTAGGAAAGTAGAGACACTCATAGTTTGTTGGCTGGACTATAATTACCACCGTTTTCAAACAAAGTAATATGAAAGTTTTCTTAAATCCAATTTGCCTTAACCTTGAACATTGATTTCAAGGAAATTATCTAACATATCAAAATACAATGGAAAAATAGAGAGAGAGATGTTTTACTGCAGTGTTGTTTCTACAGTAACAGGAGCTAGAAATACTCTCAATTTCTCAGTTTTCAAGAGGAGAATATATATCAGTATTCAGATACTGCACAGCTATTTATCTCATAAATAGAATAAGTCAATGAGTTTTCATTTGAAAGAATGCCCCATGTATGAAGTTTTGTGAAAAAAAGAAATCAAAGAAAATATGTATAGTAAGATTAAATGTTGATTTCAAAATAAGTGTTATTTTTAAAAACATAACTAGTCCATAAAACTTAAAAAAAATCTCAAATCCTTTTACATTTCACTGTTTGTATAACCATTATAAACAAACAAAAAGCAAAAACAAATGTCTGAATATATACTAAATCATCAGCAGAAGTGCATGGGACAAAGGAAGCTATTCATTTCTTCTTCAGATATTTTAGGATTGTTAATCTACGGATTGTTATAAGAAATAGTACTTTTATAATTCAAGTTACTGGAATAGAGTTTTAAAAGTAAAATGAATGGCCCTCAAGAAAAGAAAGGAAGAAAACTGGAACAGATAATATAGTCAATTTCTAATATTCTGTATTGCTGAGTCTTCTGGTACCAACTGATCCAAAAACTGATGGTTTTCATCTAAAGCCAGAGGGAGACTATAAACAGACCCAAGAATTCTGAAAAGAAATATAGAAGAAATATTTGGACCTAGAGGGGTCAGGAGAGAAAAAAAGATGTCTTGACCTAACGGTTGGTATGGCCACAGTATACTAGTAAACAGTATAGACATTTCTTACTGACGATTAGCAGGACCTGAGAACACTGATCCACAGGCCAGGCCAGGCCAAGCCAGGCATCTGTAGTCTATCTCTTGATGATGAAAGACCTGACACGTATCTGCTCAGCAGAGCATGCAAAAAAGAACCAGCTGTCTTGTGTAACATGAGGAAATGAGCCCTGGAAGAGATAATCAGAGTGCAACAAATATAAGAATATTCCTGTTTTGCTTGTACAGAGAGAAAGAAATATATCTACACAGCAGTATACCACAGGGCCTGCACATGCAACTGCAAAGTTACACAATGAAAAGGCAGTGTTAACAGCAACGTTTAAGGAAGAAAAGCCTAACACAATAGTAATCAACATAAAATTCTTAGTGAGGTATTTTACATTTTTTCATACTAAGCTTTTGAAATCCAATGTGTTTTTTGCACTTAAAGTAATCTTAATTTGAGCTAGCCACAATTCTCATTAGCCACATCTGTCCAGTGACTAGCTTATCAGACAACACATCTCAAGAGAAATAGTAGCACATACGCAGCGTTGGTCAGAATATAAATTGATACAACTCTGTGGAAATCAGTTCAAGATACACATAACCTATAGTTCAGCATTCCACTTCTGGGAACGTAACAAAGGAGGCTATATAAAAATGTTGATAGAAACAAAAATTAACAACCACCACTATCACCAACTGAACACTTAGATGTTCACCATTTTCATGGAGTAAAGTCTTTGCATGCATTGGCAGAAATATAATAGCATTTCTTGCAGCTGGAACACGTATCTTTTTTTTTTTAGGTTTTTTGTGAGGAAGATTAGCCCTGAGCTAATATCTGCTGCCAATCTTTCTCTTTCTGCTTGAGGAATATTGTTGCTGCGCTATGTGTGCCAATCTTCCTCTATTTTGTACGTAGGATGCCGCCGCAGGACAGCTTAATGCGCAGCACACAGGTCTGCACCTAGGATCTGAACCCACAAACCCCGGGCCACTGACACAGTGCACACAAACTTAACCACTATACCACCAGGCCGGCCCCTGGAGCAAGTATGTTTTATGCCCTCGCACTCACTATACATGAAGGCCGGGTCATTATTTCATCATTCAGCCGTACGCTTTCACCTATAAATGCTGACCAGTTAGAAGAATTATCTGGAAAGAAAATTGGTGCAATGATGCTGGCCTCTATGCTTCGAAACCTCTCAATCTGCCCATTCTTCTAAATTAAACAGTGTAACACAGACACCACTATCCTGTGGGCCCCAAATGTTACCTGGTTTTGATGTACGTATTAGCAAATTTGTTAGTACTAAAGTCCTAGTGATTACCAACTGACACAACTTACAGGTAAGAGAGCACAGAACAAGCAGCATTTGTTTCCCAGTTCCCTAGGTTACTTAAACACAGTGGGAGAGAAACAGCACCAGCTCAGCCTCTGAATTACACCTCTGTGGCTTGATAATGACACCTCTCTGATACTCATTCTCCTGCTCTCTAAAACAGCTGTAAAACTTGCCCCCTCGTTGCGAGAAAAATCCCTGGCACAATGCCTTTCACATAGGGCTAGTTAAGTACCAGCCCCATAAAAAAAAAATAGCAACATGATTGATATCAGTTTACCTTTTCCCACAATGCACAATGTTTTCTCTGGATCATAATTAGAATCATCTATTTATATTTACTATCTAAATAAAACTTTTGTCAATCAAAGAAATACAAATCTAAGGAAATTTTAGACTTCCAAATTAACAAACACCATTTTAAATGTTATTATTCAAGTCCGCAGAGGCTGCAGTAAGAAAGGCAATGTCAACTGCTGTCACCTCTCCAAAGAGAATTTGGTACTTCAGGGTCCCTATCCTTTGAATTAGTAACTTTTGTACTAGTAAGCTTTCCTTGGGAAACAGTTAAAAATACAAACATTTATGTCCAAAAATGTTCATCTTATTTATAATAAAAAAATGAAAACAAACTAAATCCCTAATATGAAGAGAATGTGTATGAAAAAACATACATTCACAGAATTGAGTAATAATAATTTTAAATAATACTTAAGACATGTTTAATCATGTCGGGAAATGTTATAAAATCAAATGTTAAGATTGGGATACCATGTAACCATGTAAAAATGCATAGAAAAAAAGACTGATAGAGAAAACACTTTTTGTTTAAATTTGTTCCAACAAAAACATCTCTATTTTAAATCCAAATCTGGATTTTTTGGACTAAATATCATTTAATAAAAAGGTATCATATTGAATTTCTCCTAAAAATTAAGAAGTAAAAATTTTGTTTCTACAGACAAACTTATCAGCTTTCATTGATTCTCTGATTTATCAATAAAAATGTGCCATCAGGTGTCCCTCTCTGCCATAAATGTCAGAAATATTCACACAGAATGTTGATCTCCATTATGCAATTCTTTTGAAAATGATTATTGGTAGAATTCTTACCTTTGTATTGATTTTTTAATCATTATTTCAGTGTTTAATTTCTCGTGTGTGTGTGTGTATACTTAAATGCTTCTTAGTATTGGATATATGATTTTTAAAGTATTAATTAATGATCTTTAAAGTAAAGGAAAGATACGTGGTTTGCCAAACTAAGAAATGCAGCACATCCCCACTAGGCCTTCCTTGAGTATTTGGCAGAGAATGCAGAAGCCACCCTGGCTAGAGAGTAAAGATCTGAAGGGAGCTCAGTTACACCACTGGGTCTCAACTGGCTCAAAAGGCTCATTTGTTGCCTAGTGACAAACATATGCTCGCTATTCCTGCGTGATTTAGGCCGTGCATAATTATCTTACTAAGGAAGTAAAATTATGACTCTAGGACTTCCTGAAACATGAGGAAACAGAGTTATGCTTTATTTTCATAGTAAAATATTACTTTCTAATAGTGTAGTAAAAACAATAAAATAAGTACCCACTAGGAGCAATTTTGACATTTTTACATTTGAACTGATCCAGAATGATTAAAGTTCACTAGGTAAATTGATTGCCCATTTAGGCTGTTTTCCTCAGCATGCTTCCAAATTCTATAAAATTAGCTCTTTCAGAAAGCCTTTCTGCCAATTTTAAAACTCCTTCCAAGATAAAATATTCTCTGAGTTGGCAGAAATCAAAGCTTAAAAGAACTGTTCCTTGCTATCAGAGATCAACAGATTATTGTACCATTTATACAAACTGAGCACCAAACCGTTAATTCACAACGCTTAGGCTGAATGTGGCTCCATCCCAGGGCCCTGCAGGCAGCCCTCGCCATTGCTCAGGTGCTATGGGGGATGGTGTGTATGAGGTACAGGAAGCGACCTTAGAGACAGGTGTATTTGATTAATGGGTGAGGGAAGGGAGAATACTGTCGTAGGCGCTAATCCATGACAAACTATGACCAGCTCTTCTCACCATCAGAGGAACAGAACAGCAAAAGGGGAGGGCAGAGTGGCACCAGAGGGAAAAGAAATCCTGCCTCACAGTGATTAGCATAGCAGAAGCAAAGGCTTATAACAGAGATTTATATATGCTTTATTAGAAAAATAAATGGAAATAGTTGAATCCTTTCTTGAGGAATACTACTTCTTTGCATTGCAGACATAAAGTCTGAGTGTTTTCAGAATGTGCTCTCTAAAACTAGAATGAAAGTACAGTGCCAGGCCAGCAGAAAATACTGGATCACCAGAAAAATATCACAAGCAGAATGAAGGAACCGTAAAAATAAAACAAGGATCAAGGAGAAGATGCTTTCCCAGCCGCTAGAAACAAGGAGAGGTTAGTAGCATGAACACTGGGATAGCACCACGAGTTAAGCCTATATACCATATGTACAACTTCCTGGATATATACGTATACGTATGCACGCACACACATGCAAACACAATGTGCCTTCCTCTTCAACTAAGCCCTTCTGCCAGTCGTCTGAAGTCCTTTAGGTAATAACAATAGAACCATCTGAACATGGATTAACTCAACTAACCTTTATTCACTCCCTTGATGCCAGGTCAGCTCATCGACTTTACCTAGAGCCAGAGGGCATTAAGGCCTTCTGCCACCTGAAAACTTCATGAGGATTAGCCAAGAACACTACTCTCTTGACACCATTTTTTTTCTCCTCTGAAACACGATCTTCCAAATTCAAAGAAATTACCGCAGAGCAAAATAATCTGAACAATGACAGATTGCCTAAATCTCACTGATCATATTTAAAATGAGATTTCACCTAAACCATTTAAAAACTGGAAACCATTTATATTTTCAAACTATTGAAATTCCACACATGTTCTAGATAATTCTCTGCTTTATTCAAGAAATCTCCTTTCCAAATTACTACCTCTAAAATATAATTTACCAACATAACAAATCAAAGATTTTCCTGAAAGGTTTATTGTCTGTCTACCCAAGGGCTCTCATTTCATATCTCCAAACACTGACAATTCTAATAATCACTATGGCCCAAATGTATACATAAACGTATGTACACACATGCACACACAAGTTATAGTCCTTCCGCATGCCACTTTTTTTTAGCAAGCACAAAGTACACTTTAAATGCAAACATTATAGTTTTGTTTTTAGTGGTGCAGTTCATTGGATAACTATTTAAACTAACTGCATGGTGTTGATACCATAAGACTCCTCATTGAAAAGTACACTTTTTAAAAGCTGTGAAATTAATACAATTGTAAAGGGAAAATAAAACTCCCTCTTCAAGAATACACAACCAAAAACAACTCTTCTGAAAATATGGAAGAAATTTAAGATGTTTTGTTTTGCTTTTGCATTGAATCCTGAACTCTGTGAGTAATAATTATACTTGTTACAACTCTTGAAGGGCTGAGAGAAACCAAATTTTACCTACCTTTAAAATGGATCTTAGTTAACATTATTTATCACAGTTAAAGGGGATAAAATCTGCTTAAATCTATAGGGACAATACTTTCATATAATGTTATGTCAAAACAGCCTAACATCTTTCAAAAGTAAAAAATAAAAATAGTCCACAGTTTATTCTTAAAAAAAATTTAACTCAAAAACACCACCAAGAATCTTAAAGCTTCTTTTGAATAGTTGCTAAAAATCTGTTCAATTTTCCATTCCAATTAATTACAAAATCAAGAGAGTGGAATAAAATAATCCTTAAGTAGTTTTGTTTTTATAAAAAGCAATAAACAATTATTTTAAATCCAACCACAAAATCTTTATTAAAAAGCTTGTTACTTATCTAAATAGACAGCAGCGGTTGTCTAACCCCTCAGTCTCTCAAGATCCAGATATTCTAATAGTCCTAACACATTACTAATGCCTATAGATTCATTTTTTATAAGTGTATTAGGTAGAAATTTGCCATCTGCTTTTTGGTCATTTACATTGTGGAAAAACTGCTCTTGTCATCCCCCCCCCGAAAAAAAATAAATTTCCTTGACATTAGTCACTGAAATCCAGATATCTTTTTTTTCTTTCCACAGTTCTTAATGAAGCGCTCTATTATATTTATGCCAGATTGTACCTCAAATAGAATTACAAAAAGTCTAGGCATAATATAGTTGAACCAATATGTTCTAGTAGACATTATTAACTTACACAAAGTTCTTAATAATTTTTGTAAAATAACAGATCTAATGTTGTTTGTTTATGGATCTGCAACCAAACTTCTTTTTTTAATGTATTAAAGAGACCGGAAGGATCAGGATATTGGCGACAGTAAATTACAACCCTTATTTGGTGTTTATAAGTGAAAATCAGATAGTCCTCCAAAACTATAGGTCGTTAATTCATAAAGGATTGGGATAATTGTTATTTTAAGTTGTCAGCTTATTTCACCTTCTTACTCCTGGTACATTAACCCAGAAAAGTACAAATTGCATGAACTTTTAATAAGCAGGGAAGCCTGTAGCAAGTAATTGAAACTTCTAAGATATCAATACTGATTTATTTTCTTTACCAGAAATGTATTTTTTACTCAGCAATTTGGCTACCAAAATATTTCAGAATAAACACAATATAGTCACATCCATATGTAATATAACATCACTTACCTCAGTCAAGTGTGGTGTCGGGTTAAATCCACAGAGGTTACACACTTGATTCTTGCATTCAGTGCAAGTGCGGAAGTTAGGAGGATCCTTAGAACCTAGGTTGAGTTCAGTTTTGCAGAGAGGACAGGCTGATTCTGGTTTGGGATTTTTCTCTGGTTTAGAGGGAAGGACAGCTTTTTGAGGCTCAGCCGTTGAAGGTTTGCTATCCTTAATAGGCAGAGGCTTTTTTTCCGTTTCTGTTCTTTTTACTGTTGGAACTTGTTCAGCTCTGGGCTCTAATTTTTCAGCTACTGGAGCTTTTGTTTCCTTTTCCACAGGCATAACCTTTGCAGGTGCTAGTGGTACCTGATCTGTGGGTTTGGGTGGCCCCTGAGAAGGAGGTGGCTGTGAAGGAGGAAGGCCTTGTTTTGTTGGGGCCCCTGACCCACTTTGTAAATGAGATCCAGGCTGACCTGCTGTGGAGATTAAATTTGATGCCTGGCTGAAGATTGATGCTCCGAACCCAAAGAGTTTTCCAGTCACAGTTTCTTGAGGAGTTGTGGGCTGTGATTTAGGGGCATCAGTAATACTTCCCAGATTGAGACTGAAACGTATCGACTGCTCCTGAGGCTTTGGGGGCTGTTGAGATGCGGGGGCAGTTTGGCCAGTGGTAGGTCGTGGGTCCAGGGGTGTTGGTGACCCTTTTAGCATCAGCTTTGCATCTGGCTTAGGACTTATTTTGGTTTGTGCTTTCTTGGGTTCTTCCCTCTTTTGAACTGAATCAAACTGTTTTTGACCTTTGCCCTCTGAACTAGGCCCAGGATGTGAAATAATTTTCGAATCTGATGCAGGACGAGGTATGACTTTAGAATCAAATGGGGTGACTTTCTCTCCTGTTGGTGGAAAACTCTGTGAGGGTTTGGCAGAGTCTGTTTTTAGAGCAGGGGTTGTTTTTTCTTGACCCTGTGACTGTACTCTGGAGGTTGGAATGTCAGGTTTTGTTTCTGTTGACGATGAAGACACAGTGTCTATGGCTGGCTTTACCTTCTTGGGCTGCTTTGGTTTATCATCAGCCATGGGGATCTTGGCCTGCTCAGACGGGACAGAAGGCTCTTTGGGAGGGGCTGGCTTGGATGGGGACTCTGCCATGGGAGATTGCTTAGCCATGACTAGGGGAGAACCATGAAGGGCTGGCTGTTTCACTGGTGGTGGGGGCGTTTTAGACTCAGGTGCCTTTGAGATATCCTGTTTGGGTGCAGTATCCTTCTTTGGAGAAATCTGCTGTGACTGTGGGGATGGTTTGCTCACTCCTCTCTTAGGAATAGCAGGACCAGTCTTCGGTTTGGGCTGGGGTGATGATGGAATTGAAGCCAGATCACCTCCTAGAGCTCTTTGCATTTGACAGTTTAAACAGAGCCACTCTTTTATCTAGAAATAATATAAAAGAATGGTCACTGAGATAATAACAATGTAAAAACACAAAAACATTTTTAAAAAGGCATGGTACCATTTGAAACTATGTTTCTCATCATTTGAAACATAAAATATACATCAAATTATTTTAATTAATTTATATTAAAGTATTAAAATGTTAATTACATTAAAATATAATTAATAAACTTCAGAGACTTAAGCATTCTATATTTTAAGGAAAATAAAAAGCAAAAATCAAGAGTTGTATTTTTCTTCTAACGATAATTTTGTTATTCTTTGCCTTCAACTTACTCAAAGTTTGATTACTCCCAGAAATAAAAAACCATATATCATCAAAAAAACCCGAGTTATAACATATTAGATTCCATAAATCAGTTATGTGACATATTTTCTCTAGTGACAGCTGGTAAACAGTTTTTATACAACCCAGAGTATGCTTGTCAAATTACTAACACGCTGCTAATTTTTTAAAATAGCAGAGCATTACTGACCCCTCCAAGACAACATAATCTAAGGTGTGAAAACAAAAACTATTAACCATGATGGGTTTGAAAGAGAAAATTCTCTGCTAAGAAAATAAAAAAAAAAAATTTCCTTCAAATTATCTAATAGCATGATCTAACAGAGAAAACATTGTTTCCTTATAAATTTTATGAATATACTGTAAAGAGCAATATAAGTAAGCAATATGCCTATTTGACTGGTGAGATATGTATACACATAAGATATACGGAAGGGCATCTGCTCTTTTCATATAGTATCCATTGTGAAAAGGAGATGTTGAACTTGATACTATATACTAGAAGATAATTTAAAAGTACCTATGTTTAACATTTACCTTTTTTAATTCCAAAATAATATATGTTCACAACACAAAATTTTAAATATTACCAAAGTAATTTAGAATGGCAAATTCTACATGATCCAATCTTCTCCACTCAAAATAACCGTTACCAATTTAGCGCTGAGGTTCTTTGTATAGAATTCCACACAGTGAAAAACTACATATACAAAGCAGAGGTACAAGAAAAGGTTTCCCACAGTACAAAACTGTGAAGTGTTAGCCTAGCAAACAGCATACTTTTTATTTGCAAACAATTTCCTTTTCAAAAGAGACTGAACTAATCATTCCTAAACTTTTTAAAAACTTCTTTGTCTACGGAACAACAAAAGACCCCCGAATAGCCAAAGGATTCCTGAGAAAAAAGAACAAAGCTGGAGGTATCACATTCCCTGATTTCAAAATATACTACAAAGCCATAGTAACCAAAACAGCATGGTATTGGCACAAAAACAGACCCACAGATCAATGGAACAGAATCGAGAGCCCAGAAATAAACCCACACATCTATGGACAGCTAATATTCGACAAGGGAGCCAAGAGCATACAATGGAGAGAGGAGAGTCTCTTCAATAAATGGTGTTGGGAAAACTGGACAGCCACATGCAAAAGAACGAAAGTAGACCATTCCCTTACACCATGAACAAAAATCAACTCAAAATGGATTAAAGACTTGAATGTAAGACCCGAAACCATGAAACTTCTAGAAGAAAACACAGGCAGTACGCTCTATGACATTGGGCTGAGCAGCATATTTTCAAGTCCCATGTCTGACCGGGCAAGGGAAACAAAAGAAAAGATGAACAAATAGGACTACATCAAACTAAAAAGCTTCTGCACAGCAAAGGAAACCATCAACAAAACGAAAAGACAACCTAACAATTGGGAGAAGGTATTTGCAAACCACATATCAGATAAGGGGTTAATATCCAAAATATACAAAGAACTCATACAGCTCAACAAAAAAAACCCCAACAATCCAATTAAAAAATGGGCAAAAGATCTGAACAGAGATTTCTCCAAAGAAGATATACAGATGGCCAACAGGTATATGAAAAGATGGTCAACATCATTAGCTATCAGGGAAATGCAAATCAAAACTACAGTGAGGTATCACCTCACTCCGGTCAGAATGGCTATAATTAACGAGACAGGAAACAACAAATGTTGGAGAGGATGTGGAGAGAAGGGAACCCTTGTACACTGCTGGTGGGACTGAAAATTGGTGCAGCCAGTATGGAAAGCAGTAATGGAGTATCCTCAGAAAATTAAGAATAGATCTACCATATGATCCAGCTATCCCAATGCTGGGCATTTATCCAAAGAACTTGATAAGGCAAAGGCATAAAGATACAGGCACCCCTATGTTCACTGAAGCATTATCCACAATAGCCAAGACTTGGAAGCAACCTAGGTGCCCATCAAGGGATGAATGGATAAGGAAGATGTTCACAAATATTTTTTGAGCTGGTTTGGATTAATTAAATTAATTAAAAATGTTGTGTTCTTCAAGCTACAGCATCTCTGTGTTTACTCTGCTAATCCTCACTGCTTACCCTGCTTGTACAGCAGGCTTCTGCCTTCATTTTCTGGTTGTTTGCCACTCTCCCCAGAACCCTCCCCTATAATTCTGGCCATGGACAATCTATCCCCATTTTGATTCAAACTGAAGGAGTCCCCCATAATTACCCCACCTCCTAACAATACATATTTTCCCTGCCTGGAGACAATTACTACCTTGTTTCACTTCCAAAATTAACCGTTTTATCTTTAACTGTGAGCAGAGATGAACCTGAGCTGACTACCATCATTGCCTCAGACACTTGTGGCCAGTTCCATGTGGTATCCATGTCTATACTATAGTTGGTTCCCCTAGTTCTGCACGACTGGGTCTTCATTCCACTATAGCTATGAATGAGGACCTTAGAAGATTTTAGTCCTTAGCACTTCTTCTCCATGCCACAGAAGTCTGATAATATCCAAGACCAAGCCTGATTCAGAGAAGAAGCCTTCCACCAACATTTCATAAACAACTTCATGGGTCCCCTCTCACAAGCAGTACCCACTCCCTAACATTACATGCTAATCATCCGCATCCATTTGATAAATGACGGGAGAAATACAAGAAATAATACCGGGGAAGCCTACGATTATATCAGTGCGTCCAGAAAGACTCTTAGCTTCAATATACAAGAATTAAAATGAAAGAATCTAATACATTAGATAAATGTCATGGCTCAATTATTCCTAAATTCTTGATTTTATATAACAAATAAGGAAAAATAGCCATCTTTTGCTTTCCTCACATATCGCCTTACTTACAGAAAGTGCATAAATAGAATTCAAGGTCTAGAGACACAATTGTTTAATAAGCTACTTTAATTCAATTAACTCTATGGAAAGGAATGAAAGAAAAATATAAAGTTGTTCCTTCAGTCTTCTGACTTAATATGCTACATGAATGAGGGTAGGAGAGTGGTCAGACAGTATTTCTGCTCATTCTGAGGTCACTGCGTATTCTAATGTAGCCCTGCATATAATTACCAAAACACATCTTCCTGCTTAATCCAATCCCTGGGTTCCCTTTTGTTGAGCCTTTGTTATGGATCAGAACTGTGAAAGATATTAATACAACCTAGCTAAGGCCTTTGCTGGATAATCATAAATGTCTTATTTAGATGTTTCAAGAGGTACCATTTGAAGGTTTAATTGTGAACTTCACATAGAGTTTCGATTAATGGTGCCACTTTCAAAAAAAGCATCAAAAATATTGCTTACTAAAAAATTATAATTGTGACTTTTGAATGTGTCTTCAATAATAATTCCAGATAATTAACTTGATATATCTAAGCAATGAGGTGAGTCGGCAAATGCTGGGGTTCCAGAATTACAGCACATTCCTGCTCAGAACTATTATTAATCTATTTAGCTTCAAAACAGAACTGTAAACCTCTCAAAAAAAATGTCCAGAAGGCATAATGACTAACATTCACCCCTCAATGTGCTCCAAACTGGAAATTTTAAACATAAAGTCTACGTAAGATTTATAACAGAATCTCTGCTCAACAACATAACATAGTACTTGGAAGAATGGAACATCAAAAGAACAAACATAATGTTAAGAATTTATATTTGCTCATGTTCATGCTATTCACATTAACTGTTGAATAAATTTTCTTCAATCATGTTTTCATCCTGTCCTTGTATAATAAAATCTGTTGGGTTCTTACTTTCTTCCCACTTGTTAACTTGTCCTATTCGTTCCCACTATAATTCTTTTTTTTTAAGATTTTATTTTTCCTTTTTCTCCTCAAAAGAAGAAGCAGCAGGCCACCTAAAAGAAGTGGCCAGTTGAGCCATTTTGCCAACCTGAAGAATTTCAGTCATTTTTCATTCTGTTTTGTTTTTTAATAAGTGGAGAGAGTTTATATGCAAGTCTATGTGTGTGTGTTTGTTTGTTTAGCTCCTGAAAGATGGCCATGTTTTTGTTACATAAAATATCTGGTTTCAGCCAAGAGACTGATTAATACATGGGCCATAATGACCAAAAGTAATACGGCAAAAAAAATCTAAATCCACCTGCATAATTAATATTTGGTTCATTGTCAACATTCTAAAAAATGGCAAGTCATTGCATATATTACAAAATTTCATAAGAACCAGGAGAATTATCAGACATTAGGGGCAAGTCTTTAAATGTCTCCCTAAATCTATCTTGCCCAGGCTAGTATTAAAACAAATAAAGTAAATCAACAAAAACAACAACGAAAATTACTTTTGTTACTACTCAGAAAGCAAATGTTGAGTTTCTCTGTCAGAAAACAAGCCCAAAGAGAGAACCTGTAATGTTGAGATTTATTCCATTAACGGACCAGCAAGAAGAGATACAGCTACAATCTCCTCTCGGCATCTAATTCTAGGCTTAGAGTCAGTGGATTCTTAAGGTCTATTTGAAACAGCACACGTCTTGACAGCCACCAGAGAGGACAGTTAATCTAAATGCCATCCTCTTCACACAGATATTTCGGTTATCTAGGATGTGTGTGTGTGTGTCAGCCAGGCAGGGTGGGAGAGAGCTGACAAATTTAGTTAAGAAAGTAAAAGTTCCCTTCCCTAAAACTTGTGTCTGAGTGTTGATACCTCTCCGGCTTTTCCTCTCCAGGCTTAGTCACTTAAGAGCCAGGATGACCATAGGCAAATATAGTCATAACTCTGATGTGTGGTAACAAAATATCAGAGAAACTCTCCTGAGAGTGATACAAGAGACCTGTATTCTATTTTACCCATAGACTACAACATTAATAATATAGAGACTTACTTGCATATAAACATCAAACTTGAAAATGATAAATTCATATAAACTAAAGTACTAAAGAACGTCCAGGCCCTGCCCCTATCTTGCATGGAAAAACTGTTTGTTTATTCAATCTGAATATTTGAGGACAATTTGACCCAGAGTGTTACGTCGTCTTCAAAAATTGCAGAGAAGTTCACTTTCTCATGGATACATGTAACAGTTTGGAAGTGGTGAGCATTCCCAAAACTTCATGCCTTATCTCTTGAAACAGAAGCTCTCAGCCTCTATCCAGAGCTCTAACTTCCTAACTCTGACCTCCTGATAACTCAAGAGTTTGAGGCACTGGCCATTTGGTGGACAGGTTTAGGGAAGATGCCTTCCTAGAGTTCAGAATTTAGAACTCAGATTACACTTTTCCTTATGGGAAAAATATGAAAGTTAAAATGAAATGTTACTATTAACAATGTAGATCAAATGGCTTTTGATTGCTACCTTAGAACCCAACAACTTATGATATTGTATCTACGTAGAAAACAAGTTGAGAGTAAACTTTAAAAGTCAAGTCTGTTTAAAATATTAAATCCATGTTGCATTATATTGCAACTTCAAAAGCACTTCATGTATTTAAAAAATACCTTCTCATGCAAATGTTCAGTTAATCCTCCTAACAACCCGAAGCGTTTGGCTGAGAACACGTTGTTTGTTTTTTTTTTTAAATGATGTCATTGTTACAGAAAGTGTAAATGGCTTGCCCAAACTCAGCTGATCAATAATGGGGATGCTTTCCTTTATTTAGCTAGTGAGGCCTTCTACCTGCCCCTACATTTTCAACTCCTTTCACATGTGTCCAAATTCTTATTATTCTCCAGATTCACGCTCAAATACTCCACGAAGATCATTGTGGCAATCCCTGCTGACAGTGATGGTTTCTTCCTTTGACCTCATAGTTCTTTATCTCTCTTCCTATCATGAATAAATGGATTTGGTTTGGGTTCTACTTGGTTACTTACTACTAGGGTGATCCTAACACGTAAATTAACCATAGTAACCACTTGATCACCAGTTTTCTCATTAGTATAACGGAGAAAACAGAATATATGCCTATACAATTATTTGGAAATTTTATTTTAATAAAACAAAAAGAAAAGAACTATGTGAACTGAAAAGGCCTACACAAAGTTACTTTTCATATACATACTTTTTTTTTTCTTTCTTTCTTATATCAACTTTTATTTCCCCTATTTTCTGGTTAAAGAAAGATTCCCTACCTAAAGAATACTTGATTCTGTCATAGCACTCATTGGTGCTTCACCACTAGGTATTTGATACAAATTTGTCAAATGAATGAAGGAATGACTGTATAACTAGATTAATTAAGGCAAGTTTCATAAAGGAGAGCACTCATCGCTGCCTGCAAAATGTGGAAGGCCAAAATCTGACTTCATTTTCTCTCCAATCTCATTGCTGATTTCTTCCCCACCATTTCAGCCAACCTAGATTTATCCCTGACTCCTAAATACACTCTGCATTATTGTGGCTCTAGGTCTTGGACCAAATCATTACCCCTTTCATGTCCTTTATCTGTTGAAATAGTATCCATCCTTATATATGCTCAAACGCCAATTTCTCCATGAAGCTTTTCTTAACCTTACCCACTAGAAATGACACTTCCTCCTCTGAAGTGCCACAATATTTGTTCATATCTCTCACAGCTCTTATCATTTGACCACATATTGTATTTCCTTGTGCGTGGATTATCTAACCAAGTACATTTTCATCATGTTAAGATCAGCATTGTTTTAGTTTATCATTATATCCTACCAAACATGTAGTAAAATGTCTTCCATATAGTTAAGTATTCACAATATATGTGGCTTGAATGTCCAACTACATGTTTCTGCCTTATAAATTGCCATGAAAACATGACAAACTTTTTTTTTTTTTTTTTTGAGGAAGATTAGCCCTGAGCTAACAGCTGCCACCAATCCTCCTCTTTTTGGTGAGGAAGACTGGCTTTGAGCTAACATCCATGCACATCTTCCTCTTCTTTACATGTGGGACACCTGCCACAGCATGCTGTTTGAAGTCATTATTACTGCACATTCTTATCAAGATAGTATACTATGGGCAGAAACATATCTTCACTAAAATTTAAAAAGCTACCAATACATAAAAAAACTATAATCTGTTCTCCTCCTTAACTTCAATGCATGTTCTTATTAATTGCAATTTTACCCCTAAAGAATGGCTTCTTTCAAAAGCTAAGGTACTCGGTATAACTTCTGGTTAAAAGAGTAAAAGGTACTTTAGAAAACCACCAGAGGCTGACACATTTTAAATGTACATCATTTTCATTTTTCATCACAGTGAGTATCCAAACTAATGCAACAGCTACCAATAATCATCATTGTTGTTATTGCCATAACAGAGATTTCATTCATAACAAGTCTCCTCTCTCAGAGATGTTTAAATCTCGTAATCCTCACTGCCTGCTGGCAGTTCTTCCCTGGGCTGTTCGCAAACATGATGCACATACAGCCCCCTAACAGCTGTCCTCCAGATGGACCTTCTCCTCGGGTAAGGGCTACCAGATTTCTTTTAAAAATATATTCTTTTAGACCCTAAGCCTCTTTAGTCTCACTTTATTTATATTACTATCCCATTTTCACTGTATTATTTCTTAACTCCAGAGAATTTCTGAGTTTTTCTGCTCTCTTGTCCTTTTTGTCCCTTCTCCCCAAATGTCCCCAAATCTCTACCTATTAAAATGCTGTTTTATTCAGGGCCTTTAAGTGCTGAGTTAACATTAACATTAAGTGCTGACTTGCTGAGAACTACTTTGTATCCTCAATCAGAGTAAACAACCTTGAACTCATTTTTGTTACTACTGGCCCCTCTATGATCTGTTATGTCAGAAAGGCTTACCTAAAGACATGGAGACAGACTCTGAGCTTCTTTTGAGAAGACACCCATCAGTGCTGAACCTGCGCTAATGACTTCTTCTGTCTATGAACTGACTTACGCTGTTATTAATGACTCTCAACGAATGAGGAAAGCATGCTCTCACAGGGGATACTAAAATCACTCGCAGGGAAAGAGGCCCGTGCAGTTTGAAAAAGTGTGTTCAATTTTAGATTAAAATTGTATTTAGAATTTGAAAACACTGTCTACTTTTTTCCCCACCACAAATATGATCCCAGTTAAGAGTATCAGAATTTTGGTAGGGAGGAATAAGAATTTAAAAGTTAAAGTAATATCAACATTTAGTACACAATAAATAGCGTGGATCTTACACAGAGTGCAATGAGTAAATGCTCTGCATCTTTCAATCAACTCATATTTACTTTATCTGCCAAATATATCAGAAACCGTGGCAATATTTTGGGCTTATTATTGGAGAAACTGTTTTAAAAAATTCTAATTTACAATTGGCAGAGAAGAAAAAAGGAAGGAAGGAGGGAAAGAAGGAAAGAACCGGAGAAAAACAATGTTATGCTGGCATATCAGCTATAAACTAAGCACCATTCGTAGAAGACGATGATATAGTTTAAGAGTTCAGACACACTGAATAAATCTACTCACCTCGGTTAAATGAGGATTGGGATTAAAACCACAGAGGCTACAGACAGTAGTTTGACACTCAGTGCATGTGTTAAAATTGGCCTTTTCTGGAACATGCAACAGAAGTTCAGTGGTGTTGCAAAGAGGACAGATGGTTTTAGGGAGGCCTTGTACTGGAGTCTGTACTGCAGATGGAGAAGTCGGTGGCTGCAGAGGTTTCCCAGCTCCTGTTCGGCTTACCGGTTTTATAGCTTGCTGATCTGAGACCTTTGCTGGGCCAGGCTGTTGAGGAGGGGGCTTTGCTGGGCCAGGCTGTTGAGGAGGGGGCTTTGCTGGGCCAGGCTGTTGAGGAGGGGGTTTTGCTGGGCCAGGCTGTTGAGGAGGGGGCTTTGCTGGGTCAGGCTGCTGAGCTGGAGTCTTTCCGGGCCCAACCTGCTGAGCTGGAGACTTTGCAGGCCCAGGAGGCTGAGCTGGAGACTTGGGCCTGGGCTGCTGAGTTGCAGGCTTTGTTGTTGCTGGTGGTTGGGCTGGGAGTTTTGCTGCAGGCTGTGTAGGTGAGGGCTTTGCTGGACCTGGCTGTTGAGCTGGGGCCTTTGTTGGCCCTGGTTGCTGAGTTGAGGGCTTTGCAGGCCCAGGCTGTGGCGTGGAAAGTTTTTCAGGTCCAGGCTGCTGGGCTGGAGGTTTCGCAGGACTTGCTTGCTGAACTGTTGGTTTGAATGGACTTTGTACTGAGGCTTTAACTGATTCTCCTTTTACTGTGTCTGACTGTTTAGTCTGAGGCCTCGCTGCATCTCTTTGAAGTGGCAATTTGGCCTGGTCTGTCTGAGGAGACTGGGCAAACCCTTGAATTGGCTTTTCTGTCCCTGGAGGTTGTGATTTAATTTTTTCTGGTTGCTGAGAAGATACTGATTTGAGAGAGCCATCGTGTTGAGGTGGGGCCCTCACGGGTCCTTGCTGCTTAGGAATTGGCTTGGGTGACTGTTGTTGTGGAGGCTTTACAATTCCTTCAGGTTTTCCTTGTTCCTTCTGAGCTATTTTTTGTTTCTTGGTAGTTTCTTCCTGGGAGGCATCAGAGTCTGTTATCAAATCAAAAGGACTGAATTTATTTACAACAGAGGAGACAGCACTTAAAGGGTTAACCTCTGAGAGGAAGCCAGGCATCATACTAGATTTGTGCTCTTCCTTAAAATCAGTTCTGGACTTTGATTCTTTCAAGCTAATAGTGGAAGGACTCCTTCCAGGCAATTTCTGCTCTGACCTCAGAGTGTCTGTAGTTCTGCTTTTACTGAGACCAGGCTGAGCTGGACGCCCAGGGTCCGGCAGTTTTCCTGGTTGCTTTGGAGGATGACTACTATCCAACTCTTGTTTCCTAGAGAGTGAAACAAAAAGAAGTGAAAATAATGGAAATGATCCCAACTCAAAATAATATTAAAAACCTATTACTTTCTTACACCCTCAAAATTATGTGTAAATACAACTAGAATCCATTTTTGCAACATCCTGTAAATGATCATAAAACTTTTTAACGTCTCTGTTCCTTTCTTTAAATGTGTAGAGATTTTCAACAAGGAGGTGAAAAAAGGGGGGAAAAACAGTACTTGCTACTATGAGGAATGAAAAATTAAGATACCTAGTTCGAAAGTACTTACAATAAAAATAATTTGCATTTACATTTAATAGAATCTGACCATACTTAAATCCTAATTAGATATATTAACTCAACACAACACTATGTCCCAGTACATTCATGTTCACAGGGTATATTCTTTTTTTTTTTTTTTCCTTTTTCTCCCCAAAGCCCCCCAGTACATAGTTGTATATTCTTTGTTGTGGGTCCTTCTAGTTGTGGCATGTGGGATGCTGCCTCAGCGTGGTTTGATGGGCAGTGCCATGTCCGCGCCCAGGATTCGAACCAACAAAACACTGGGCTGCCTGCAGTGGAGAGCTCGAACTTAACCACTGGGCCACGGAGCCAGCCCCAGTATATCCTTTTTGATCAAAAGTTATGGTCAACGCATATTGTTAGTCTCCCAAATACCAGCATCACTAAAAAATAAAAATATTCACTTTAAAACGTGGGAGTTTGCTGCGACTATTTTGTTTGTTTGTTTTTTACTTGATTATGAGAAGTTACATTAGTTGCATAAGGCATACACCGGACATCAGGGGAATGTCTAGCAAAGGAGGTTACATGATGTCTTTCCAAGGACTCTGAGAAAGTTGAGAATCTATTCAATCTTACCCATTCCGTCTAAAACGGTACTATCCATCAAATATTATCCTTACTAAATTTTACAGAATGAGAATTCCTACTCTGATTAATTGGAAATTTTCCAGAAATAATTGCATCTTTATTATGAAAGAATAGTATCATATCATTTAATTATTTTTCCAATAACTAATTCTTAATCTGAGATCTGTATGCAAAGTCACAATAGATATTTAAAGCATCTTGAGATATAGCCTGGTACACAAACAGCAATAAGCCGATTGTGACCCCACTTTTGAAAAGTATTGTTACTTTCCTCGGATGAAGAAAATACATAATGGCCTCTGTACTGAATGTTTTCTATAGCATTTACTATTGCCATTGTTAGATTATTAGTAATATTATTTATTTTTGATGTTGATTTAAAAATGTAACAAGTAATTAATTTGCAAGATTTCTTTTAATTCATAGACAAATATGATGGATCTTTTAAAATAGTTTTGGAAAAGTGATCAATTTTAAATGACTACGGTTAAAGAATTAAAATAGTTTTTCTTATACATACTTTTAGCCAAACATCAAGCATATTAATTTTTTAAATAAGCCATTCTTAATGATAAAGTTGCAACTAATGAGAACATGCTGCATTAGAATTATGAAAAAAATAAAATTATAAGTATTTTGTTTGATATATATTGCTTTTTAATTTTGGAAAAAAATTATTTCCTTTTAATTAAAAGAAAAAAGGGGAAAGAAACAGTGATTCAGTAGCATTTAAAATACGAGATGATCACAATGAAGTTCTATAGGTTTTAATTTGTTCTCTCAAAATATACCTGCTAACAAACCAGACCATAAATTTTAAATTTCAGATCATTTAGTACTCAATATGAATTAAGTTTTTGAAATTCCCCTAATGACACAGAAATTTGAATATACATCAAGATGTAAGCCATAGTAGAAAGAAAAAAAGAAGCATTATTTCTGAATAGCCAGGGTCAGAAATAAAATAATCCATAAAATGACAATGCATGCACAAAATGATTTTCTAAAAAAGGTGAATAAATAGAAGTCTTAGTTCTGGCAATTTCCTCCAGGAAAAAAGTTACAAAAACTTTAGCTATTATCATGTCTCTGAAGTCTTTTCTTAAACTAAAGAAAGGAACTAAGGAACTTAAACTAAGGAACTAAAATCATTACCCTAACAACAGTTCTAAGGTATCTTTTAAATGCATTGCTACCTATCTCCATTTGGGGCAAATAATTTTGAGTGTTTCTTTATAGCCCTATGTGCTCTCCTCCATGTGAAGCTAGAAGAGCCACAGCAGACAATCTAAAACAGATCATTTCCAAAAAGTTCCACCGTTCAGATCTTCGCATTATTCTATTTCTATTCTGTTTTTATGATATTATTTCACCTACCAACATACGTACAAAATTTTAAAAAACTGTGAATATCAAATATTTGTGATAATAATAAACAAAGAAATTTAGGCAAGCTGCTTGCATGCGAAATTATAATTGCATGTACTCCCTATAAATATAAGTTGTATTATATTATAGAATCCCGTGATTAAAATACCTACATAGCTATAAAGATCCCTTAGTTTTAGTTGCTATAATTATGTAAATAAAATGTAAAACATGGAGATCTGGAAGTGAGAAACAGAAAGACAATCATTAAGAAAAGATATAGGCTTACTACTGACCGAAAATATAAAGATATTTTCACTAACTATGGTCTTTTGGTGAATTTTTATTTGGTATAACAGCTGTTCTGTTCAAAAAGAAAATGACTAAAATGCAATCTGTGTCTTGTATACTAGACTGTGAACTCCTAGAGAGAGAATGTTTCACTCATCTTTACATCACTAGAACCAAACCTGGTAACTAGTAGATGAACATCACTGTTTGATGAATGAATGAATAACAACGAGTGGAGGAATGAAAGAATATATCAGGTTTTTGTTTTACTCTACGTTAATGTTTCTTGAATTCTTTTCACTTCAAATTCTTCTACAGGCTTTCTGAGATACAAATGGAAACCTTCCACATTCATTTTAGAATCTGGACTTGGCCTGTTGCTCTAGGAAGAAAAACAGTTGTGGAGGTGTCTACCCAGTATGGGAGGCCCTAAAGAATGCTAAAGAAAATCACTGATTCAGTCAGAATTCTTCTAAAATACTCTACTAATCAGAAGTGTTTTTCAGTAAAGCCCTTCTCATATGACATATCTGTAGCTGAAAACAGAATGAGTAGAAGTAATAAAATTGCATTTCCCTGGGCCGACAATGAATCAAAAAGCCAGGAGCAGTAACTTCTAGCTTGTAACTACCCATGTTTTATACAACCTCCCTTTTCATTTTACTATTGTCAGCCCCAGACTAGAATTTTTCTTTCATAGTGTAGCAGAAAAAAATGTTTCAGCTACAATTGAGGTAAACATTTATTCAAGTGTAAGAATGTAAAAACAGTTGGAATACTGAAATATGTTTTTAAACAGGCAATGACACTTAACTTGACAGTGCTGAGTCACATAAAATTTTGTAATATTAGAAATACAAGCAACTTTAGGAATATGTATTCATTTTTATACTGCAGAGGCTACCAGGACTTAAAGAAGCTAAGAGAATTAATTCAAGGTTATCACACTAGTTAGTCACAGAAATCTGGTGTCCTGACTCCCAGTAGGGATGGGGGGTGGAGGGCAGGCTTTCCATAACATTGCACTGACTTCTTCATATGTAAAAGAATACAGATACATCAACATAACTCATAACGATGAATAAGTCAACATACAACTTGTCTGTAGCCATCACTGCCAGTGCCATTCACTGCTGATATTGTACTACTCTTCTTTATAGGGTTCCTTCAAATTAAAATTCAAACAAACATGTCCCTGTTAATTTTGAATTGATCAATTTTCATTTCAATTTTTAATTGAGCCTCAAAATTACTCTACAAGATAGGTAAGACGAGTATCACTTACCTTATTTAGAGGAAAGGAGACTGAGGCACATATGGCTGAGAAGCACATATAATCTGCCACCAGTCAGTTAAAATTAATAGGATAAGAACCTAGGTCTCTCAAGTCTTATCTCTTAAAAAAAAAAAAAGTCAAGCCCCACCATATCTAATTCACACCACTTAATCTCTTAAAACTTCAGATAATTTGGATATACTTTCTTATATATATTTAAACTAAAGTATTTCTTAAAATCTAAATGGTAAACCATGTATTTCTTTGGTTATCACATACGAGGATAACAACTTTCCAAAACTTAAGTACATTTTCTAGAAATCTTTCAGTAAAACATAAGCAGGTTGCAAAAATCAGAAATGTATTATTTATATATAATTGGATGAAACTTTGACCAACAACTGCTTTGGCTACAAATTACCTATTAATAAGAATTCTACCATGACAAAATTATCAATGGAAAGCTTTAAAAGTATGTTATCAGATAGAAATACTGCATAAAACACCGTGGTTTTACAGGCTGAAACAACATTTTTCAGCCGCCCTCTGAACAGAAGTTAGGAATTTAAAAATCAAAGCTCACATTTTTCTTGGTATTTGTAACCAACATGCTAAACCTGTTGCTTGTGCCTCTTAGGAAAAATTGCAGAAGAGCTAGTATACATTTCTAAAAGGCTAATAAAAATATTATACCTGGTTATTATCCTATGAAAATCTGGTATATCAACATTTAACACTTTTTCGAAATCGAGTTTTCACCAGTAGCGAAAAAAAGTACATATCATAAGCTGTACTACTTAAGGTAATAGATAAAAAAGCTTTATACCGAAGAAATAGCCCAATATATTACTCGTTTAAAAATAAAGAGCAACATATTCAATTTAAAGGAGCTAGTTTTTACTAGTAATGGTGTTTCACTCCAAGGAAATAGAGTTTTTACCAGACAGATTTTATGCATTTAAGATTTTACATGAAAAATATTGTCACTATCCATAAAATATTTTACATTTCTCCTATATTAAATTTAATATTATAACTATTTGACAAAATTATACGCATATACTTACGTAACAGTTCTTAAGTTTAAATGTTTTCATTTTATGAAGTAGACGATAAGAATCTACACCTATATATCCAGATTCTTTCGTGTTTGCAATATCTCAAAAGAAAACTGTAGGTTTCCTTTCGGATATCATCCAGTAGGAGTGGTTTCAGGACCATAGACAGAGAACTGTTCTCTAAGGGAGGGCCAAGGGTTTATTTACAATAATAAAGGCAGGGCAGGCACAATGATTATACCCTCTTAGTACTCTAATTAGAAAACAACTAATTTATTAGGAAGAAGAAAATGGAGAGCTAGAGAGGAAATGAATATGCAAATATTACAGATTAGCTCTCAATTGCCTGTGCAAGTTGTCATTTATTTGCTTTGTCTTTAAAAGTATGTATTGGAAACTATTTTAAGATAACACAGATTCACAAGTTCTTCCATAAACTGTAGGACACTTCTGCATATAAAGGGCAGTGGTTTAAAAAAACAGCATATGCTAATTCAGAAACACATGTACCGCACCTGTTCTGCTGTGACCAAACCATCTACTTAATGCCACAATATATTTTAGGGTCCCTCATTGACTATAAAAGGTGTATTCATTAGGTAGAATCCCTTCTACCTAAACAGCTCCTGTTCTCCTCTGGGGGTAGGGTGGGAAGGAAGGACAAATAAGCGCGAAGGGAATTAAAGGTATTTTTACAGAAATATTTAGACTTCATTCACAGAGAAAAAGACCCCAAATGACTGAGGAGGTTTAAAGAGAGACAGGAAACCACCGAGCTCTATCCATTTCCCAACACGTTCGTTCTGTATTAATGGAAGATTTCTAGATTAGCAAAACACTGGAGGGCGTCTCTCCCGGCCATCCTAGAGGGAAAAGGTTCCAAAAGGCCAAAAATCACAACCTAAAATCACAGCTCCAAGAATGCAACCCTTGACTATCCCACCAGAAACTCTACAATGCATCATTTTTATTCTGCCCATTAGAAGGTTTATGATCTCTTTATCGCCACCCTATTAGAAAGAATAAAATGAACGGAGGCGACATATATGTACTGCTGTGCTGGCACATACGGACTGGAACATATGTGCAGGGGAAGCTGTACATATATGCGCGGACATATACATCATGCTGTGCGTGCCTGTGCATGGAAGGCGGCTCCGCAGCGGCCGGGGGAACGCTTCCCTTGGGCAGCCCCTGCGCCCTTGACATGACAGCAGCGATCTGTTTCCTCTCCTCTTCGCTCAGCTGGCTCAGATCCGCCTCCATGCTAGCCGGGATCACGGTGTGCAAGGGGCTCCCCGCCCCGCCAGCCCCTCCTCCGCCAGCGGCGGCTCCCGCCGCCGCCACCAGCCCTTCCGGGAGCCCGTCCCCTTCCAGGCTCGCCTCGTTGCCCATGGCTCAGGGAGACGGGGCCGCCGCGATCCCTCCTTGCGCTGCGTCCCCGTTGGGAAGGCTGCGGCGCCAGGAGCAACCGGAGCCGGGGTCCGCCGCGGGGCGTGCAGGCGGCGGAGTCCCTGGGCTTGGATCGGGCACCGCCGCCCGGAATGCCAGACGGGAATTAGTCCAGCTCGCAGGTGACGCCCGCGGCCGGCGCTTCCTCCATGTTGGACAACGCCAGGCAACCTTTGCAGAAGACAACTCCCCGACGCCGCCTCAGTGCCCCAAGCCGGAGAAAAGCAGATCTGAGCAGCGCCAGGCGGGCGCCGTCCGCCCCTCCCACCGCGCCCCGCCTCCTGGCCCGCGCCCTCTCAGTGCGCATGCCCTTCTTGGAACAGGTGATGTCCGCGCCCGCGCCCTCGCCCACTCCGGTCTGCGTCGCTCTGGATCCTTCCTTTCTCTCTCTCTCTCTCTCTCTCTCTCAGCACCGATTTAAAGGAGCCCAGCGAGAGCACAGCTAAAAAGCGAGACGTTTCTTTCAGGCGTATTGCGAGATGCCCTAAGATGAGTGCTCGTGGACTACATTCAAGCGGGGCGGGGCGGGGAGGGGCTGGAGGGGAAGAATCGGCTTCCAGCTTTGATTCATGGGATTTGTAGTTTCAATTTTATTTTTTTTTTTTTAAGGGAGGATTTTAAAAGATCCTAGGAATGAATTCAGGTAACTGGAAATTAACAGGACAAACGATACCTTTGGGAAAAATTTCCCACAAGGAGCTAAAACTGGCCTCTTTTATTTGGAATTTTCCCAGAACAATTAGATTAAAACCCTAGATATGGCGTCAGTAAAAAGGTAAGGTTTTTGAATGCTTAGCGCTGTGTTGTTCCCTAAAGGGATTACACAAAAGTAAAGGATTATGGGAAATTGTGGGTGGGATCCTGTAGTAAGATCCAAATTGTAGTATATTAAAGTGTTGTGGTAGTCTGAAACTTTGAAAATATGAGTTCAATCCCTTTTCTGTACAAATGTGGACAGAAGAATCCAGAAAGGTAAGTTAATTTGTATAGAGTCACACAGCTGGTTAGCAGCAGCGATGTAACTAATAACCACTTTTTTCAGACCCACTCCCCACACGTCCCCAACACATAGACTTTGTTCTTGCTACTACATTTCTTAGAAGGGAATGTTTCAGCTCGGCACTAGATCTGCAGCCCCGTTTTTGCTACCTACCTTTCCTAACAAGGTGGACTTAATGTCCCAATTGTTGAGGTTAAAGAAAATCAAAAGGCAACAACTGGGAATGAATAAATTCTACAGAAATGAGTTAAGTTGCTTAGAAAGAAAGTTTCCCAGTTTTTGCAATAATCATTATAATAGTTTGATATTGTGGATTCCACTTGTATCAAAACTAAAAAATGGCACAGTTATAACAATTTGTGACTACATTTATTGCTTTTAAACATGGCTAGTTGTCAGATAAAGTATCATTACTGGTTGAGTTCCTACAAAAACTTTGCATAAACTTTGATTGTCTCATAATACTGAGGTGTGACTTTCATTCATTTAAATGAAGAATGCTCTCACTTTGTAGAAACAAATCAAGTTGAGGCAACCTGACGTTCTGATGGCCGTATTTGGAGGCAAATACACTTCCATCACACCTTTTAGAAATGTGTTTGCTTCAAAAAAGAAAATTAGGTACAAAATCTTGAATCGTAATGCCTTCTCTGGCAAAACGAATAACTGCTCCATGGCCCAGGTTGCCCTAGGAATCAATAACACTCTAGATGGAGATGAGGAAGAAGATTCACATGCTGGGCATTTTCTCATAATACGCTCAAGTTTTGTGAGAATAAAATATATTTGATGTATTCACATCCACAGACCACAATCTTAAAAAATTGGTGCGATGAATACCCTTTCAAACTCTAGCCTCAGAATAATGATTACACTGAGGAAATGTATTGTTAACTCCGTATTGTCCTCTTTTGTAGATGGAAAGGAGCCTGTGGAGTAATAAGAAAGAAAGAAGTGATACTCAATATGCAAAGGAATGTTGACAGGCTAAACAAAGTCATAATTTGTAGGTTGGAAATATTATAGACCATTGTGCAAACACATGTGTTTACCATCTTTCGTCCTCTCTCCCAGAAGCAAATATCATCAGAAAACAGGAAAATGGGATATATGGTGGGAAGGGTAAATGGACTTTGAAAATAAGAGATATGATGGTGACACTTGGAAAGCATTTTGGTCATTGACTTTCTGAAATAACTTTGCCTTTGGGGACCTATATAACTGAGTTTTGAAAAACATTTCGTTTTTCAGTCCTCCGTCTGGGGTTACAGTTTCTTGTGCTTGGGAGGTGTTTCTGATCTGAAGAGACACACTAGAGCAGAGTCCTCGTGCATTCCTTATGTATGAATTCTCAGAGTTCTAAATGTACAAGGATGAGAAGTTCAATGCTGTAGACAACTTATGGAGTTTCTCTTTGCTTACCTAGAAAAATATCATAATTAGTTTCCTTCTGCAAATTAACTAATAGTGTTATATTCAAAAGCTTTGTTGCTCCTTGTTCATTATATAGTTACTTTAATAGTCATTTATAGTCATGTGTCGCTTAATAACGGGGATACGTTCTAAGAAATGCATTGTTAGGCGATTTGGTTGTTGTGCGAACATCATGGAGTGTACTTACACAAACCTAGATGGTATAGGCTACTACACACCTGGTCTATGTGGTACTAATCTTATGGGACCACCATCGTATATGCAGTGCCTCGTTGACCTCAACGTCGTTATGTGGCACATGACTGTATTTGAACTCAGACTTAAGTTAATAAACTGATAGTTCAGCTCTGATTCACTCAGCCTGATAGGTGGGTCATAAAATGAATCAATTTCTGAAAACCTCCACTGTGGTTTTCTCCACTGTGGTTTCCACCATTACGTCTTTCTGAAATGACTTCTCAACTCCAGAAAAGCAGATCTTTTCCTTTCCTTTAATTCTTGTCTCACTTTCCCAGGCAGTTTCTATTTCAGTAGATAAGAATCAATCTGAATGTGATAGTTAACAGCTAAACATGACTAGATAATGATTCCTTGGAATGGGACGGCCTAGTCTGCCTGTGTCCTGGCAGATCCCACTCAACCTGGGATAAAATCAAACAGACCACCTGTGTCTGGTCACATGTCAATATTAAATAAATTGAGGACTTTGCACAAATTAAAGTTAGAATAGTCTTCATCAAATATAGAAAAATATGTAATGTCACTCGTTTTTCAAAACCTACAATTAAATAATCTTTACATAAATTTAGCCTATTAAAAATAGCATATATTTATTAATCTCTCACGAGCAATAATCTGAATATTGGATTATTTATTAAGTGCCCATTATGTCCCTATTAAAGCCATTAAAATAATATTAGTGAGTGTTTTGTAAAATAGGCCCTTTCATAAGCTAAATTTGAGAGTGTAACTGGAGTCAACCTTTCTGGAAAATAATTTGGTAGTACTTATCAAAAGCCTTAAAAAGAGTCATAATCTGTGATACACTTCTGGAAATCAGTCCTAAAGAAATCATTTGAGTTACAAAAATGGTTTTGTGAAAAAAATGTTCACTGCCTTATTATTTATAATAGCCATAAATTAAAAGTCATTATTGCCTCAATATAGAAGGAAAAGTAAAATCTAGTATAACTAGATAGAGTATTTTATGAAGATATTTATTTAAAATAATACTTTTAGAGAGTTCATTATAACGTAGGAAAAATTTCACAAAGTATACATGGGGTAAATTTTCATAAAATTATGTAATCATAAATGTGCAAAAAAATTGAAATGACTAAACTGCATTAAAAAAAGGAAACAAATCAAACAAACCAACCAACAAAACCCATATATATTTAATGGCAGGACCTTAAATAATCTTACTTTTTATTTATAATTTTCTATATTTTCCAAAGTAAATTTGTAGTTTTTTTAATGGTGTAAGAATACCAGTAATTATTACTAATCATTTTTTTAAAACAACAAAAATAACACAACCTGTTAAGCTAGGGAATCAAAATGCTAACAAAGTTTTGTAACAAATGCCTCTGAAGAAGCTGAAAAAAATGATGTGGTCAATACCATAACAGTGATTTTATGTGATGTGATGAGTGATAAAACTCAAACTATTCTTATACTTTCTATATTTAAAAGTCCAGGCATTTTTAGTGTACATGTGGATGTATATATTCATATTTGCATAACTATAGAGAATGTGACAATTTTTATTTAGGCACATATCTTCTTTTAATGTTCCTTCTCTAATAGAAGGTAAGAGAGGATTGTGTTAATTAGTGCAGCAGGAACCGCAGTGGCTTAAGGTCCAACTTCATTTTTTGCTATGGTTGAGCTGCTTCTCAATTGCTGCTGTCAGCCATTTTTGTTAGCTCTGCTTCAAACTGAAATCTGCCGCTAGAGTGGAGGAAATTCAAGTGAGATTACAGTGATTATGAATTGGCTTCTCAATTTTGAGGGAAAAAACATAAGAAGTGTTTTAGAGAAAAGTTTGATAAATTTATTTTTGAATTCTGACATCTGGAATATCAGCCAGTTTCTTTCCCTTTATACTTATTCTAGAGTAAATCTGTAATTTAAAATAAAGGAGAAAGTTGCTTGTATTTAAAATATGTTACTATAGACACAGGGTGTATACAACAATAAGAATAAAATTCGTTTCTATTGCAGTTTTCAATATAACTTTGTAAATTGAGAATTACTAATAAGTGATGAGGTTATAATAGATGATTCAGCATTATTTATTCACCCATTTTAAAAACAGGCTTTCGAATTCAGAACCTACTCCTGGGAAAATCGGGACATGTGCGTGTCTTATTCTTTGTGACTGTTTGGTTGACAATGTCTGACTTTAAATCCTAGCTGTGCCATCTTACACCTATTTCGGATAGTAACTCATTGGTTTTTCAGAACTTGAGATTCCTCAACTGTGAAAAAGGAGAAAATAATATACTACCTCTCAGGGTTCTTGTGATAATTAAATGAGAAAAAGATGTGAATGCACTGGTAAACTAGGACCCATATTAGCGCAGCTGTGGTAGATTGTTACAATACTGGTCCTCAGTGAATCATACCTCCCTGTGTTCACTACCCTGTGCAGTGGGACTGCCCACTCCCCATCAAGAGGCAGGGTCTGTTTCCTCACCCCTTGACTGAAACTGAATCTCTGCCTTATTTTTACCAAAAGAATGTGGTGGGAGGGGCATGTAACTTCTCAGGCTAGCTTTCCAGTCTGGCCCCCTTTAGGTGGAGACCTCCATGCTCTGAAGAAGCCCAGGAAGCAGGAGGCCATGAATAGAGGAGCCCAGGCGCCGCAGCCTCCGGCTCTCTCTGCTGAGGCCTCTGTGAGTCCCCTAGGAGCGCCTGCCTCAGCAGAGGTACCTGCTGGCTGCAGTCACATCAGTGAATCTGGTGAACCAGCAGAACTGCCCAGTCAACCCAAAGAATCATGGCATGGAATAAGAATAGTTACTTTAATAATTAATATCTTATTTTAAGTCACTAAGTTTTGGAGATTTTAGTTAGACTACCTAACTGATATTCCAGTTTTTACACATTTTGATTATGCATAATCTTTCAAAGTTCCCTTTCCTTCTTTTACTTCTAGTGACTGTTTTCCCACTTACTGTCCAGTTGGACTTGTCTTTTGGAGTTATTTGTTCAAAATTTCCAGATACCACCCTTCTAAACTATAAATGTGAAAAAGCCCAATTATGCTGAATATTTACATGCTTGTTTTGTGAAAGCCTCAAACAAGAAAATATATGGGAAGATGATCTTTGAACTATGTAATGCTATCCAAATACAAAGTTATATAAAAAGATGGAAAACTTATTCATGAGGAAGACCAATGTATTAGAGAAACTGCTGGAGGAGAAGGGTGACACTCTTCAGGTCCTACTCAAGATGGTGGCTACACTACAGATTTAAAGATTCCTGGGTGAAACAGTTGGAATCGGAGGTTCAAAAATACTTTTAGGATTCTATAAAGTTAATATGATACATATACTATACATTATGTAACAATACCTTTAATATATAGCCAATGAAACCTGTTAATATTCACATTAACTTCTAAAGGAGTCAGGATCACATTTACTAGAGGATACTCAATTTTCCCAAGCCTAGTGATGAATTGGAGTTCAGACATTTTGAGAGGAGAAGCTGGGGTTTATCTGAATTGATCTGTATAATAAAGATACAGCAATTTGAATTCGTTGAGTAGCATGGATTGGACAACAAAAGTAGAGAAAGATGTAAGGGAAGGAAGGGACGTGAGGCTGCTTATTTTAAAGGGGAAATGGAAATGTCCTTGCTGCTACTCTCTAGTGGCAATGGAGCCCTCAGGCCTTTGCAGGCCTGACATGTCACTGAGGCTCCAATGTGGTTTCTGTGAATTGCGCAAGGTAAAGCCCAGCTGTGTCTCTCTCATACAAATTCCAGAAAAGTCCACATTACTAAGGCATTTGTACATGGATTTTTTGAGAGGAGGCAGGGTGAGGGGTGGCACAGAAAGAGATGTAGAGCTTTATATCCAAGTTGATATATATTAAAAATATAGATAGTATAGACATTACATGCATACACAGGAGCTGGGGGACAAAAGACATCTGACATCTGTGTTTCAGTCATTATTATCATATGTGCTGAAGTGCAAGGTTTATTATGGTTTTCAAAGAGCCACATAATTTTTTCATGTGCTAATTTCAAACTAATGGGATAAAACTTTGGGAAGTTTGTCTCTTGTCTGTTTGCAAGCAGATAAAGAATGGATTAATTTCAATAAGGATATGTAAACTGCAATGGAAAAAATTAAATATTACTCTTACAAGTTCAAAACGCTGAGAGGATATTACATTTATCTATAGATATTTTGGAAAATACCAATAGGTGGGCCTCATCTCAGACAAATTAAATTAGAATCTTGGGGTAAGGGAGTGGCATTCATATTTTTTAAAGCTCCCTAGATGATTGTAATATACAGGTTGGGTTGAGAACTACTGCTTTTAAAGGACAGTGGGTTTTAGTGTCAGAATTATGGGATTGAAGACATGAAAGAAGCACTTGGGAATCTGTGTAGACTTTTCCCTGAAGATGCAGTCAAAGGCATCAGCAACATGGTTGCCATCATCAGAAATGATTTTTGAAGAAAAAGGTAAAAGACACAGATTTACTCTGTTCAAAATGGTAGTGTACCTGCATTTGGAATACAGGGTACAATTCTGGTCACTGCGTGTTTCAAAATATGTAATAGAGTTAGACAGGCAAAGCAAATCAAAGAAAAAGAGATATCACTCACTTCAATCTAGATGATTGAAGAGGGGAATCAAGAAAGATTAGGGCCTCTTACTGAAGAATATGAATTTGAAATGTTCACCCAAATCTGGTAAACTAAAACCAAGGGGCTTTTTGGATACATAGGAAAGACATGCTTAAGAAAAAAACAACAGGATATAGTTCATTTATGGATTTGCACATCTCATAATGGGATGAAAGATGCTAACTCTGCACCAACATCCATTTTCTTCCCTTTGGGCAAGTAGTTCGACCACAGTTGCCAACGTCTCTTGCTCAGTTGTGTGTGGCCTTGTGACCCAGATCCACTGACGAAAATTTGCTGCTTCCAGGCCCAGCCCAAAGGACTTCTGATGTGTACACCTTTGTGGCTTACAGGAATGGGGAATACAGGTCCACTCCAGAGGCCCTATGGATTGAAGATAGCAGAGTCATTGGGTGTGTCCCATCAGGAGGATTTCGTGGATGACCATGTGTAGAATTCTGCCTTCCCTCAGTAAGACCACCCTCTTTGGACAGTTTTGTAAATGAGGGATGAAACACTTATTGTATGAGCTATATATTTTTTTCTCTTTTTGTTAAAGAAGTCAATGCTATCTTAACTGATAGAGGGTAGCAAGAGGTACTCCTGTACAGGAGAAACTAACATTAATAAAATACATCCCCTCCTTATCCATTCCACATCAGTGATCCTGGTTCTTTTTTTCTTTAGAAATAGCAGGACAGGTAAGTCTGGGTGTGTCACTGACCCCAGATAAGGCCTTGCTCACCTGTTCTCCAATTTCTGTTCTCCCTTAATGTGGCAAGACTGTCCCCTCAACTCTATCCCTTCATGAATTTCTCAAGGCCAAGCTCAAGCCCCATTCACCATGATAAGACCTTTTCCTATTCTGAAGCCACTATTCTCAAATATTATTTGAGAGTCTTATTATTCATTTGACATTTATTTACATATGGTCTTTATCTGGTGAAGGACTTTCAGGACTGAGTTCTTAGAATGATGCAACAATATTTCTTATTTTTCTTGTGATCCTATCAGTATCTACTGCACATAGTGAATGCTCAAACCAAAGGTATTACTTAGTGAGAAGTCCTCAGGTTAAAAATGTGAAATATAGAAAAAACACATTAGGTTATTTTGTGGAGGACATCTGTAAGGGGGGAATAAGAACAATGTTACATTGAGATTAAGGAATCCTCTTTTATAATGATACAATTTTTAACATAAATATTATATTTAATATAGTACTAAGGCACTCTAATAAGTATTTTATCTATTTTTATCTCAATCCTTTTGACAGTCGTGTCATGTAACTACTGTTTTGTCCATTTTATAAGTGAAAATAGAGATTCATTTATAAATGAAAATAGAGATTCAAGAAAGTTATTTAAATTTCTTAAGGTCTTACTTAACCAGTAAATAACAAGAGAGAATTCAAACCTAACTCAACCTGAATCTTATACCTACTGCTTTCCTCACTTATATTAAAATATCTTCCATTTCTAATTGGTAAAGGTAGTTCTTGCTAAAGAATGCATAGACTCATGGGTGGTACATCTTGTGGCCACTTTCGGAACTTGGATAATACATCAAGTATATTGGAAGTGTATATACTGTCTTTAACAAGCTAACCAAAAAGTAATAATAATTGAAAAATTGCATGTATTACTTTAATTGTCAAAGAAATATTCCACACAGCCAAAGAGAAGAGAAAAAGATAAGGATATTGAAAAAAATGTAATCAAAACATTTCTCATTATTCTGATATTCTATAATAATTCAATAAAAAATTGTCTTTATCATTATCAATTTATCATGTTTTATTTGCATTTAGGGCCAGATGTCTTTGCTTCAAATCATAGGGCAAGAATTTTATTGTTCATCGTTTCAGGAGCCATTTGGAGTATGTTTAATTTTATTCGAACCAAGCTCTAGACTTGCTGGGTTAATTGTTGGTAAGTGGAGGATGGAAAGGATTTTACATAATTCTGCCTGAGGCTCCCCATGTCTTACCCCATTTGACTCACTGCTCATATAAAAAGATCAGTGTGTGCTGTTGGCAGATGGTCCATAACCTGCCTATGATAATAATACTTCATGTTTCCTAATGACCTTCACTGCAGGGATCTCAAACTTTTGAAACCCGACAGCCATACAATACTGCAATAACCATCACAGGTCTGTTTCACATATGGGTAAACTTCAGAAATGAATCAGTGATCTAGTCTGCAGCATAACTCTTGAGTCATTTACACTTGCCGCTAGAGAAGTTTAATTTTTCACACGTTTTATTCTCATCATCCATCTCATAAAACCAAAGACATACCAATCACAGATTCAAAATCTGAGCTCTTCAAAGAAAAAAAGTAATTGTATCAATCTAATAAATGACACTCCAAGATAGATAATCATGGTCTTTTATTGATTTCTTTGCAATTCTTGGCAGGAAATGGTGGCAATTTTTAATCACAGATAGTAAAAGACTCAAACAGAAGCTGTTAGATTCCACAGAGGAAAGGCTTCTTCTGAGGAGAATAATACAGTTTCTCTCTAGGCATCTTGTAGGTTTCATTCCATTCTCAAATGCATCCTGAGGAAAGATGAACCATCTGGCACCAGAAGCAAGGTCATAGCTTACAGCTCACCAGTTTTCTTTGGGTGGCCAAGAAGCCCATCTTGGAATCATCTTTCATGCCTACCTGCCTGCCTTACCACCTAGTGATGATCCGGCTTTGCTCAGTAGGGAGGCTTCCTTCATCTAGCAACCAATTTGAGAACCTACTATGTGCTGATGCTAGAAATATAGTGGTATACAAAGAAGAGCTGGTTCCTGTTCTTGAAGAGTGTAGATTGTAGTGGAACTGAAGGGAAATGAGAAGCAGCAAGCTGCTTTTGTGCTGAGAGATTTGCTAATTGAGAAAAATTTCAGCTTTCCTTTTAACAGCTTTGTTGAGGGAGGAGAACTAGAATAAAAGCCCAGGGTCTGAAAATGGTGAAGGGTTTGACATGAGATCCTCCCAGTAAGCTGGGGCATCAAAGGACCAGAGGGAAAGGGTGAACTGGAAGAGGATCACTTCTTTCTTTAAAATGCCTAAGTTATTCAGGAAAACTTAAGTCTCAAACTTTATGTTCTAATATTAAGGTGGCCTGTCAGTACCTCTGGCTGAAAGGCAAAAGCAAATGAAAGTTTTATCTGGAGGAAGGTACTATCACCCTAGACCTCTTTCTGCTCTTTCTGGGAAAGAGGAAGTCATATGCTGACATTTAAGGTTGTTTCAGGGGAACAGGAGAAATATAGCTCATGAGAACAATGGAAGAAGAAACTAATGAGAGTTAAGTTAAAGAAAAACACCACCAACAACAACACTGAGCAGTTAGAGTAGTCCAACTGATCCTTGAGCCGGAGATTTTGACAACTGTCTAAGATCTTTCTGGGCAAAATGCGGTCCCTGGAACTTCCACATCAGCACCCTATAGGAGCTTATGGAGAGGCTGGCCCAGTGGCACAGCGGTTAAGTTTGCACCTTCGGCTTCTCGGCAGCCCGGGGTTCGCCAGTTCTGATCCCGGGTGCAGACATGGCACAGCATGGCATGCCACGCCATGGTAGGCGTCCCACATATAAAGTAGAGGACGATGGGCACGGGTGTTAGC